>NW_028263382.1:6068712-6368712 GCF_051168715.1 Poecilia mexicana | reverse complement strand
ATTAAAACATGGTCAAAAAAATAAATCTATACATTAATGGATAAAAGCAAAAATATTACAGGATAAAATAAATCAATGCATGATAAAAAAACATGACAGTAAATATTTAAGACATACAGAATAAAAAATGTAAAGTGACAATAAACTACAAATATTTGATAAATACTGAATGTGAAAGGAAAATAATATAAAACTGTAAATAAAATAAAAGTGATTATTTAATTTTCACTTAAGTTGATGATAAATTAAAAACAAATATTGCATCAAAAAAATATCATTTTTTTGTTTTTTGGAAGCAACAAAAGTAATGGTTTCTGTTATTTTCTTTTTCTATTTTGATATTGAATTAATTATTTTTATGTATATTTCTAATTTCGAGATTTGGCATCTATTTTAATTAACTTTATTGCAGTAGCAGAAAGATACCAGTAGGAGGCAGTGTGCTCTGTAATCTGTAATCTGGATTGAGACGTACGGATTTGTTTCTGCCTCCTGTTATATCCTGTTTACAAGTTAGTAGGGTCTGTAATCATTCTACTCTCACAGCGTAACCATTCTAAGAACTTATTTAGCATTATTAACACAGTTGTTAATAGTGTGTTTTGTTTACCGTTGTTATAGCAACTGAACTAACAGGCGCCGGGAGGGAAAAGAGAGACTGCGGTCCAGCTGAGGTTTTATGTGCACATTGTTTAATTAACATTAGTTATCAGTTATAAATATGTTACCTGTGATCTGATTAGCCATATGTCTTTCTGTTGGAATGTTTATGTACAAAGAAATACAAATGCATTGTATGTTTATACAGTAAAATCCTGGGTAGCGAATGGGAGTTACCATGAGAATGAAGTGTGTTGAAGTGTAGAACAAGTTGTGCCTTTATATGGAAGGATTAAACGAAACTGTTCGTTACAGAAATAAGCATGTTGACAAATGAATGACAAAGAAGAATAACATGGACACAATGTCTAATAAACATAACAGATTCCAGGAGGATTTGAGAAGTACGGAGTTGTTTCTGCCTCGTTACTTCATCCTGTTCTGTCCTGTTTACAGGAAAAATCAGCGTCTGTTACACTGACTCCAGTCCTGGTGCGTGTAACAATTACTTTAACAAGATATTTGTTTATTTCTATATGTCTGGCTGATTTTGGCACGATTAGTCCTCCATAAGAACCGGCCTCACTGAGTGTCTAAATAGATCAGAAACAGAAGAGAATTTCCTCAGAGTTTCCTTTATATTTAACTTTATATTAAACAAATGTAACATGGAAAAGCAGAAAAAGGAAAAAAGAGTTAAATGTGTACATAAGTATTAAGTGGAACTGAAATATTAGAAGAGCTATTTAACGTAACTGCTAATATTTAACTGAGCAGATAAGACGCCAGGACATCCTGCTCTGCTTCAGGTGAAAAGTTAAGATCTGAAAGCGGATCTGGACTCCACGCCTTAATGAGTCGAAGTTCTGATAGTTCCTACCTGGGATCAGAGCTGAGTGGATTATTTCCACCATGAGCCGCGTTCTGGAGCCGCCGGCGCTGAAGCAGCTGAGGTCTGTGACCTACAGCCTCGTCTTCATCCTCGGTGTCGCTCTGCTGCTCTGGACCTTCAGGTGGGTGAAGCTCTGGAGCGACGAGGCGGACAGACAGAGTCAGGTTCAGCTGATGGGAATGTAATGAAAAACACAGTAAGCTCCACTTTCTTCCTATCAGTGATTCACTCACTGCAAAATGTGGATTTGTTCTAATAAGAAAAAAAACTAAGCATTCTGTTGTAGATTTGCTGTTGGCATCATCTCTATGGTCATTACTGGACATGGAGCCCAAAATTCAGACTTTTTCTAAAGTTCAGGCTTTTTTTCTTAAAAAAGTCTGAATTTTCTTGAATTTCTGACTTTTTTCTCAGAATTCTGATTTTTTTTCTTAAAATTCTGACTTTCTTAAAATTTTGACTTTTTCTTAAAGTTAAAATTAAGTAGCGATATGAGTAAACATAATCTGTGTTTGGAGTGAATTTGGAGATTTACAACTTTCACAGGTTTTTTTTATATTGTATATTGAAAGTGTCCAAAGAAAACCATGTAATAAAAATCAATCACACGGGAACAAAGTGTGAGGAATGTGATGTTAAAAGGGTAAAAATAAGACAAAAATTTAAAGTGACAACATTGCAGAAAAGAAACATTGTCATTTTATTAAACTTAATTCCTTCTGAGCCTTTATAGATACTTTCAAAGGCAAATGCTAATAGTTTTCTCCAATCCTTAGTAAATTCATCCACATGTAAATTCGTTGAAAACATAATCCTTTCTGTTTCTGTCATTTCTTCAGTGACGCCTATCATATTGTTTTCTGTTAAGTAATAATCAGACCAACAGAAATCAGGTAAACTTTTTCTCTTCCCATGTTGATTGGCAGCCAGAATTGCTAATGCTTGTTAGCACAGTGCTAACAAGCACAGTGCTAACTGTGCTTGTTAGCACAGTTAGCACAGTGCTAATGCTTGTTAGCACTGTGCTAACAAGCATTAGCAGAGAAATCTTCTGCATTTGATCAGTTACTCAGGTCTGTTTAATTAGCTCTGTGGTATTTGGGTTTGGAGCCAAGCTGCAGGTTACTGAGTTATTTTTCTACCCAAACTGATTCTATGAATGTCCCCAGGGCTTTAACTATACACTTACTCATATGTCAAATGATCTGTCTTTGACACCGGCAGCTTTACTGCCTTTCATTCTGTAAGACTGATGACAAACCAAACCTTCAGGGCTTTGTGACGTGGAAACTTGCAGCTACAAATGGGTTTGTTACGTTTTCCTCAGTCAGCCGAGAGTCGACTCCAGATTTCCCTCTTACAAAACTTGTTGGCTGAAATGCAGGTTGAAAGTTTAACTTTTAACCCTAAAAATACAGCCAAGGATACGATGGAATGGATTAAAACAACCTGTATAAATGTGTTAGAATGGCCTAGTCAAAGTCCAAAACAATATCCAACTGTGAATTTGTTCACAGCTGGATAATCCAGTCAAATCAAACCTGATTTGACTGGATTATTAATTCCCTTCACTTTTATAGTGTTCTTGTTGTCATGTTTTTGCTGGAAGTGAAGATGAACGTTTCCAGTTCCTGTATGAAAACCAAAACCAAACTCCTGACATAGATAATGATGACATAGATGCATAAAACATTTGAAATCATGTCCCAAACACAAAGAAAACTCTAACCTTAAAACTAATTCCAGGTTCTGATAAATTAAAACCATCTGCATCAGAACAACACATTTCTAAAAGCAAACGGACGTTTAGAGGCTCATCAGGCGGTTTCGCTCTGTTTGCTCACCTGGGCTCCCGTAGATCAGATTAAATCCTTGCGGTTAAAAGTCTTTTGTCAGCAGCAGACTTGTGTTCAGGTTTTTAAGTCAACAAATGAATCTGCAGCGACTGCTGCAGTTTATAGAATGGTAAACTTACAGTTTAGATCAAACAGGTGAATAATAATGAGGTTTATGTTGTGTTAATTCAATAATCCTAACCTAATTAAAGTTAGTTTTATGTAACAATGTGCCAGCGAGGTCACTTCCTGGTTCGTTCCTGTTTTCCAGTAAATTGCTCCAAACTGGTAATGTCTGAAGTCCGTATTGTTCATGTGTCAGAAACATGTTTCTGTTGCTCTGCAGGTTCGACGGGATGCCGCAGATCCAGGTTCTGATTTCCTCTGAGCTGAAACCATCAGTGCCGCCAACTGAGCCTCAGAGCCCAACTGCAGGTAGAACAGGTGAGACGGCGGCTACCTGAAGCTCTGTCCGCTCCGAGGCTGAGGGCGGGAAATGATAGATATCCACAAACTGGACATGCATCGATCCTCTTGTTTCTCATCTGATACCGATATTAATATCTGAGGTTGAGCACCAGCCGGTCTGATACAGAAAAACAGCTGAATTGACATAAGACGTTTTTTTTTCTTTTTTTTGAAACAAAAAAAACCCCTAACCCGACATAACTGTACTGAATAACAAATTTATCCGATAACTCTGCGCCAATACAGCACACTGACTGAAATCTACCAGCGGCTTCACAGATTTGGTCAAACATGTAAAAACAACTTTAACCTGTTCAGTCGGTGCGGTTAGGAGCAGAACAGCCAACAGAAAATAAATAACAGAAAAGAAAAGTGGCAAAAACATTTGGTCAAACATGCAAACTTCAACAAACTGTTTTCAAATGGTTCAGAGTTCAATTAAGAATTCTAAATATAACATAAAATAAATAATAAAGCAAGGTGTAGCTGAGAGCACTAAGCATAGAATTACACCAAACAGATCTGCCCTTATGCATTAGGAACACATATTTTTCAATATTTACTTACCGAGTGATACGGATATTAATATCGGATCGGTGCATCTCTCGTTCAGACTCAGATCAGTATTTGTCTCATTTTACTGAGTTTGGGTTCAGAGACCTGAGCTTTTCAGCTGCTGCTAACGTTTTGTTTTCATTTTGCAGTTCTTAAAGGACAGCCGGCCCGTCTGTTAAGGGTCAAAGGTTCAAGAACGCTGCTGATATCTGCTTATCTGGAGCATCGGACAACAAAGAAAGAGGTCAGATATTTTATGGAGACACTTTAATCTCCAACTAGTTGACAAAAGCAAATATTTCGATGTGAGAAGCACGAAAGAGTCAGCTTGAGAGATCAGCTCTCTCAAGCTGCATCCAGGCGTAGACGCAACTAAAACTTTTTATCAAGTTAATTGCAGGGTTTATAACTACATTCTATGTTTCATATCAGTTGATATCACTAATTATTGATTAGTTTTTATGTTTTAAATATCTGAAATAGTGACATGACCTTTCCTGTTTTACGCCCAATTTTTACTCCAAATCGTTGATTTTTTTGTTTTTAGTTTTTATTTTAATCAGTTATGAGTCGCAGTGGTGGAATTTGAAATTGCTGCATTTACAAGTTGTTCAGCTAGTAACTTTGGTTGCTAGGTAACCGAGGTGGGAGGGGGGGTGACTTGAAACTGCTTCCTACCCAGCAGCTTGTTGCTAGGCAACCAAAGAGCGAGTGAGCTGATGCCACTAAACTATGTTAGCAGAGCAGCTAAAGCTTTTCCTCTGCCTACATCTCCCAGAATGCTGTGCGGTTCTGGGAATATTGCATCAGATTCAGATGATGGTTGTGTGGAGAATTCAGCTTTATGGAAAAAACTTGCCGCCTTTTCTTTGTTAGTTTACTCTACCACATCCCACAATGCAATGCAAACCTGGCAACAGGAAGCCATTGGGTTCATGCTTGCCCCACATACCTGGTCACTGCGTCACACCGAGGTCACATCAAGGTCACATCAAGGTCACACCACAAGCAAAAAGCTCTAGATCATCTCCTCCGAACTGTTTCAGTGTGGTTGTTTTAGTCTACTGCGACTCTTCTGTAGCTGCTTTGTTCACATCCACACACACGCACACACACACACATGCACACGCACACGCACACACACATGCACACGCACACGCACACACACATGCACACACACACACACGCACACACACGCACACACACACACACGCACGCACGCACGCACACGCACACACACACACACACACACACACACACACACACTTTGACAGAGAAAACCCTCTGAGTGTGTTGATTCTGCGTTCAGCAGCTGAAGCTCGTCGGAGGCGCTGATCCCACCCCAGGAATGTGACAGATTATTGCCGTGTCACATTACACAGCGAACAGAAACTCATCTTGGATTAATAACCTTAGAAACATTTACCAAGTTCTGAAATAAGAGAATTCACTCCAAAAACAAACATAGACATTCAAACTGCCAGTTTTTTGGTCAGAACTGCTCATTTGTGTGAACGGTGAGGATGAATGATTAGTTAAGTTTAATTTAAAGCCATGATGAAGGTCTTCTCCTCAGGATTTAGTGGATTTAACTACATATGGATAAAAAGTTCATATTTATGTTCTGGTTGTTTCCGTAAGCCGGTAAAAAGTAGAAATGTTGCTACAGTGGACGTCTTTGGAGTTTAATGTGAAATACCAACACAAAGTGGTGTACAAATGTGAAAAAGAAAGACTAAACCCGATTCAAAATGGTTTTTACAAATAAAAACCTGAAAATGCAGCATGCAGGCGTATTCAGCCCCCTTTTCTCTGAGTGCAACTTGTTGCCTGATGACTAAATAAAGTCCAGTCGTGTGTAAAATCTGTTCTCAGCTGCTTTGTCTCAAACAGAGAATTTGGGTTGAAATGTCTAAGGGGTTAGAATCTAAGTACTGCATTGATAAAAATCCCCCCCTAATGAAAACATGTCTTCCTGTGTCAGGTTCGGGTTATTGCGATAAAGTTGCGACGTGAGAAAGTCGTCCTTCAGTGCCTCCTGCGCTGCCAGGACCAGCAGCTCGTCTCTGAAGCTGCCATTAGGATCCACAGGGATCACTTCCGCTTCCCCTACGGGACGGCTGACGTCCTGTGCCCCGTCCCATCAGGCTGTGAGGCGCCAACGCACGTCGCCATCGCCCCAGCGCCAATCAAAGACCAAGGTAACGACTCCACTAGACTGCATGAGGTTGGCCAGTAGTTTAATATAATCAAACATTTTAGAAATCGTTGGTTATTTTAGCACAGAAGTGAAGCAGAAGCAGAGAAAACAACCTAAACAGAATCAGCCCAGGAAAAACAAAGCCTAACTACTGGATGCCTCTTCTTGTTCTGTTTGAAATGATTTTGATGCATGTGAGTCAGGAAATGTGATGTTACAAGTTTTAAGTTCTTCCTCTTTTTCTTTTTCTCTAAACTAGAAAAATCTGAGCTTGAGTTTCTGGAGATTAAGAATCAAAAAGCTCTGAACAATTCATTTCCTCACAACTTCACCTGCTGCTTCTCTGCCATGTACAACTTCACCAACGTCCTGCAGGTAACGTCACATCATCTGTATTTAAAAACACAGCAGGAGACGCCTCGGCTTCTACTGCTGTGTTTTACTGATTTTATTATTCTTTTGGCTTCGAAACCAACTTTGTTGCATTTCTGAGCTCATGTTTTCATAGTTTTAATGTAAATATCTATACTGTGTCGCAGCTGGTGCAGAACTTGGAGATGCTTCAGTTACTGGGAGTGAACAGAGTCGTTGTCTACAAGACGAACTGCAGCGCGGATGTTCAACGAGTGCTGGACTACTACTCACACAAAGGCGAGTGATATGATCAGGTCTGGCTGTGCCTGTCTTCACAAACAGCCCATCATCATCTGACCAGTTACCAAACTGCAATTCACAAGAAAACTTAACTTTGAAATGAAGAAACTTGGGTTTGGTTGGTCTTTGTGGGTTTGCACAGTGGTGCATTTGGCAGCACTGTTGCCTCCCACAGTCCAGAAACATGACTGTAAGGTTGATCAGCCTCTCTAAATTCTCCTTAGGTGTGAGTGCATGGATGGTTGTTGTCTGTCTATGTGTTGCCCTACCTGTCCAGGTGACCCCACCTCTCACCTGTGGACTGCTGGACATAGGCACCAGCACCCCGGCGACCCCAGTAGGTATAAGCGTGTTGGCTAATGGATGGATGGAGGTTTATCTGGTGGACCTGCTGAACCCAACGAGCCTCTTATGCTGATAACAACGTGACATGAACCACACAATCCCCCACCGGTTGATACATACCAGAAGTCTGCACCCTGCAGTGCCGTTATGCTGCAACTTTTAATGCATCCTTGCTCTAATACACCTGGATCAATAGTCTGAATTACCTCCTCACTATGTCATTGTTTCACCTACCAATGGATAGTTGACAACATCTTCTTCAGAAAAGTTAACTTCTAGGAGCGTCTTCAGTGGTATTCCTCAGGGTCGCTGGGTGTTTCGCCGTTTACTTTGCAGGGTCTTCCTTTTCTGAGGAAGACTCTGCAAAGGGTGATCAATCCTTGTAGAGCTCCATGAGTCAACTTTTCACTCCAGCAGGAATCTTTTCTGCTTTTCTCAGCAGCCTCTGACCAAACTCTGATGGCTTGGCATTTACTTTGGCCGCCAACTCTCCTCTGCTTCAGCGGACTTCAGTTTTCTGCCTCTGACATTGAGCCTCTGCACATCTGAGGTGTTTACGTTCATTGGCTTCATCCACTGAGCCCCAGGAGACTCAATGAGTTCAATGAGAAAGATTTTCTTCAAAGACCACAGTGTCTGAGAGTTGTGACTGTGATACAAGCCACTGGTCAACATCCACAAGCCTTTCCCAGTCACAATCTGCTGAAAGCTGATCGTCCTTTGTGTTTTGTAACTTCGGCCTCCTCCTGGACACAGGTTGTTTGTGCAGACTTGTGGTCTTTTGGTACCAGAGAATTTGTAGAAGTTTGCTTCTCTTCCAGAGGAGTGGAAAGGTTTTTGAGGACCTGGTTGTGGCGCCAGGTGTTACGTCATTGATTGAGTTGAACTTTTCTTTTGTTTTTAACCTTGGTCAGATTTGATTAGATCCAGTTCTCCTCTGGCATCAGCAAGTCTTTTTCATGCCTTCCTGATTTGTGGATTTCAGCTATAGACATTGTTGTGTTAGCAACACTCACAAATACCAGAAGAAACATAGCAATGCTAATTCACTGGGTTAAAGAAGTCTTTAAAAAAGTCTGAGGAAATAAGTTTTTTTCTGACAGGGCAGCTGTTGTGATCTGTGTTTTTCTGTGTAGTTATCTTGAGATTTTCTGTGTAAAGTCCTGTTTCCCTGTGAGTCTCTGTCCTGTCCTCCCTGTTGATTGATTCCAGCTGTGTCTAGTCTACTGATTACCCTCCCTGTGTATTTAAGTCCAACTGTTGTCTTTGTCTCTTGTCGGATCCTCGTCGTGTTACCAGTCTGTTTCCCTGTGCCGTCTCTGTGGATCATCATTAAATCATTCATCACTTCTACCTGGGTCTGGCTGCGTCCTGCTTTCACCTCACCAAACCGTCACAACAAATCATAACAGCAGCAAATGAGAACTGAAACCAGCCGACCTTCCTGTATGTTCCAGGTCTAGTGGAGGTGATTCCTTGGTCTCTGTCAAAGTATCTGAATGTTTCTCGAAGAGCTCGTCCAAGTCAAAGTCCTGGTGACATCCACTACTTCGGTCAGATCCCGGCGCTCAACGACTGCCTGTACAGATCCATGTACAGGTCCAGATACGTGGCGCTGCATGATCTTGATGAGCTCATCCTCCCACAGTCTGTCAACAGGTAGAGTTTCTACTTTATAAGGAAGTCAGTAGAACAATGAGCTAAAATCTATGAATACCTTTACTAATGCAGTTTGAAGTGTCTTACTGTTTTTGGTCATTTTCTCTGCAGCTGGACGGAGTTGCTGCCGCTGCTGGAGAAGAAGTACGGCGCTGACAGGTGTTACCTCTTTGAGAATAGCTGGATCCCCACCGAGTTTGCGTTGCCTCCTCCGAAACCCAAAGCTCTGCCTCCACAGGACCAGTGGCAGAAAGTATCGGGTGTGAACATCCTTGCTCACCTCTACAGAGAACCCATCGTCCCCAGATTAAGACGTCGCAACTTCAAGGTCATCGTCAACCCCAGAGCGGTGTTTGCCACGTCTGTCCATGGAGTGCTGAAGGCGAAGAAATCCTCTGTCTGGGTGAACAGAAAAATAGCCCGCATGTACCACATAAAGTAAGTTGTATTTTATCTTCAGGTTCCACAGAAATGTTTCTTTATATGGCCTAAACCAATTGTAGGCTGCATTCACAATAGTCCTGTTCAGTCCTTTTTAATCCCACTCCAGTCCGTTTACCTGGAAAGTCCGGTTCGGTTGGTGAGGTGTGAATGCTAGTCGAACTCCGGTCTGGCTACAAAGCTCAGTCTGGGTTCAGTTGAAGTGAACTCTGGTTTGAATCCGTATGTGAACGCCAAGCAGGCCAGAGACTGCTCCAAAAGCAGGAAGCAGACTACAGTGCAGGACATTCTGGGTAAAAATAACCATAAAACATCCTAGCCTAGCGCTAGCGTGTGTGTTTTTTTTCTTTTTACAAAAGACTAGAGAGAAATCCTACAACCTCTAAAATTTGAAGCCACTCCATTTTTGTTTCCATCTGGTGAAGAAGGAAGTTGTGCTCAGTGTCTTCAGTGGTTCTTGGTGCAGCGCCCCTACAGGCCAGGAGGGGAACAGGTTGCTGAAAGGGTTTGATTGGTTTGACTCAGAGCAGAGAGAAAGAACCACAGCAGCTGGAGTAGATGATGAAGTTTTGTCCCGGTAGAACCGAGTCTACTGGACCATGAGGTGTGAAAATACTTTTAATGGAAACCACTGCATTACAGTGAAGTAAAAGATTAGCCGATGCTAATGGTAAATATCTAAACACACAAAAATACTAATGCTAACCATTCAGACGCCTGATTTGTTTCTAATCTTATCTCCTTCCAGTTGACGACTGGTGTGAGACTCACAAACAGCAAAGTCCTGAGTTTCTGATTTTTACAGTAATATGCTGAACTAAGGGGCCAAAGTTCTCAGAAACATTTAGCGTCAGACACGAACAACTTCCAGTTTCTGTGAAAACAGAAAACAGTCCTTTTGAATTATTGCATAAGCATCCACAGCCTGGCTTCTTTACAGTAAAGATGTCCTCTCTCTGTCCTTTGCCTTCTGTTTCCTCAGACCTCGGGGACAGACCAGTGTGAAGCCACAGAGTCTGATTTATGAAGGCCGCCTGCTGAGCTACAGCGCTGACCTTACTCCTGCTGTCAACGCTGTTCTCAGGGAGACTCGACTCCTGCAGACGGCGTGAACTATCATTTTTATTCCACACTGATATCTATTCATTGTTTTTGTTTTTGTTTCCATGCCAACTACATTTTTCTTCCTGAAAAACTTAAAGCTCACAAACACTCCCCTGCTGGTCTGGCTGCTGATTTGCATGCAGCTCTCTGTTCTGATATGCTTCATATTTTCTTCATGTGATTGTGTGTGAGTGTCATCTCTCTCCATTTGGACTGACTCAAACAGCAAAGTCCTCTGTTTCTGATTTTGCTACATATTATTACTTTAAAGTTGTCTGAAGTAAAAAACATATGATGTGACATAAAGTTCATCCAAATTATGAACATAGGAAACATTTTATGAAAATAGTTGGCTTGAATGGCCAACTATTGTCGGCCATCTTGAAAAATAACCATTATCCTGAAATTGTAGTGGCTAATGGGAAATATATATTCTAATGCTGTATTCACATTTGATAAATAATGTTTGTAATCTTTCTGTGATAAAAGTATACTTGGAGAACTAAGTGTTTTTAGAAAGATGTTAAAAGTTATCTCTCTTTTAGCAAGACAGGAAGTTGTTTTGGTGAAATTTCCTTCATATTGAAATGAAAAATGCTGTAAAAAAGACTTTGTTGTCAAATCTGATCTTACTAAATTGTGTTTAATTTGTCAGTAAGACAAACCTCCGAGAATTACAGACATTAAAGTTTACATTGTTAGTATTTCAGACGGCCCTGATGCAGTGGTGGTGATCATTTTTCTCCACTCATAAAGCTGTGAATGAAATCTGAGCTTTGCTGTCAGACCACATTGTTCCTCAACTGTTAAATATACAAACTCAACTCATGCTGACATATTTCCATCAAAGTGAAGAGACACTTTGTCTTTCCACGTCTCCAAACCAGCTGGACTAGTTCAGTCATGCCAAGTAAACAGGAGATAATCATCAGTGGGATTCCTAATGCAGCCGCATTTTTAACACCGTGTAGGTTTATAAGGCCACAGGCATCCAAACCTGTTTCATGAAAAATAAAAACATCTGAGGAATTTTCACACGTCCCCTGAAGGCCTGAAAGGATGAAGCATTTTCAGCAGAACCAAACGAAACGCAGCTCTGGACACGTTTGAGTTTTTATTAAATTAAGTTTATATTAAATTCACTCTAAAACCCAAACCATCACCGTAAATCAAGGCTTCTCTCCCACCTGGTTACAGTTACTTTTAATTAGCAGGAAATTAAACATTGATCTACATTTTGACGTGTATTTGCTTGATAATTTTGATCATATCTGACTAAATGTTATGCTTATTGCATCTGTCATAATTGTTGACTGATATTTTATGATGTAAATCAACTTAAAATTTAAACAAACTGGAGGAGAAGCAATCTTTAAATCTGACACATCACAAATAAAATGTTTCTCCAAACAATTTTATCAATATTTTTGAATAAATAAAAACATCAAAATGCAGCAAAAGTGACCAAACTGATAAAAAATCAGCTCACTGAATTAAAAGTTTTATTTATTTATACAAATATGAATCAGAAAAACATGGGATTCATCTGTATTCAACCCCCTGTACTCTGATGCCTCTAAATAAACTCCAGTGTAACCAGTTGTCTTGTAAAGGCACCTTCAAGCAGAGTCCATGCTGAGTTCATCTCAGCGTTTCTGGAAGAAATTTCGTTACAATCTTAAATCAATTTCACAAACTTCGACCATCAGCAAACCAGAAAGTAGTTTTAATAAAATCTCTTTCAAATCAGGATAAAAAACTTTCTCCAGGTTGGCAGCAATAAAAGTCTTTCTTGTTAAAGTCAAAGAATGTGAAGTCAAGACGGGTTTATTTCAGCAGCATGGCTGTTCACAGAGCTTTAGGCCATAAATTCATCATACAGTCATAAATTATGAAATAATAAACAGTTCAGTTTGTCAAATATCATCAAAATCGTCCTGATTTAGTTTTTCCAGTTCCTGCTAATAAACCAGGAAGGATTTTAACTTCTGCTCTGAAAGTGACAAACATTAAAGCTGCAGTAAGTAACTTCACCATGTTGTGACTGTTTGTCAGATGATCAGCGAAAACGTCGATCTGCTGCTTTATCCCAGCGCTAACAGCGCTAAACAACCAATCGGAGCCAAGAGGCGAGGCGTGGTGCTGTCAATCACTCTTTGTGTGGCGCTGCTTATCCCTAACTTTTTCTCCGTTCTGCTCTGTGCCACCCTGCAGCTAGCATAGCTTGTTGTGAATGCTAAGGCTAGTTAGCCTAGCCCCTGATGACGGTGGATAAGTTTTTTCTCCACCATTAGCACATTTAACAGCCAGCACATGAGGTGATTGTTAGCGCTAAGCCCCGCCTCCTGGTTGTTTTTGTGGCATTTCTTCAGACTGCAGTATTAGCTCAGGGAGGATCGATGCTTTCTCAGATTATCTGCCTCATAAACTGCCACAACTTGGTGAATGTTTTAAAACAGAGTTTTTAAAATAAAAGTTACAAACTGCAGCTTTAAAATCTACAGATTTAATAGTATTTAATATTTCTCTGGTTATGTAAATAATCGTAATTATTCTGAAAGCTTTCCCTTCGGCCGTTATGCTTCTACTCTGAATTGGGTTTTAATTGTCTGTAAACCACAATTATCAAAATTACAGGAAATACAGGTTGGCATATTTCCTTCACATGTGATAAATCCATTTCATAGTTTTATCAGAAATAAGAGACAAAATGTTGAACTTTTTAAACATTAACTTTTTAAGATGGACAGGTTGTCCGTCAGTGATTTTGTCCTGGTTTCTTAACTGACAGCTGCTAAAGTTTCTGCTGAGCTGGCATCAGCTGCCTCATCACTTCCTGTGAAAATCCCACTCAGTTCAGGCAGTGCGATGCAACTCCTGACAGACTGCCGAAGCAGGTTGTATCGGAGCAAAGGCAGAGCTTCATGTCAGTCTGCAGCAGAGCTGTCACCGATCACTGCCGCTATGAGCAGCGCCGCGCAGCGCTGCGCTCTCCAGGAGCTGCGCTCCCTCATGTTCAGCCTGGTCGTTTCCGGCCTCTCGCTCACGCTGCTGCTCTTCACCTACAGGTGAGTCCAACCTGCAGCACCAAGCTGCAGCAACCTGCAGCACCAAGCTGCAGCAACCTGCAGCACCAAGCTGCAGCAACCTGCAGCACCAAGCTGCAGCAACCTGCAGCACCAAGCTGCAGCAACCTGCAGCACCAAGCTGCAGCAACCTGCAGCACCAAGCTGCAGCAACCTGCAGCACCAAGCTGAACCTATGAAGATAACTTTTACTGGACTCACTGCTGGAGAGGAAACTTTTCTTTTCCCCTCGTTTCTGTCAAAGCGTAACCTATAAACGGTATGGAGCGTCTAATGATGCTCCTTTTAAATAATATTTATTAGAAATGGGAATATTTGTGGCTGGTCTCAACAAAACCAGGAAGAAAAATCCCCCAGGATGGTTCATTATTTGAATTCTGATGACGTCAAATTAATAAAAAATAACATGTTAGCACTCATGAAACCATTTCAGAGCAGCTAAAAAGTTTCATTTTAGAAAATTTACACATAGTTCGGGTGGCGGATTATTTTATTAATAATGTGGGAAAATGTCATGTTTTAAGTGAAATAATCTGCCAGAATGTTTTCATTAATATTAACAAATTACTGACTTAAAACAAGCTCTTATGTCTTACTGAATAATTACTTTTTTTGTTATTTTTGTCTTATTTAAAATGTACTTTTGCACTACAAACCTGGAAATGAAAAAAGAAATCAAACAGATTTGGCCATTTGAATGTTGGAAACCAGATTTATGAGAAAAATGTTTTTAAAGTTTCATCAAATTTTCCCATAAAAATCTGAGTCAGTGCTGATTCACACACTGGGAGGCAGAGCGTCAGGAATATCACATTCAGCCACTTTTCATAACTTCACTGCTAAAATATACAGCATATGGCTGAAACAGAGTGTGGAGAGGTTTTCAGTTTTAAACAAAAATAAATCTTTAGCACATTTTCAGACCAACACAAAGGGTTGGAGTTGGAGGCAGAGTTGACAAAAAGTATTTGGCAAAAAGCCGAAAAAAGTTTTAAATACTAATCGAGTAAAAATACTTAATAAAATTACTTGAAAAATTACAAAGTCATAATAAAATTACTTTTATGTTGTGTTTCACAGTGCAGTAAAAATACACTTAAAAGTAAAAATGTTTTAACTAAAGAAGTAGTTTTTATTAAAAGCAGTTGAGTAAATGTAATGAGTTCCTGTCATGAAATGGGGTTGTTGGTGGTGAGGAGATGAACGCAGAGACCAGGTATGAAGTTAATGATGGTTTAATGATAAGATAAGGCTCAAAAAACAGTCCAAGACAGGCAGCACAGCGAGAGGCAAGCACACAGCTAGATGCCGGTAGCAACTGACACACACAGGACTGAAAGCGAGAGCTAACACAATCCAGGACTAATGCAGTTCCACTGGAGAGTGTGGCAGGACAAACTTAGAACGTTGGACAAAACTTAAACATAGACAAGGACCCGACGAGGAACACAGACAACAGGTGGGTTTAAATACACACGGGGTAATCAGGGGAATGAGACACACCTGGGGAGCAATCAACGGGGAGGACAGGACTGAGACTCACAGGAACAGGACTACACAGGAAAAAACTCAAAAATAAACACACAGAAACGCGGATCTTGACAGTTCCTACTGAACAGGAATAATTCCTCCTTAACCAGGAACAGAGAAGATATTACATTACATTACATCAGTGCTGCAACAGCAGAGTACGACAAGCGTGTGAAGGTGTGTGTGTGTGTGTGTGTAGGTGCGTTTGTTTGTAATACCTTGTGGGGACGATTTTCCTGACATGTACTACGTTGTGGGGACCAATCGCTCCTCGGGGGACCGGGCCTGGTCCCCACGAGGGGAAACCCTGTTTTTGGGTCAGGGGTCAGATTTAGGGCTAAGGTATGAATTGAGTTTTGGTTGGTTAGGGTTAGGTATGTGATGGTTAGGGTTAGGTATGTGATGGTTAGGGTTAGGTATGTGATGGTTAGGGTTAGGTATGTGATGGGTAGGGTTAGGTATGTGATGGGTAGGGTTAGGTATGTGATGGGTAGGGTTAGGAAAAGGGTAAAGGTCAGGTTTAGGCTGTAGAAATGAATGGAAGTCAATGGAAAGTCCCCACAAAGATAGCAACACAAACATGTGTGTGTGTGTGTGTGTGTGTGTGTGTGTGTGTGTGCGTGTGTGTGTGTGTGTGTGTGTGTGTGTGTGTGTGTGTGTGTGTGTGTGTGTTTCACATGTATCATAATTTGTGCTCTAAAAGCTTAACTGAGCAGCTCTGTCTTCATCATCTCCTTTTCTGATCAGATATATTTATTTTAAAAAATCCAATAAATGTTTAAAACTTCACTGGATTAAATTAGTGTCGTATTTAAACTCAAGCTGGATTTTCACTGTTATGTTATCAGCTTTGGATACTTTTTCTTTTATCTTCTGCTTTTCCAGTAACAGGCAGCTGTTATAACTGTGTCGCAGCTCTTTGTAAGGGATGAATTTGCATGTTATTTATTAGCTGGTTGGCGGGCAGCCTGCCCGCGTCACGCCGCTGTGTGTCGCTCTGCAGGTCAGACCTGACCTTCCAGGCCGTCAATCCTCCAGAGTTTCAAACTTCAGCCCGGCCGACGGAGCCTTACATCACGACTGCAGGAATGACAGGTGAGCTGCTGCAGTCTGGGGCTTTACGACAGATCCTAACGGTCTGCTGGACACCCAGAGGAAACGCTCTGATGCTGACGTCATTGTCCACAGTGATCCAGTTTCCACATCTTATTATTCACAGCAGCTTTTAAATCTGACATGCTAAGCAGATAGACATTATGAAACATTCAATAATTAAACCTCTAGGAAAGTCTGGGGCTGAAAATGACGGCTCTGTGCTTTGACTGTGCCACATGTGGACCAAAATGGCTGCTGATTGATGCTGCTGCTCGCCATACTGCTGGTTAAATCTGATGTTATCTTTTCTTTTCTTTCTCTCTTTAGTTATCAGAGGACAAACAGCCCAGCTGCTGAGGATAAACGGCTCCAGGACTCTCCTCACATCCGCTTACCTGGAGCATCGCACCAAAAGGAAGGAGGTCAGCTTTCATTTTCACCGCCACTGAAAAGAAACAGCAGCAACCGGCAACTTTAGAAGAGAACAACTGCAACCTTCACTTCAGTTTATTTTATTAAGCTTATATGTGAAAAAACTAAATTTAATATGAAAGCAGGTAGTTTGTATTTCTGCCACAAGTTCAGGTTTGTTTCTGTAAATATCAGCAGAGAGGATTAATTCCTTTTTTAAAAATTATTTTTAAAAAATGAAATCTATAGCAACCATTATAAAACCTAATTCATGTTCAGTAGTTCTGTTCTTACACTTCATTCAGTTCCACTGAATCTCTAAAACAGGTTTAACTTCCATGAGCCTTTTAGACACATTTAATTGACAAATATTAACTTTTTAAGATTTTAGTTTGTGATAAATTAAAATAGTCTCCAGTTCCCAGAATTGGTAGTAACTAGTTACATTTACTCAGTTACAATTACTTGAGTAACATTTTGGGCGGAAAGTACTTTTGGGAGTATTTTGACTTTTTTCTCTAAACTTCAGTAAAATTTCTGGATTTTCTTCCCAATGAGTGAAAAACAAAAACGTTTTAACCAGAAAGTCACCAGACAGAGACACACCTGGAGTTTCTGTTCAAGTTTAATTCATTTTTATTGGAAGAAACTGATTTATTTTGCCTGATTTTATTTTTTTTATTGATGTTTATATTAATTATTTATATGATTTAGGACTACATTGTAATTTTAGCCCTTAAATTAACTAAATTTCTACTTAACCTTTTTGGTCCATTTGATGATGTAATTTATAAATATTTAATGATTGATAATTTGATCAGTTACTCAGTACTTCAGTAAACCTTTTTACCAAATACTTTATGTGATAATCTAAATGTTTATTTATAGAAAGCATTTTCATTTTGATATTTAAAATACCAAAATTTCCACATGACTTTTTGTGTCATTTAAAAATATTTTTAAGCATTTTTACCTTATTCTTTTTTACTCTTGACTAATTTCTTGGACGGTTACTTTTAATTTTACTTGAGTAAAATCATGTTAGTGTCGTTTCTCTGCCTCCCATTTCAACCCTTTGCAAACCATTTGGAAAATGAGAAACATTTATTTTTAGAACATTTAAAAAGAAAACCTCTCCATATTCTTTAAGTTTCAATCCCAGTTGCATATTCTAACAACGTGACGGAGTGGCTGGATGTGACATTTTGTGCGGCAGGTTCGGATTATTGCCATAATGCAGCGCAGTGAGAGAGTGAAGCTCCACTGCCACCTCCACTGCCGCCACCAGCTGCACGTCTCCAGCGCCGCCGTCCGGATCCACAGGGACCACTTCCGCTTCCGCTTCGGCACGGCGGACATCTTGTGTCCCGTCCCCTCAGGATGCGAGACGCCTGCTTACGTCGCCGTCACCTCGGCTGCCACCAAGGACGAAGGTAGAAATGTCAGTTTGGTTAAATAAAAACATGGAAGACTTTATGATAAACACTGGGAAAGTATTTTATTATAACGATAAATATATTGTTAATGTTCAGTTAAAAATGCAATGAGTTAATTCGTCTTTGCGCAATTTATTCAGATTAAACACAGAGTGAAATAAACATTAACATAAAATAATCCACTCAGTTTGTTTTAAACAGTTTTCTTATCCAAAATGTATTTATTTTTTCTGACTGGGATTGTCAGTGAGAGTTAAAATATGTATTTACTGTTTATAATCAAATTTAGGTTCAGAATAGTTTAAAGTTGCACCAGTCAGACTTTTCTCTTCCACCAGACCTTTTCTTCCCTCCATGGATTTAAACAGAGAAATTTTCTGCAACTTCTGTGTGTCAGGAGGAAAATTAGTTCCAAAGTTTCATCGTTTTTAAACTAATCAAATGTTTTCTTTTAATGAAGGAGCTTTACTTTTAGATTACATAGGTGATAGTTCAGTTTGAAGATGTGTTACATATTCTAAAAAAATAAGACTTTGGTGATTCTTCATCCACATTTATTTAGAAAAAAAGAAAACTGAACCAGTCAAACATTTTCCCTTTGGGGGCATTTTCATGTCCAACGTTAATTTATTATAGACACCAGTTTAGCTGTGTCCATTCATAGTTACAGCTGCAGACAGAGCGAGTACGGGAGCCCGGCGGTGACACTTTGCTATAAATGGCTTGTAAAAAAGAGAGAACTCGGTGTAAAAACAACTTATGGTTTCTAAAACGTGTTTTTTGTTGTTTCAAATCAGAAATTGATAATCTTGAGTTTCTGGAGGTTGGAAATCAAATCGAACAGACGACCTTTCCTTACAACTTCACCTGCTGCTTCTCCGCCATGTACGACTTCACCAACGTCCTGCAGGTAACGTCACGTTCGTTAAAAAATAGCAAATACAAACGAACAAGAGTTTAATGGGATGAAATGATGCAAAGAAATACGTTTTCTCTCCCTTTACAGCTGATTTTAAACGGATCCTTTTTATTTATCTTGTATCTTCCTGTACATGTTTGAAAGCTGAACCTGCAGCTTGTGTCAGGTGATGTTTGTGGCAGTAAACTGGCTTTGTGTTGCAGCTGGTGCAGAGTCTGGAGATGCTTCAGTTTCTGGGAGTCAACAGAGTCGTCGTCTACAAGACCAACTGCAGCGCCGACGTCCAGCGAGTTCTGGACCACTACTCAGAAAAAGGTTCAGTCCGGACGTTAATGTCCACGTCTGTCCGCATAAACAGCTCATTAATATTAATGAGAATGTGAGTTAACACTTTAATAAACTACTAACAAAGAAAGTTACTAAATTAATCACCTTTTCAACATAAATCAGAGGATTTGGAAACATCTGCTCTAATATCTTGGCACAGATTCTCTGTTGGTTTTAAGCTTGGGCTTTGACTAGACCTTCTGAACAAACAAAAATGCTTTTATGTCAGCCTTTTTACATGTTCTTTTAATGACTCAATATGTGTGATTTTAGTTGCAGTTCTTATTTAACATAAACACAGTAATTCCAACATGTTGGTTTTGCAAACATTTGTGATGAAAACGCAGCTGCTGACAGCAGTTCTCATATTTTTAAAGCCTGTGGATGTTCCAGAACAAACATGTTTGGTGCTTTTTAGGTTTAAATTGTTTTTTTATTCCTTTAAAGTTAGAAAACTGTTGCTATGGTAGTGAGTGTGAACTTAAACCTGCCTGTGTCTCTCCAGGTCTAGTGGAGGTGATTCCTTGGTCGCTGTCCAAGTACCTGAATGTTTCTCGAAAAGCTTCTCCTCAGCAAAGTCCTGGTGACATCCACTACTTCGGTCAGATCCCGGCGCTCAACGACTGCCTGTACAGATTCATGTACCGGTCCAGATACGTGGCGCTGCACGACCCGGACGAGCTCATCCTGCCGCAGACGGTCGGCAGGTAGAGCTTCTGTTTCACATTAAAACGACTTTATCAGTAAAGTTTTTCCTCCAATAAATGTCCTGAAAGGCAAACAGGACACCTTAAGCATCATCTTATGCAGCATCTTCTGGTTTCCCTGAAATATTTTAATGATGCAATAGTTTTCCTTTGTGCTGCACTGCAAAAACACAAAATCTTACCAAGGAATTTTAGTGCAAATGTCTTAGTTCACTTGAAAAGAGACAAAACTAACTTAGTAGCAACTTTTCACCAAGAAACAGCAGCTTGTTCTAAGTCAGTAATTCCTTTCTATTTATTTTAAAAACTCTTAATTTGATTGACTGATAAATTTAGTTATAGTAAGACATTTTTAGAATGTTGTAAGTGAAATAATCTGCCAGTGGAACTAAAACTTTTCATCAATATTAAAGAATTATTGACTTAAAATAAGCTGCTAGCTCCTTCCGACTAGCCAGCTGCGATTAGCAAACACCTGGTGGACCCACTGAACTCAATGTAGGAGCTACTTCTTAGAACAACGCTGGTAAAAATGTTGTTAAAGGGTTAATAGAGAAGCCATGTTGGGATGACTTCCTGGAGGAGGAGCTTCAGAAAGAGCAGGAGCTTCTTAAAGAGATAGGCGCCCAATTTCAATCTGTTTTTTCACGTAAACGATATAATCTGCCTTGTTTTAAATTATTTGTTTAAAACAAGCTCCCATATCTTGCTGTAAGTCAGTTTTGTCTTATTTCCAGTGTACTAAGATATTTGCAGCAGAAGCTATTTGCTCAGGTTGTGTTTTTGCAGTGTGCTCACCAAGTTTTGAATGTGTTTTTACTGATTTCGATCGTTTTCTCTGCAGCTGGATGGAGTTGCTGCCGCTGCTGAAAAAGAAGTACGGCGCTGACAGGTGTTACACCTTCGAGAATAACTGGATCCCCATGGAGTTTGAGTTGCCGCCTCCGAAGCCCAACGCTCTGCCTGCAGTGGACCAGTGGCAGAACGTATCGGGGGTCAACATCCTGGCTCACCTCTACAGAGAACCCTTCATCCCCAGGAGAAGGCAGCACAACGCCAAGATCATCGTCAACCCCAGAGCGGTGTTTGCCACGTCTGTCCATGGAGTCCTACAGCCACAGAAATCCTGCATCTGGGTTGACAGGAAGTTAGCCCGGATGTACCACATAAAGTAAGCCGAGGCCTCTGAACTTTGAACTTCAGGTTCACCAGGAAGGTCGTTTGGGAACAGTGAAGTGTTTTTTAATTTGATCTCTTGGGCAAATCAAAAGCTTGTGTTTTTTTAAAAAGTTGACAAATAATTTAATCAAAACCCTTTGGAAAAGTATTCCTATAACAGAACTGTCCTGCAGACTGACGTCTGTCTCTGACGTCTGTGCTTTCTGTCTGCAGACCTCGAGGACCGCCCAAACACAAGGAGAAGCAGCTGATATATGAGGGCAGACTGCTGGGCTACAGCAGCCATCTCATTCCTGCTGTCAACGCTGTTCTCAAACAGACCGGACTTCTACCTGAGGCAGCGTGAACTGGACTCTGGATCTCACAATGTTTACTGAAAGCCGCCAAGACCTGGAGGCAGAAATTATTTCACACAACAAGCTCTGGAAATGTGAAGCTCCTTCTGACATATCACATCATTTTACCTCGACTGCTCAGCCATGACCAGCTGTGACTGTGTTGAACTAATGGTGTTATTATGTCTTTATTTCCTATAAGACTTTGTGTGGAAAGCGCTTGAGTTAAAATGAAGGCCAGAGCAGATTTCTGCTGCTGCAAAACATAAACAGAAGTTAGTTTCTCACAAAAGACTTAATTCTTGTGCATAAAACATTTTACTGAGATCGATGCCTGTGTTTCAGTCTGTCACTTTAATTTAGAATAATATTCTAATAAACCTGACAATGATTTTCATCTTTAACAAGCACACACTGCCACTTTATAGCTCTTTATAGTATAATCACATGACTGTTCCTTCACTTACACAACTGAAATATGTGATTTAACATCTTGAAATTGGGCCTCTGTCTCTTTAAGAAGCTCCTGCTCTTTCTGAAGCTTCGCCTCCAGGAAGTCGTCCCAACATGGCTCCTCTATTGACCCTTTAAAAATGTGTTGCTAGCATTACACTGAGCAGCAGCTCCTATAATAGCTCAGCAGCTGTTTGCTAATTGCTGCTGGCTAGTCTGAAGGAGCTGAGAGGGGAGGAGCTGCGCCTCGAAGGCGGGTCCACCCAGCTAAACGGTTGCCATGGAGATTGAAGGATTTCTCAAACATGCTTAAAAGAATCAAAGCAGGTTTGTTTTTGATGAGGGAAAAACTTTATGTGATGTATATAAAAAAGTAGATTCTACATGATACTGCCCCTTTAAGTATTTGTGACTTTATGACAAAGCAGTTCAAAAGACAGGAACTAAGTAAAATTACGTCTCTCACCAAACACAAACTGGGCGTCAGTCCCAAACATGTCGGTAGAAGGTCAAAGGTCAAGGCTGGATTGTGATTTTGTGAAGGTGAAGATATTAATCCTCTTTTCTTCCTGGAGAAAAATAACAAACAACCGAAGAAGATTCAGCAATTTTCCTGCTGCTTCACTTTGTGTTGAACTTCTACTGAAGCCAAAGTTATTTTTTATCTGTAAAACCTCAAGACTTTCAGAAACATGCTTATTAAACTTTTATTTTTAGATGACGGATATGATTAAAACCACAGAAATGTCGCCTCTGGAGTATTTGGTCCACAGTTTAAGGTGAGATTTTAACGTGTCCCAAGCAGATAAATATCTGGATTTGTAGTAAAATAAGGACCTTAAGTTTTAAAAGGAAATTAATAACTTTCTTTAAAGGCATTAAAAATGAGTTACTGGTGTTGGTAATTAATGTTTCCCCGTCTTTTATTTGTTCTACTTTACTTTCTTTTTTTTTAGCAGTAAATCTGTCTGCAGGCTGTGTGTGTGTGTGTGTGTGTGTGTGTGTGTGTGTGTGTGTGTGTGTGTGTGTGTGTGTGTGTGTGTGTGTGTGTTCTAACCTCTTCAAGACCTAGAAAATAAAAGTGATGAAGTATTTATGAGGGAAAACAGAGCATGTTATTATGTAACAGATTTACTTGGTGGTTTAGTTTTTATGAGCTGGTTCATAAAACCGGTTTGACCAACGGATCCAAGACTTTCAAGGCCGCGGTGGTTAATGACAGGTTGTTATGTCAGTCTTATTCACACCCTTCAAATAAACTGTCACCAGCATTTAAATAAACTAACTTTTAGTTTAAATAACATAATTTTTAAATATACTATCAAATTATTATTCTCTTCAGAAAGGCACAAACAGAAACATAAAACAATTTGCAAATATTTCTTCAGTTTAATAAAATTTCCTGTCAGTTTTCTTTTTTCCTTTGATCAAATTGTAATGATCAAATTTCCTGAAGTGTAATAATAATAATAATAATAATAATAATAATAATAATAATAATAATTAACAACACATTTTTAAACATGTTTTAACTGAACTCTAATCTTCGTACAGTTTAACTGGGGAAACGTCCAACTGACTTTTATTAAAAACATTAAAGAGTACCAAGGCAAAAGTAAGAATAAAAACAGAAAACTTTATTCTACACGTTTATTCAAAGGAGACATGATCAGAGAAACCTTCAGGAGGAAGCATGAAAAGCCAGGAAGAAATTCAGTTTTATTTAAAAACATTCTGCAAACGTTCATCTCCAACAGAGAACCATAAAGACTGTAATCAAGTAAAAAATGTCGCTACTTCTGCATACTTTTACTCAAAGGTAAAGTGACTCCAGAGAAAAGTTTGTGCTGGATTCTCCCACCACAAACAGGATTTACTTTTTCATCATTTACATTAATATTATGCATAAATTAAGTTCAAGTTGTTTATTTAGACATATTTTCTAATGGGTGAAAACTTTGTCTGGTTTATTTATATTTGTTATTTTTTCATAAACTCAGACCAGCTGGAGGAGGAAACCAGGAACATAACAATATTATTTCTGCTAACCGACACTTTGATTTATTTTCTTCATATTCTGCTTCAGGTCATTTTGTTTTCTTTTTGTCCCTGTGTTGTGTTGTGGCTCCCCCATGTGGCAGGTTTAGGTTACTGCAGCCCTATTTATGCATCCTTTGTTTTTTGTCCGCAGGTTTACTCTGAGGCAGTGACGTGCGGTCAGAGGAGGCAGGTGAGGCAGCAGGAAGCTGAGCCTCACCTGGGATTGCGCAACCTCTCGCTAACTGCACTGGCTGCCATTCTATGAGAGCATGTTCGTCCTGTCTGTACGCCGGTAATAAAATGGCTAAAAAACATTTAATATATGGACTGATTTTCCATAATTTAGCTTGTGTATATAATGTACAGTGTTTGTTTTTTTTTGTCACCAACTGTGTGTGTATCGTGTTTTGTGTGCGGAGGAGCGATCAGAAACGGCAGAAATCAGACTCCAGGGGAGGCAGGCAGTTCTCTTGCCTCATGGCAGGGGGCGCTCATGATCCCAGATATTGTGACTCCACAACTGCAGAGTAAGACACAGTGAGCTAGCCATGGAGCTAGCCACACAGTAAATAAGTAAAGTACAGCGACATATTTGTTTTCTCATCTCTTCCAACATCAACATGAAAGACTACATTCCTACACTTGAACAGTTTTCTAAAGTGGATTTTCAATTGAAGCAGGAGACAATAACTAAAGGAAGACCAACACCAGAGCTGAAAGTTTTGCTTCGAGACAGTTTGATGATTCTTAAACGGAGTAGAAAAGACATGCCGAGGATAGACTTGGCTTTGGATGAACGGATATTTTTGTGCAGAATTAGCGGTGCATGGATTTCATTGATAGATAAAGGTAAGACAGCATTAAGATGTTTTTTTTTAATGAAATGTGCGTTTTTTGGGGTAGTTTGTATGTCTAAATAATTCAGTAAAGTAGAAGCGGTAGCTAATCTACCACAGTAATTATTTATTTATTAAACATTAAGCCTAAAACATACTACAACAACCGACTTAATGTCCTGTGTGCAAAATTCTTGAATGTTTTTTGGTGTTAAATCCTAAAACATGAAGTGGCATTGTTGTCAGTTGCTATGGCAACGAGTCTGCGTAGCTTGGCGAATACAGATCACTTTGCTGTGGATCATAGCACGAAATCAATATCTACATTTCTAAGTTTCACTGAGTTAACGCGGCTATGGATGACATGTAAATGATTCGTCTTTTTGCCCTCCAGCGAAATTTCCGTACGTCCAATAATATGTGGTGTCTAAGTCATAAGTCAGTGCCTCACCAGCAATGAACCTCACCGCACGTCACTGCTCTGAGGTGTGTGTGAATGGTTGTGTGTCCTGCGATGGACTGGCGACCTGTCCAGGTGACCCCGTCTCTCGCCCGAAACGTTTGCTGGAGAGGCAGCAGCTCCTCCTGACCCCACAAGGGACGAGGGAGTTAGAATATGGATGGATGGATGGATGGGTTTACTATGAGTTCAGTCAAATTGGATCAAAATTCGTGTTATTTATTATTTGATTTATTTTATTTTGGAGTTTGATCATTTGTTAACGACTTTTGACATTATTAACTTTACATTTTTCTCATTTTGAACACCTTCTGTTTCTGTTTGTTTGGTCCCTTACAAAGCAGCTCTGGAAAATAAAGAGTTTATTTATGTTCATAACCACTTCAAATGTAAATGTAAAAACATTTTGAAAAGAGAGGGGGAAGGAGCGCTCTAATTAGAAGTGACAGACACAAACCTCCAACAAAGATGAAGGTACACTGTAAAACACTTGAGCTGCATGTTGTGTCGACTATCTTGCACTTTTTAAGTCAAATAAATTTAGTGAGTTTTAGTGCATATGACAGCAGTAAGTTGTGTTAACTTTTTATTAATTTAGTTAAAACTCTAATAGTTGAATAAACGAGAGCTTTTAGGTTAGCACTTTAAAAAACTCAAAGAAGAAAAAGATAGGAACTATTTCCCAGAATGCTTAGCGGCGTTTTTGTGTCTTGAGAAGGAAGTGCGTTACATTCATACGTATTTATGTTACATTGATCTGACTCTTGCGTGTTATTACATTAAATGTTTATTTTAATGCAGCTGACAGTTTGCAAAGTTTGAATATAACGTTTTGCTCAAAAGAAATCTTTTTTCTTTTTTTATCAGAATTCATTGTAAAAGTTAATAAAATTATTAGATCAGAAATTTTGTTAATGTAATTTGAAACAAGGATTTAAAGTATTCTAAATTAAATTAATATGTTATTTTAACTAATTTGTGCTCTTTAATGAGGTGACGGCAATTTTTTTTTCTTGCATATTGTGAAACAATTATTTGGTTTAAATTGCATCATTAAGTTAAAACTCACAATTCAAGATTAATTAACTTAAAAAATTATGTTTTGACAACTAGTTTCTAGTTGTTAAATCAATCTTATGAACTTTAATTTCTGAGTTAAACATTTTTCTAAAATGACTGAGCTGTCCTGCCATGATGCCATGTTAACAACCAGCCTGTGAAGATATTCATGAATATCTGATATATTTCTTCATAAAGTGTTTGGACTGATTTGCTCGGCCCAGTGTACAATAAGGAAACAATCCTAACATCTTATGAAAACACAAGGCCTACAGTAAAACTTTGACAGCAAAAATGTTTTATTTTTAATTCATATTCAAGTCTTATACTTTTAATGATAAATAAAACCTGGGTAACAGCATTCGAAACCAAACAGGGTAACAATTGGTGTAGAAACAGGGACTATAACGATCTTCCCTTTAACATTTGAAGTTGTTCTTCAACAGTTTGTGCAAAGAAATCCTTAAGGCATAATAACCAACTGAGACAGAACAGGACTGAATCTAAATCAAATCAAATCAAATTTTATAGCACATTTCAGCAGCAAGACATTTCAAAGTGCTTTACATCATTAAACGCAAAAACACAGAGTCATGCAACATTGAATAAACAATTAAAAACATTAAATTTCCCGCCGAGTCGAAGTTCTGCCCTTTTTACCAGAAAGCATAAAAGAACAAAATGCATATTAGCTCTGAATGAGTCAGTTTGTTCAAACTGTTGCTGCTTCAGCCTTTATGGATCATCAGGTTTCAGCTCTTTCCTTTGCAAAACCATCAATTCCACCTGCAATGAAAAAGAGTTTTGATGTTTACTGGAATTACACGTTGCTCAGCTTAAAGTTAAACTGTTTTTGAAATGCCTGCTGAGAAACATGGAGGCTGTCGCTAATAAAACATTTAGATGAAACAGAAATACAGACTGTCTAAAAACTTGACTACGACCATTTACTTAGTTAATGTAATCGTTTCTGAAATAATAGCCATTAATCCTCAGGCTGCAGCCAGACGAGCCTCTCAGCTAAAACTCATCCCTTATTGTTCGAATGTGAGAAAAAAAGTCTGAGTTCAGTCTTGATGCTGCAACACTTTGATGAAAGAAAACAACATGTTTTTGTCTGATTGTTGTCTTTGCATCTTCATGAAGAATACATGCTGCTGTGAAGCTGCAGGATTACAGACAAACACTGGATCTTTGCTCAGGTCATATTGCCAACAGCAGCCTGGAATGACTTGAGCCATGCACTTACTGCAGAGTTTGAAGTTCATAATCTGGACTCTCCATGAGCTCTAGGAGCGGCTGAACGTTGGGATCTTCCAAGTTGTTGTAGCTCAGGTCAAGTTC
This sequence comes from Poecilia mexicana, assembly GCF_051168715.1. Lineage (NCBI taxonomy): Eukaryota > Metazoa > Chordata > Actinopteri > Cyprinodontiformes > Poeciliidae > Poecilia > Poecilia mexicana. The sequence goes on along the minus strand of NW_028263382.1, from coordinate 6,340,742 downwards.
TGTCAAATGGGACGGGTTGGACTTCAGAGCCGAGACCAGAGAATCACAGCTGATCTCAGTCAAACGGCAGTTAGCCAGCCTGCATGAAAGATAAACGGTGAGAAACTATTTAGCTTCGGAGGACATAACAAATCCATATTAATACATATAAATTGTCATACAATTATTATTCAGCAGCCATAAAACCTGAGGTGATGTAGAATATTTAATGGCAGCTTTCACTTGAATTGACCACACAAATTATATGAGGGATTTTTTTAATCTATTTTTTACATAAGGATCTGACTCAGACTGTTCCTTTTTCTCCCACAGGAAAAGTCGATGTTCAAACATAGTCAATATACATTTAAAGGAAAAAATAGAAATGTAAAATGTAAATAATATATATAAATGATACATCTTTCTTAAGAAACATTAGCTTTTAAAAGAAGCAAATTAAGTTCTACTCAACCTAATTACAGAAGAATAAAATAGATTTTACTGGGGGATCCAGTCAAGCCTCTGCAGTTTAATCTTAGCACAATTTCCCATAAAATTAATCACAGCACAAAATTAAGATACGGGATCATACTTTAAAATCTTGATTCTGCAGAGCGGACTCTCCAGACAACCAATTAGCTCCTTCACACCAGACTCTTTCAGGTCTTGGTTCCTGCTAAGATCCAGCTCTTGCAGGTGGGACGGATTGGACTTCAGAGCCGAGACCAGAGAAGAACAGCTGATCTCAGTCAAACTGCACTCTATCAGTCTGCAGAAAGGATAAAACATCTGAGCTGACAGCAGCAACAATGATGCCATTAAATACACATGTGGACAAAATTTTTGGTATCCTTCTGTTAATTACCAAAAAGCCCAAAACTGACACTGAAATAACTTAAAAGTAACATGAAATAAGAATTTACTAAAAATTATCCAACAAAAACCAGATATCGCTTTTTAAAATAGTAGATCAACAAAACTGCTTAAAAAAACAAAAACTGATGAAACAGAGATGGACAAAAGTGATGGAACCTTTAGATCACATGTGTCAAACTCAAGGCCCGCGGGCCACAAGCGGCCCGCCATGTCATTTTATGTGGCCCCCCCAGCATTTTATAGGCCGACAATTGACTTAAAATATTCAAAATTGACTACAAACTACATCTCCCACAATGCATTCCGATTATTACCAGCCAACATTACTGCTTCTCGCCACTAGAGAGCAGCAGAGTTACCTCAAACTGCTTATTGGTTTTCCCAGCGAATAAAACATCGACAAGCTAACATCAAAACGTCCAAGAAAAGAAAAATCAATTTACAAGTAAGACTGTGAATGAAGATGTGTGAGTTGGTGTCAGGGCGGCAGGTGGCGCTAGACTTTTTTGTTATCCATTATCTTGACCGACAACATAAAAAAAATTGGTCATGTACTATTTTTATCTGTGAAATTACAATCATATTAACATCGGCCATTTAGCCGCATTTTATGCGGTTTAGTTAATATTCACCGTGAATCCAGATCCCATCACCAATTAAGCAGATAAATGTATCTACATTTTTCTCGTAGTGACAAAAACCACCCCAATAACTTTTAATAAATTAAATTAAGCGACTTCACTAAAATTAGCATCACTTCACCCGCTGGGGTCTGAACAACTTCCTCCTGGTTCCCATCTGCAGAAAAATCTGCGCTAATTCATCAGTCAGTTGGATCTGTCTGATCCAAACAGATCAACTGAACTCTGAGTGTTTTACCCTGAGCCGTCCGGTGTGAGCTTTTACCAGGATTTTTTTTTTTTTTTTTTTTTTTGCGTGGTTTTGCTTCTCCCAAACGGACAGATGATGTTACGTCTGCAGCTCCTCCAGAGCGCCGCTCTCCTGGGTAACGTGAACCCAGAAGGATCCATTTGTTAAATCCGCTGGATGAGTTACTTCCAGCGGTTTCTAATTCTTCGACGTGGCAGAGCCGCGTCCGCAGTGGTTGAGCAGCGGACTGCGCAAGTTACAGTCTAATTCACTTCTGTGTCGTCATTTATTTCCTCAAGATAAACTGCTGGCTCCTCAAATGGATTAACACTCTAGTTTTCTCTGGTCTGTAATGGAGACTTGAATTTAACGTGTCATTTTTCAACAAAAGGTTCATTTGTAAGTATTGATTTTATTTGTTAGTCATTTACCCAAGTCTCTGTAGAACCATTTGTCTCTGCTAATGACATTTTTTGATCCCAGGCTTATTTTATGGACTGAACAGACACCATTATACATTTTGAACTGTTGATTTTATATTTGAACCATTTTTTATTGTAAAGTGTTTATTTTATTTTTGTACCATTTTATATTTTGAAGTGTTGATTTTATTTTTGAACCCTTTATTTTGAAGTGTTGATTTTATTTTTGAACCCTTATTTATTTTGAAGTGTTGATTGTCTGAAAGACCTCACACACATGAATTGCCCCATGCAGGGTTTGAACCGATGACCTCAGCATTACCAGCACTGTGCTCTAACCTGCTGAGCTAATTCACCTACCTTACAAACTGTTGAGTTTCCATGGATTTAAGAAGAACTTACATGATCTTACCACAATGAAGATTTGATAAAAGTGCTTATATTCTAATGTTTTTCAAAACAACATACATAATATTTTATTTTCCAGAGATTTTGTATTTTGAAGTGTTGATTCTATTTTTGAACCATTTTTAATTTTCAAGTGTTGATTGTATTTCAGACATATTTATTATTTTAATGTGTTAATTTTATTTTTGAACCATCTTTTATTTGTAATTATTGATTTTATTTTATAGCCATTTAGCCAAGTCTCTGTAGAACCATTTGTCTCTGCTAATGACATCTTCAATACATTTTTTGATCCAAGGCTTAGTTTATGGGCTGTAATGTGAAATTAGGCACAAGTATAAGTCTGACAGTTTGTTCACCAAGTTACTGTGCTCTCTGAGAGGATCTGTAAGTATTTGACATTGTTCCATGCCCATCGTTGACGTTAGTCTCTAACAAAATGTGGATAATCTACCAGGAACACTGCAAAGAGCCTGAGGTTCTGTAGTGTAGTGGTTATCGCATTTGCTTTACATGCAAAGGGTCTCTGGTTCGAAACCAGACAGAAACAGATTTTTGCATGTTCTATTCATCACAAGTGTTTACTAAAGGCCAACAAGGTTCTGTGGTGTCATGGTCTGTACTCTGAATCCAGGCATCTGAGTGCAAGCCTCAGTTAAAATTTTCATGTTGCATCTAACATCATCAACTTTGGGACCTCAAACTGAAACAACGCAGAGAAGTTCAATTCCTGTAGTGTAGTGGTTATCACGTTTGCTTTACACGCAAAAGGTTTCTGGTTCAAAACCAGACAGAAACAGTTTTTGTATGTTATGCATCTCTTGGGGTGCAGTGAGACAATAAGAGCCTTCCTCTTTGCTGATGGTTCATTTGCCAGTCGGCTTCTTTGAAATCGAAGCTACTTTACTTTAATTACCAATTGGCAGTTCTATGGCGTAATGCATGTCAAACTCAAGGCCCACCGGCCACATGTGGCCCCCCAGCATTTTATAGGCCGATGATTAACTTAAAATAGGTTTTGAGCACGAATTGACTACAAACTACATTTCAACCAAAGGTTTGTAGTGCGCTTCCTAACCAGACGCTCCAAAGCGTCCGGTCCATAACTCTTCAACACGCTGTCAGCTCCCGGTCAGAAAGACGCATTTAGTTCAGAGTCCATGAGATGATATTCAGAAAGGATTTTTTAATTAATTGGTTTCAGTTGCCTCTGAGACTAAATCTTTGCATAAAGTCTATAATGTCTGCCCATGTGACTTGTTTTTATTATTTGCTTGCTCACCTTTAAACACTGATTTAAATATTGTAATTTTTAAACTGAGCAGTAATTTTACATCCATGGAAACTCAAATGTAATATTTAAACTTCAATACATAAAATCAGTTATTTAACAATATGAGGTGGTGTTTAATTTATTTTTAACATTGTATTTTTATACATTTATGCTGGGGCTGTCCAAGTCTAGTTTTCCAGAGCTACCATCTGCAGCTTTAGATGCATTCCTTCTCTAACACACCTGGACTCATTATAAGCCTCTACAGAACTGAATGAGGGAAGTCAGCCTTTTGTCTGGGGTGTTTTAGCAGGGATGCACTCCTGATCTGTACCGTCAATGTGGCCCGTTGAGGGGGGCCAATATGCTGAAGTGGCCCTGGGTGAAACTGAGTTTAACACCCCTGCTTTAGATGGTTGAAAATGATCTGACCAAAGGGATAAGTTAAAGATGTGTCCTCTAATTAGGCATCACAGGCGACAACACAGTCACATGCTGGTGATGGAAAACAACAGCTGCCCTGGGCAGACGGATGGATGCAAAGCTGCCATTACAGACTGTCTGATAAGGGGTTCAAACTGGCAGCCCACCTGTCACAGGGTGAAGCCCAAACTCCTGAGCCAAAGACAGTAACCAATGATGGTGCCTTACCTTAGTGTCTGTATTCTGCAGAGAGGCCTCTGTAGGAAGTCACAGAGCTCCTTCACTCCAGCATCTTTCAGGTCTTTGTTCCAGCTCAGGTCCAACTCTGTCAGATGAGAAGAGTTTGACTTCAAAGCTGAGACCAAAGAAGAACAGCTGCTCTCCGACAAGCTGCAGTCCATCAGTCTGAATAAAGAATAAAACAGATGATTAAACCAACAGAATGAGACAAAAACAGTCAAATAAACAAAGCTTTTCATCAACTTTCATCAATTCTTAAAGTTTCATCAGAAGAGGTCCAATATCATGTTGTGCAACAAAAATTATTCAGTTTTTTATTTCAAGATTTTTTTTAGCCCATTAGTCCATTAGTATGTGCTTTTTCATATTAATGTAGCTTAATCTCAACACAACTTTTACATCATATCATTCTCATCACAAAACCAAAAAAAGGAAATGTTTGACCTCAGAGTCTGTAGTTTGCACAGCAAATTCTCCAGAAAACCACAGATCTCTTTAACTCCAGCATCTCCCAGGTCTTTGTTCCTGCTAAGGTCCAGTTCTGTCAGATGGGAGGGATTGGACTTCAGAGCTGAGATCAGACGAGCACAGCTGATCTCTGACAACCTGCAATAAAACAATCTGAATAAGAAGAAAACATGTAAGTTAAAGTCAACAGGAGGCAGTTTAGAGAAAATGTATATGAATAAGATTGTAAATGTGCAGCCAAATTTGGCAGAATGTAAGAATCACAAATACTGAGAGGCATATTTAAAAATTAAAATAAAGCACATTAAATATTATGACATCTTAGGTCTTTGTCTCAAAACATACATAAATAATAAGTGACATCAAGGCATTAGTGTTATTAAGTCTGAAGTCCCCGTTGTTTGAAAAGGGGTGCAGGTTTTTTTTCTGCTGATTTGAAGAGCAGAACTTCGACTCGGCGGGAAATGTAATGTTTTTGATTGTTTATTCAATGTTACATGACTGTGTTTTTATTTTTAATGATGTAAAGCACTTTGAAATACCTTGCTGCTGAAATGTGGTATACAAATGAAATTTGATTGATTGATTGATTGATATTGAATCCGTTTTCATGGTTGCTATGAGTAGAACTTAAGTGGTACCAAGATATTTATTTGAATTAACAGAGGCTACAATTACATTTCTCTAAATTAGTGTAACACAAAAGCATGACTGAAAAACAAATAATTATACCTTTTTAGAATAATTGTTCCTTTGTACCTTTGTTGCATTTGTGATGCCGCATCCTCTGAGAAATGATCCAGTGGCTGCTGGATCACTTCAGTTTTGTAGCCTAAGAATATTTAGTTAAGCATGCAAAAATGCTTGCTTACTTTGTGCATTTTAGGTAATACATTTACTTTTCCAATTCAAATACACTTCAAAATGAAATACTTTAGCAGGAGAAAACAAAAGTTTTAGTATGCTGACCTCAGAGCCTGCAGCCTGCAGTTTGGACTCTCCAGTCCAGCACACAGATGCTTCAGTCCAGAGTCGCTAAGGTTGTTGTTAACGCTCAGCTCCAGTTCTGTCAGATGGGAGGGATTGGACTTCAGAGCTGAGGCCAAAACTTCACAGTGAGTATCTGAGAGTCCACATCTAACTAACCTGTAATTAGACAAAATGATTAAAATTAAATATGTTCATCTATTTGACAGACACACACAATTAAATAACATGCTGACCAAACAGTGATGTGGTAAACATTACATCACATCCGTGGTTAATCTCAAGCTATTTTAGTGTGTTTGACATGACCAAAATAGATCCCCAAACTTTTAATGGAAATCTATTTTTTTGTTTCAATTTACAATGCTGTCAATGCCAGAATGGCACCTTCTGCATAAAATCACATTTAAACCTTACAAATTGGACAAAAGTGGTTTACAAGGAAACAAATTAACTAAAAGAAGCAAAATAAAGAATGCATTTAACATCCATCCACCCATTAAAAGGGAGCAGGTTTATTAGGAACTAACTCATTGGACTCACCGAGCCTTTCGGCAGTTCCTCACAGCTGGGATCAGTCTCCGCCGTCCCTCCTCTGATGTTCTGTACTTCCACAAGTCCACCTCATCCAGAACCTCGTCTGACATCTGCAGCATCCAGGCCAGAGCAGAGCAATGGATCTCAGACAGTCTCTTCCTGGATCTTTTCTCAGTCTTCAGAAACTCTTGAATCTCCTGATAAACTGAAAGGTCCTTCATCTCCATCAGACAATGAAAGATGTTGACACTTCTGTCTGAAGAGATATCCTCAGTGTTCATCTCATTCAGATTCTTGATGATTGTCTGGATGGTTTCTGGACTGTTCTCTGTCTGACTCAATAGACCTCCCAGTAGTCTCCGGTTGGACTCCACAGAGAGACCATGGAGGAAGCGAACAAACAAGTCCAGGTGGCCATTTTCACTTCTGAGTGACTTCTCTATAACTTCTTTCATGAAGTCTGCCAGAGATAATTCACTGGATGTTTTTCCCAGGAATTTGTTCAGGACCTCTGTATTTTTCTTTGTGAAACAGTTGAACATGTAAACTGCAGCTAGAAACTCTTGAATGCTCAGATGAACGAAACAGTAAATTGGTTTTTGAAGGATGCCTTTCTCTTGTTTAAAGATCTCTGTACAAAGTCCCACATGCACTGAGGCCTCTGTGGCATCAAGGCCACATTGCTCAAAGTCTTCTTGGTAAAACAAAAATTTTCCCTTATCCAGATGTTCCAACGCTAGCCTCCCCAGCTTCAGGAGAACTTCCCTGTCAGCCTCCATCAGCTCCTGTGGCCTTGTCTCATGTCCTCCATGGTACTTGTTCTTCTTCCTCTTTGTCTGGACCAGCAGGAAGTGTGAGTACATGTCAGTCATGGTCTTGGGCAGCTCTCCTCTCTGCTCTGAGGTCAACATGTTCTCATGTCGGTGAAGCCTCGTACTTCTGTTACCCTGGAAACACATGAAGCAGGGATCTGATTGGCCGCTGCAGGTCTGGTAGTTATCCAGATGAGAGCCGAGGGAAGCAGGTTCCCCCTGATGAGGTTTGTCAGCAGAACGTTGACTGATGACGTCTGTGTGACGTCAGAAACCAGCTGCCTGCTGCTGAAGTCCAGTGAAAGTCTGCTTTCATCCAGGCCATCAAAGATGAAGAGCAGTTTGCAGACAGCCAGCTGCTCTGCTGGGAGCTTCTGGAGTGTTGGATGGAAAACATGGAGCAGCGAGAGAAGACTGTGCTGCTGATCTCTGATCAGGTTCAGCTCCCTGAATGACAGCAGAACCACCACACTGATATCCTGGTTCTCCAAGCCCTCGGCCCAGTCCAGAGTGAACTTCTGCACTGAGAAGGTTTTTCCAACACCAGCGACGCCGTTGGTCAGAACCACTCTGATGGCCCCATGTTGGTCAGGGAAGGATTTAAAGATGTCATGGCACCTGATTGGAGAGTCATGGAGGTTCTGGGTCTTGGAAGCTCTCTCCAGCTGCTCCACCTCATGTTGGGCATTAACCTCTTCACTCTGACCCTCTGTGATGTATAGATCAGTGAAGATCCTCTTGAAAGGGGTTTTACTTCCTGTTTCATCACTTCCTTCAGTCACACATTGACATCTCATCCTTAGTCTGTTCTTATGTTCCTCTAAAACATCATGTAGACCAAAATATACTGAAAAAACAGAACAAATAAAAAACACTTGTTGAAATAACATATAATAGTTTAAATAACATGTTCAGATCTTTTATGTTGGGTCTTTCTCAATATTTTTCTCTGCATGTGTCACTTTTTACTTCCCACCACATCTTCAGAGATTCCCCTGCATGTGCAGAAGTAACATGAGAAAATTGAAACATATGAAAAAGATCAAGGTCTAAGAAGAAATAAATAAGTTGTGGAGAGTCAAGTCATCAGTGGTGAAATTGGCCATAGGTCCTCTTAGGGCTTCAACAACCAAAGTAGAGGAGCTACTGCATCAGAATGCAGAGGTGATCTCTCTCTGTCCAGAAGACAGTAGTCCCAAGTTCTGCTAAAATACTGCACAGAGCCATCAACTCTCAAGCTTATGATGGATCCACCCAGATGGAGGGTTCTGCTTGAGGTTTGACTGCTTAACAAAGGACAACCCTGCCCCCTCCCTATGTGGTACCTATGTGCAGTACCAGACACAACATCAGCCTCCAAGGAAAACAGCATAAAAAACCAAACAACCCATAGAAAACCAAATTATTAATCTCAACACAATCCCCTAGTAGGGGATTTTATTGTTTTTATATTTTCTTATTCAGTGTTGTTAGGAGTTAACTCTGATAAACCTTCACAAGGGTTATAACTCTTACTGCTGCATGACAAAAGTTTTCTGTTCCTGGAGTTAAACAGGTCTTACCTGGCATAGAGCTGCCTTGACTGTCTCTCTGCAGTCCATCATTTCTTCTGGACCTTTCTCCACACTGGGGACAGGAGGATGGCCCCGCTGGTACCGACTGGTCCCAGTGTGAGGCACTGCATTGTGTACAGAACCAGTGCCCACAGCTGGTAGAAACTGGATCCTTCAAAACATCTCTACATAAAGCACGGGCAGGCAGCTGCTCCTCCACACAAACACTCATCTTCCTCACTCTGTAAAAAAAACATCTTGTCATCATTACTGATGAAGAACCGAATCATTTCAGATATCAGTTACACCGGGAGAAGATTAGATAAGGACAACAGCTAACTGTAGGTCACAATTGACAGAAAATCTATGATTTTCATAGAAATGTTAAAATCATTAGAATTTCTGATTAACAATAAATTATCTTTGTTTGGCTATGTAGGCCTGAAACTTGTTTTTGTCACTTGTATTTGGACTGTGCGTTACAAACCATGCTGTTTAAGTCAATTAAATTCACAGACAGTAACAACACTCCTGCTTTAGAATAACAAGACAAAAAATAAAACTAAAAAGTTGTGGAGCCGTTTGAGAAGTTCAGCTGTTTTTGTTTTCTTTAATTGTCCCAATAAATTGAGTTTAGTGAAACCTGACCTCAGGATGTTTTATAAGTGGTTCTTTAAGGAATCAAAAGCTCCTTGCCAGATTAGTTTAGGTTAAGTTTGTAACTTATCACAGCTGAAACTGACTATTTTCAAGAGTGGATTTCAGGTCACTGTGCTGGTTTGGTACTTTCTGGTTCAGTGAAAATAAGAGGAGGATAAAAATGGTCCAGAAAACCAACCGGGTAGGTTCACTCAGTGAAAATGTAACATAATGTTCCTAAAAATGTCCAAAACAGACATCTTATTCTAATCAAATATGTGAACACAGCACTTTATTTATGGATAAATATAGGAACATAAATTTAAGATTTGGAAAATAAAGCGGCAGGTTTTCTCACATTGTGTTGGAGGGTCGAGGTTGATCTCTGAAATTTAGAGGTTCATAGATGGACTCGTCACTCTTCATAGATACACAGTCAGACTGTGGAGACTCTGATCTCTGACTCTGATCTCTGAAACACAAACACTTTGTTCAGATCACGTCGCTTAGTTTAAATTAAATTACATTTCTTGATTTTTAAAGTGACCCCTGATAATTGATTATTTTCTGAAATATATTAGAAAATCAAACACATAGAAAACAGGCTCTTACCTCATATAGTAACATTTGACCAATAATAAAACTATAAGCTATAATCTTAAATGGTCTAGCCTAAGAGTCTGGACTGAGGGCCAATGTTTCCCTCAGTCCGGCTAAATAAAAGCTGAAAATGAAACCTGTTGAAAAATTATGAATCCTATTAAATAAATAGGATAAAAATAAAGCGGCAGGTTTTCTCACTTTGTGTTGGAGGGTCGAGGTTGGTCACTGAAATCTAGAAGTTTATCGATGGACGCTTCACTCTTCATAGCTACACTGTCAGATTGTGGAGACTCTGTTCTCCATTTGATGCTCTGACTTCTGAAACACAGTCATGTCATTCAGATCACATTTGTAATGGAGAGAAAAAAACCAGCTAACATTTTCAAGTGTTTTACAACACAAGAATGATTAAGCTTTATGTGATAGACTGTTATAGGGTGGCCCTGTTGTGCACTAGTGATTTTATGGAGCACTGAAAGGTCAAGACCCAGAGTTAGGGGAGGTTTGCTCCTGATCCAGGAACAAAAAGGAAACAAAGTAAATTACATGTGGGGAAACCGGTCAGATTGCTCAGAGCTCATGTGCATCCTGTCATATGCAAGTTTGGATTAAAAAATGTTAAGAAAATACAACTTGTGTTTGAGGTGTCTTACTTTACATCTGAGGATTCAGGTCTGTTCCCATTGGCTGAACTGCTGGAGTTATCCTCCTGTTCCTCCACATGAACCTCCATCTTCTGGGCTTTGGTCACTCTGAGAGGAAAACAGAAACACACTGAGTGTAGTTTGAAGCTTAGTGTGAAATATTTATGCTTATCTGTTGTGATTTGTCTGCATTTTGTATTGAACTTGTTCAGACCTTGCGAGGAAGTTTAGTTGTAGAACCAGAATCTAAGGGAGTTTCCACACCTTTAGTTTGTTTACTGTGGACAGAATCAGTGATATTTCATTAACTTATAACTCAGTTTAATTTCACTCAGAGGACACTCCAAGCAAATCTGCACCTCTCACTACAAACTAGGTGAAACATTCAGTCTGTTTATTGGTTAGTTATTCTATGGACATGAGACCCAAATGTAAACACAGGAAGTAGATACTGTGTTCTGAACTGGTGAAAACATAAAGGATTAAATCATTGGTGTCATTCTGGGTTTAACTTCAGGTAAAATGATCTGAGAAGTGTTTCCAGTTACATGTTAGGCTTCATGAAACCATCATTGTCTTTAAGTTTGTTCACTGCATCCCACAATGCAATGCAAACCTGGCTAAGGGAAGACGTTTAGGTCAAACTTGTAGCATTTACCTGGTAACTGTGTGGTCCAAGGTCAGATTTCATTCTCACCATAAACAATGAGGTTTCTGTGTTTACATCTACACACATAAGATGGGAAGAGAGTATCTCTGCCTGCATTTCCTTAGATTTGTTTGTCAATTACCTGTAAGTAGTAATATTTTGGCTGTTTACTAAGACAAATATGTGGTCAGATTATACTGGTGCTGCATTGTGTCCTTCTAGCCGTGCAAATGATGAACTGCATGTAGGACAAAACAAACAGGCTCCTAAGCACCATTATAATTCATCATAATGTATTCAAATAAATTATGTGTGCATTTTTTCACTTCTGAAGCAACAATATTTGTGAACAAATTAAAAACATAAAAAAAATGATAAATCAACAAAGATGAAAAATTATCCCACGTTACATCTGTTCTGCTTCAAAAACTGATTTACTTATAACAGCACTATTAAAGCTTGACCATCTAAAATAATTGTTTAACTTGATGTGAAAATGTCTGTCAAACTTTGAAGATTTTCTGGTTTTAATAAACTCCTCCTGAATCTTCCCAAGGAAAACAATATCTGTTATGATTATGAATCAGATGCCTTTGTAAAGTCAGACCTTTTTGCCGTTTTACACATGTAAAAACAGGAAGTCTAATCACAAGAGCAGTTTATAAAGATGAGTTATATATTACACTTTCCACTGTTACATTTAATTCATTATATTTACTTATTTCCTCACTTAATCCCTCTTATAATTTGTTGACTTAGTTAGCTTTAATTCTCCACCTTTAAATAGTTTGAAATGCAAAGAAAAATAATGCATTATTGGTCATTCTGTTCAGACAGGAGGGCACCACAAAGCTTTTATGCTCAGGGCCCCTGAATGGCTAGCAACGGCCCTGCTCCTGTAATCATGCCCTGAACTGAACCTTGGTCTAACTGCTGTTCTAATGTAAAAACCAAAATCGTTCAACCTTACACCTGTCCCGTCCTCAGCCAGATCACAACCACATGATCAAGACAAGCAGGTCTAAACAGGTGTAGAAAGTTTTTTACTTTCTGATTCTCAGTCTGCTGGTTTAAGTTAATCCTCAAAGAAGATGTGAAAAATAATTTATACCAGATTCAGTTTGTGATAGCAGATGTGTTCAGAGTGTTTTATTGAACTTGCAGTTTGGATTTCTGCAGTTTCTTCATCAGTCTGATCTCCAGCTTACAAAGATCTGAACTGCAATTCAAAACACTGACACTTGAGCCTGATCTGGACTCTGATTGGTTTAACAGTTGTTGTATCTGAGCAGTGTGATCAGCTTCAGGTAAACATGTGAACCAAAGTGTTGCAGACTCTGAAAGAAAAACAAGAAGTAACTCTCACCTGAAGCAGTTAGGTTTTCTTTCTCCTCCGTCCTGACAAAATGGAGTCTAAACAACTTTAAGTGTTTGTTTTTCTACCTGACTTACCTTCTCTGTGAGGCTCCGCCCCTTTTCATTCACAGGAATCCAGGAGAGTAAGTTGTTGTTTGTGGTTTCGCCATCAGGAGTCAAGTAAAATATTACACAATGTCTTGTCTCTAGTAGTGCCACTTAAATGAAATCTTCCTGTTTGACTCTCACATCCAGCAGAGTTGTACTGTGCAGCAGCTTTAACTCGTCGTGCAGGGCCGGCCCAAGGTTGTATGGGGCCTTAAGAAAGATTTGATTTAGGGGCCCCTCTTCCTGTTAAGAACATCTCCACCAGTAACAGCGTTTCCATACAGATTTAATGTAATCTGGGAGAGGGGGCCAGGATTAACTGGCCACGCTTAAAAGCAATCATTGATAATAGTTAATTATTTGCTGAGATGAATTTGTGAACAGAGTTAAAAAACTAAGATTAAACTCAAAGAATCAGATTGTAGCTGTTGTAACAACAATCAAACTATGAAGGTGATTCTTTACAGTTTTGCACAGTAAACTTGCAAATTAAATCTTAAATTTAAATGTTCAGCAATTTAATATAACATTTAGACCTTAAGTTTGGTCGGTGTAAGGGATAATTGTCATTCATCTTCTCATTGGCACCAGCTGCATCAGAATAAAAGGAGGTGAACATAAAATGTAGAGGTTTCTGAAATTTTTGTAGAGAAGGCAAACTATCAGGACCTGCCCCTGCCTCTCTTTGACATTCACGAAAACTCATGTTTTTGATAGCTTTTAATCCTCAATCGAGTATGATGCTGATAGCTCAAAATACCTGGGAGGAGTTTGTTAAAGTTTGACATGTTTAAAAAGTCAAAAATGTCCAAAAATCACCAATGGACCAAAACGGCTGACTTCCTGTTGGGTTTAGAGCATACCTCCAACAGACTGTTTTGGTGCTTCGGGGAGAACTACCTACACAGTAATTTTCATCTTTCTGTGATTCACCATTTTGCCTATTTCACAGTAGGGGGAGCTGTAGAGCTGTTTGGCCACACCCATTTTGACAGTCGACAATTCTGAGTAAAGTTTGGTGCGTTTTCAAATATGTTTCACCCTCCAAAATGGCACTTGTTTTGTGTCAAGAAAAATAGTAAACATTTAAAAATAGGTCTTCACAGTGCTTTTCCTGCTCTGGCCAAATTATCACACAAACTTATCAGGCCAATGTGGGAGGTTTATTTACACATCTGCATTATACAAGTCACAATCAGAAAATTCATAGAAAACTCCAACATTTCATACAAAACGGGGCATTTTTCTTAAAGAGTGTCATGCAAAGTCTGTATGGAGTTCACACAGTCATCATATGACTTAGTACCCTGGACTCTTGGATCCTACGTGACTGTTTACAACAACTCAATCTTTCTAAATATGGCTAAGTTTGAGTTTTTTCCAGTACGTTGGCTGAAATGACGATTGATGAGATTAAATAACAGTGGATCACCCAAAGGTCATTGATTTCCCATGATCGAGAGTTCTGTTAGTATAGGATCGAAAAACCCTCTGTTGGCCTGTTTAAGTGTTTTACTTATATAGAGGGAAAAAATTATCCTATGGCCCCTCCTCCAAAGGCGACCGCCCTCAGACACTAATAGAACTCAGTCATGGCACAGAAAATGATCCAAAACAAAACATTGATAATAACAATGAGAGGACTGAGCAAAGATGAGATGGACATTGAAGTTAGAACAATAAAACGATTCTCAGCAGCATTATAGTGCAACGTCTCTGTCCTAGAGTTGCAGAAACAAGGTGGCATTTTGGGATTGAGTTGCTTTTTTCTTTTTTTTTTCACTATCGTGGTGGCTTCCCATTGTTCTGCTTCAAAGCGTTACAATACGATCTGTGTGTCTCTGTGAACTATGAAAGCTGTGCCGGAACCATAACTCAGGATCACTCTGGACTCTTCTTCTCCTGTGCAGGAGGTGAGAGGAGCTTCGGGGGATGAGAGCTGCTTCCTTCACCATCGACCGATGAGAGCTGCTCGCAGAACCATCACTCGGGACTCTTCTTCTCCTGTGCACGAGGTGAGAGGAGCTTCGGATTATGAGAGCTGCTTCCTTCACCATCGACCGATGAGAGCTGCTCGCAGAACCATCACTCGGGACTCTTCTTCTCCTGTGCAGGAGGTGAGAGGACCTTCGGGGGATGAGAGCTGCTTGCAGCACCATTGACCGATGACTCCTCCTTTTTCAACACAATCAGCAGAAAGCAGAAGAATTTGGTGTAAGTGTTGTTTAAATCTTTCATTTAAATCCCTGTACTTTTATTTTGTATTTTCTCTCTTTTAGCAACATTTGTATTTTACTTTCTGACACCTTATGGTGGAAGTTCAATAGTAGGTCAAGAATTTAACGACATTTTCACACCTGTAATTTATTTTGTACTGAATCAGTTAATGATTTTAACATTTAACTTTGTTTTGTTTCACCCAGAAAAACTTCTAGTCAACCATAACCTCTCTCTTCCAGTTTTAGAGCAGAGATCAAAACAAATTCCTTTAACCTCAGTGTTATCTCGCCTACAGTGATCTCATAATTAAAAAATCAAGATAAACAGGTCTATCCAGAGATCCCGCTAGCAGAAATGTTCTTAACTTTCGTATTCTCTGTCTCCTGGTTTAAGTTAATCCTCACAGAAATGTGAAAAGTCGTTTCACCAGATTCAGTTTGTGGTAACAGTGAAATGTGCATCATTGTATTTCATGTCTCTGAAGTTTTGATTTCCACGCTTTCTTCGTCAGTCAGTTCTCCAGCTTACGAAGATCTGAACTAAAGAGCAAATCAAAACATTGAGACTTAAAGCTGATCTGGATTCTGATTGGTCCAACAGTTGTTGTATCCAATCAGTTTTAGATCAATATATGAACCAAAGTGCTGAAGACTGAAAAAACAAGAAGTAACTCTCACCTGAATCAGTTCGTCTTTCTTCTTCGCCATCCCATCAAAATGGAGTTGAAACAATTGAAGTGTTTGTTTTTCTACCTGATCAGTGTCTCTGTGAGGCTCCACCCCTTTTTTATTCACAGGAATCTAGGAGAGTAAGTAGCCGTCCTGTCCAAATAAAACATCGCACAACACTGAAGCATGTTGAGACTCCTTAGTGATAAAGATAAAGAACGAGGGAGCACATTTTAGAAGATGTATAATTTATTTAGAGCAGAGTTGATTCATCATTTTATTCAGTTTATTTTTCATCATTAGTTCATTTTATGTTTTTTGTAGCGATTTCTCTGTTATTGTGAAGAAAACAAAAGATTTCACAGCACATTTAAACAGCAGTGATGCCATAACAGCTTTTCTCTAATTGTAACTCTGCTGATACGTTTCATGGTGTTTGATGGTCACACAAAAACTCATTACAATCACACGTAGTTCACATTTTAAAAACTGTACAGGCTGATAAACAGAACAAAAAAAAATACACTTGATGAATATGATCTCACAAATCTGAGAAATAAATAGATAAATAATAAAATCTGCTAAAATAATAACTGTATTAGGTTAAATCTTTCTTTTGCTAAATTTTCCACGGATGGGGGAAGGGCAGCGCAGTGGAAGTCACTTTTTAATTGGTCACTAAATACTTTTTGGTAGCTATTACTCATAAATATAGTGTCAGTATTAGTCTAAATGGGCCAATAGGATCCTGGAAGTGGGATATTTATTTCCCATCTGTGACCCAACAGCTGTCTGGAAATCTTTTGGATCAACAGTTTGGCTCTGTTGAACCAAACTGTTAGGTCTTTGTCTTCATGACTCATTTAATTCGCTAGTTTTCTGTTCCCATCTTCAGAAATCTGCACATGTAAACAAGTGACAACATCTGATGTTTCACTGTAACGTAAACTAAGTGTCAAACTGACCTAGTGTCAGGACTGATTCCCTTCTTCATGATCTGAGCTAAGCTGGCAGTAATTGGGGGCTCGTCCGGTATTTGAACCCTGGTCCGACAAGCAGATTCCTCCAGGCTGGCTAACCTACTGAAGTCATGCCAAAGTCTATTTTTTCCCCCTTTTTGTTAGGATTCTTGTTTATCTGCCTGCTGAAGTTGAAGTTGAGCTCATAAGTTTTCGTACCCTGGCAGAATTTCAAAATTTTTCCACAATT
Source organism: Poecilia mexicana (assembly GCF_051168715.1). NCBI lineage: Eukaryota > Metazoa > Chordata > Actinopteri > Cyprinodontiformes > Poeciliidae > Poecilia > Poecilia mexicana. The sequence continues at coordinate 6,323,798 of NW_028263382.1, read as the reverse complement.
TTTGGGTAAATTCTCAACAAGAACAACTTTTCCTGTCACTCGTGGTTAATGGTTGGATGAAGCCTTTTATCACTTCTATTAACCCACTAATATGTTAATATGGGAGCAAGTTGCTTGTTTAGCACTTTACTGCTTTTGCTAACTTTGAAAATATTTAGCCCACTTGGCTTCCCCTAAATTCATTTTGCCAGATAAGGGTCAGATTTACACTATTTACACTGGGTTGTATTTCAAACAACTTAACTCCAAGAAAACCAGATTACAATCTGACACGTCCCTTAGCAATCAGCATTAGCATCAGCTGCAATAACTCAGGACTCGGTTCTTCCTGCAGCACCGGTTCTGCTGACCCGGTATCCTGAATCAAGGTGGCTTGCTTTCCAAACCTGTCTCTAAACCAAGCTTTTTATCCACCGGTTACAAACACACTTATTGTTATTTCTATGGATTAGTAATATTAATGTTCATTCTGAGATTTTAACTAAAGAAAGTTAAGAAGCGATACTTTCCTGCTGTAAGTATGAATTATCTGTTTGTTCTGCTGCAGAACCAGAACATCCCGGTCAGAATTATGGAAAATATTGCACTATTCTTTGATTTTTGACCATGTGACTTTTAATGAAAAGTGTTTGCTATCTCAGGCGGACTCTGCTGCGCTGCCCTGCGACTCACGATAGGAATCAGATTACTTTTTATTATCTCACTAACATAGAAAAGTCTAAAAACAACACACTGATGTGCTCTGGGCTCACATGCTTCCACATCAGACCTGATCTGCTCCCAGCGCCTCAACAGGATCCACCGCAGCTCTTCTTCTTTAAGCTGCGCAGAACAGAAACGGGTGAGCTATCTGTCAAACTGGGCTGAACCACGAGGATGCTGCGGAGGTTCTGGCAGTGTGTCGTTAAACCTCGGCGGTCCAGATTTGATTGTTGGATCCAGTTGATTCAGACTTGCAGGAGCAGATCAGGTCTGGGCTAAAAGTTTCCTGAATTTAAAATTAGTTTCGGTGTAAAATTGCACCAAGCGTTTACTGAAACACTTTGACCCGGAAAGTGACCCGACCCAGATACTTGTCCCGCTCGTCGCTGTTGCGCAGGTTGGATCCCTCCACTTTACATTCCACCGTCTGCTCCACGTTGTAGTCCTCCTTAGTTAGCAGCAGCTTGACGGCCACCAGCGGCTGGACGTAATCTGGCTGCAGACACAAGCAGAGTCAGAGGTAAACGTTCTGGTTCGGATCACACCGACCTGGCAGCAATCTGGCATGTGAGGAGAGAATCAGCTAAACACATACGACACATTTTATCGAGTTCATTTTGGTTTAAGGTGCAAAAAGCTGTCTAATAAAACATCTCTAGCTTTTTCTCTCTGTTTCTGATGATGTCGGGTTGATAACCAGCAGCTTTTTCTGGGTAAATATTTTAATTTATGTCCAAAAGTTTCTGTAAAGCTTCAAAGTGTTTTATCTCCTGAAGAACAATCAAAACTTTCTTTCAAGTTGAAGTATAGCCTGTTAATCCCTTTTCTTTCTAACTTCTGGATGGCTCTCTGCTGATGTAAACTTTTTCTTCACAGTAGCAGCGCTAGGGGGCGCTGTAGCTCTCCCTGGAAAAGTCATAGCACCCCCAAGAAAATATCGCATCATTATTTTCTTATTTTTACCTAAGATAATATTCCTTAATATGTGGTTGTTGTGATATTGTAATTAAAAAAAGCAATGATTATATATTGGTCTCATCTTACAAATGGAAACAAACTTTTATGCCTATTTTCACTTCCAGCAAACAAGTGAAAGGAGCATGTAATGCAAAAATGGATTGTTTTCTACGACCCAAATCCATCTAGTCCAACATCAGTGTCTCACCTCACAAGTAGCTTTCTGGAAGAAACACACCCTACAACTTTAACCTTCTGAGTAGATCTGAAGATATTTCCAACGTCATATTGAACTTTTTTGATCAAAAATGGATCTGCACTCCTATTCATGTACACATGAAGGTAAGTAACTTAATACTTTTACCAAAATAGTGTACTATATAGTGCACATCATTTCATTAAACTATAACAACATAATAAAATAGCTTCACTGTCTCAGACAAGCTTTCATAGTTGGCAGTGGCGACATCATGTGGCCACTAAGGGTATTGCAAGAAAGACTTTGGAACTCAATGAGATTTTTTTTCTGAAAAGTTTCAGAAAAATGGTGCAAAATAAATAATCTAGAGTCATGAAGTCATGAATTTATTTTTCTATTAGTGTTTTCAGTTCCTCTGTGCATGTGAGAAGCAAACAGCCTTTACTCACGTGAGCGATCTTGCCGTAATACGGGAAAAACATCTTATCCAGACGACCTTCAGGCGGGAAGTAAATCATCTGCAGCGGGGTGTTTCTCTGCAGAAAACACAGACTGGTTCCGTTTCTGTGCTCATTCACAGCAGATACTAAACATCTACACACACAAAACTTCACAGGTGCATGATGGGATTGATGTTAGGCCATTACCTTGGCGGTACAGTTGATGTACGGATCTCCTTCGGGTTTCAGTCCAATGACCTGCAGACACAAATGGAGTTATTGCTTTTTGATTTATTAGAAATCTCACACTCTAACAGCTAAAGCTCCATGATAACTAAATAATGACGAATTTCTTCTAATTTTGTTTTCAGGTTATCAAAAAAAACTACAATTTATGTCTTTACTGGAGTTCAGTCTGCAAGAACAATCCATTTATCCCACAAGAAAAAAATAACGATAAAGCATATGATGGAGTATGGCTCAGAAAAAAAGTTACTAAATTTAATTAAGAGAATAAATTCATATCAATACACAAATGAAGTCACAACACAAGAATAAAGTTGAAATAATAAGAAAATAAAATCGCAATAATAAAGTCACAATAAAACAGTAATAGTCAAATGAGAATAAAGTCAAAATAAGTTGCAAAAAGTCATAATAATGCAAGGATAAAATCACAATAATATGACAATAAAATCATAATATTAGGAAAATAAAGTCGCAATAATATGCAAATAAATCCATTATTACCATATTAAAGATGTAATGACACAAGAAGAAAGATGTAATAATGCAAAAATAAAGTCACAATGTTACAAGAATAAAGTCATTATAATACCACAATAAAGTTGTTTTAATATTAAAATAAAGTCATAATATGTCTTAATTCTCTTATTTTGACTTTATTCTTTAACATTATAACTTCATCCTATTAAAACTTTACTCCCATAGTTATATTTTTCTTAGCCTGATTCTAATACTGAGTAGTACAAACAACCACAGCGCCCTCTGGTGAGAAAAGATGGTATGGACTTTGTTTTTATCTGATTCAGCAATAAAAGCTGATTTTTGTGTTAAAATCTGAGAGCTTTGAAATGGTCTGAGTGAATTAAACTCCTCCCAGACACACACAACACGTCCAACCATTTAAAGTACCCTGAGTTAATGCTGGTTCTGTACTGACCCGGTTCAGCTTGATGATGACGCAGGGCTGCCCCTCAGCGTAGCCAAAGCTGGCGTCCGGCAAACCGGAGCACTGGCGCAGATTGCTGCGTTTGAACTGGCAGACCTTCTTCTTGGGCTGGTCGTCCTGGTCCGTGTATTCGCCCACCAGACACAAGTCGTTCCCCTCCTGGATGCTGTCGTTGTACTCTGCAAACAGGAAATGGGCTTTTGTTGTGAAAGCATCAGCACTAATAGAAAACGACATCCTGGGGAGCCAAACTCATTTTCATCAAGATCATGAATATTGTCAGCTGGTGATATTCACTTTTGGTTCCATATCGATCATATGAGAGGCCCCATGGGCCAAAACTTACAAACTCTCTTAGATTCATGCAACGGAAGTTACCGTAAAATATCAGTTTCTGATTGGACCCCAGGCAGGCTTTTCAAAATAAAAGCGTATCTCTGGTTTATGTTTGATTCCTGTTTCTCTACTGCAGCTTTAAAAATGTAAAACTTTGTGTTAATTGATTTGCTAAAGGAAATCATGTATCTGAAAATAAAGTAAAACATATTATGTGGGCAAAAAATTCTGTAAACCACATATGTGCTACCTCAATCAAAATTGCTGACATTTGACATGCAAAAAGTCTTTCAGATTACATCAACAATACCTTACCAGGTACTTCTCTCACTTCAGGGTGACACAGGGACACCTATAAGACCAATTTTAACTGAGGTTGCACATATGTGCTTTACAGGATTTGTTTGTCCACACTATATATATAATTCAGATACATAATGTCGTTAACACAAAGCCGCCGGAGAGAAACTTGACGTGTGAATCAAACATAAACCGGAGGTGTGCTTTTATTTTGAAAAGAGCGCCATAACTTGTGCTGTCGCGCACATTAAAATCGAGTGCAGGCTGGCATTACTGCCATTTCCAAAGAGGCGGCTATCCCACTGATAGATGGGGTTTCCGATGGCTGTCGGCTTCTAAACACTTCTGGTAATGCTGACAGTGCTGTGGGAGCGCTAAGATGCCATTTAAAATATTAGTTGCCTCTGTGAGTCGCTGCCGCTCAGCTATTTTTCTGTCCGTGAAAACCCGCCTACTCCTGCCTGGGGTCCAATCAGAAACTGAAATTTTAAGTTAACTTCCATTGCAATCAAACTCTGAAAGAGAGTTTGATAGTAAATGTGAGAGAGCGCCTTCGAGGCGCAGCTCCTCCCCCACTCAGATCCTTCAGACTATCCAGGAGCCATTAGCAAACACCTGGTGGAGCTGCTGAGCTCATTATAGGAGCTGCTGCTCAGAGCAACGCTGGTAAAAACAGATTAGTAGAGGAGCCATGTTGGGATGACTTCCTGCAGGCAGAGCTTCAGAAAGAGGGGGAGTTTTTAAAGAGACAGGCCCAATTTCAAGGCGTTAAATTAGGAAGTAAAATGTCTTTGAGTCATAAAGGTAACATTGTTACCTGATTATGGTATAAAATGGTACAATGTGCCTGGAAAACACATAATACTGCCCCTTTAGGCACACAATTGTTATCTTGAAGGTTCTCTTTGTGTCTCCCTTCTGGAGGCTGGAGGGCCACAAAAAAAGCTCTGGCGGGTCGGATTTGGCCCCCGTGCCTTGAGTTGGACACATGTGCTCTAAAACATGGAGTATCTGGGTTTGACTCACGCTGCAGAAGGTCGTGCAGCTGCTGGACGTACGGGTTGTAATTAGTTGGATCCGAGCGGTTGTAGGAAATCTCAACAGCATGAGGACGAACAACCAGACCTGAAACGAAGCAACGCATGAAGTCATGAGGCAGAGAGAACACAGCTGCAGCATCCTGCAGCAGCTAGCAGCATCATGCTGCATCCTGCAGCAGCTAGCAGCATCATGCTGCATCCTGCAGCAGCTAGCAGCATCATGCTGCATCCTGCAGCAGCTAGCAGCATCATGCTGCATCCTGCAGCAGCTAGCAGCATCATGCTGCATCCTGCAGCAGCTAGCAGCATCACGCTGCATCCTGCAACGTTATGCAGCATCCTGCAGCATCCTGCAGCGTTATGCAGCATCATGCAGCATTATGCAGCATTATGCATCATGCAGCGTTATGCAGCATCCTGCAACGTTATGCAGCATCCTGCAACGTTATGCAGCATCCTGCAGCATCCTGCAGCGTTATGCAGCATCATGCAGCAGCTGGCAGTGGCGGTGGGGTCACCTGGAGAGGCCAGGCGGTCCTGGTGCCGGGGAACGGCGTCATCCAGCGTCTGCAGCATCACCCATATGGTGAGGATGAACATTCCCGTCAGGACGCCATAAAAGATGAGGTAGAAGAGGAAAATGAGACCTAAAGGAAAAAAATCAAACATTTCTTTGTTTATATCTGCAGAAACAAACAGGAAGTGAAAGTGTTGGCTAAGTGACTGCAGTTGGCTTAAACCAGAGGTGTCCAAAGTGTGGCTTGGGGACCGTGTGCAGTCCTCTGGATGAATTTGTGTGGCCCCCAACCACAGTTCTACAGGCAAATATAACCTGAAAGCAACAGCAATTAATGCAGATGGACATTTTTTTTTATTTCTTTTAAATTTTATAGACAAATAGTCTTTTTAAAATTTCAAAATAATTTTGGTACAACACGTTTCTTTTGCATTTGTTGTCATTTTGTAGCCCCAATTTCATTGCTCCTGTGTACTCTGTACAGGACAGTACAATGACAATAAAGACTTTATTTATTTTACTTAGTATTAAAGGAGCACAAGCATCCAGTTGATTGCGAAAAGAATCAACTCCTCGAAAAAATCGCTCCCAAAGTTTAGTTCTCCTCTTTCATGTTGTGATGCTGAACAGGATAAATGAAATATTTTTTATCATTCCTTTATCTCATTCTTCATTTAACACAGTTTGCCTCAAATCATCACAAACCCAATGAGGTTATTCCACACCACCAATGCCTGTTTATGCATATTTAACACATTCCAAAAATCCTTTTTTGTTTTTGCTCCCATCTAGTGGCTAGAATTATGTCTAAATTAATTCATTTGGTAACTAAGTCTACACACACAGCAAATTTTAATGCTCAATTTATATTTTTTGCTGATATCCGATTTTATTCGTATTACTAATTAAATGCAGTAGCAATTGGACTTCTGTATTACGACAACAAAGTGACCCGCATGCGCAGAAGAAGGACATAGACGTCACACAGCAGACTTCTGTTTACGGCAGTAACAAAGGACGTCGCCTTCTATGGATGGATTTTAAATTTATTTACCAATGCAAGCTGAGATCATCACCAGATCATAACAAGACGAAGGAAGCAGATAAAAAGAAAGTCCATCAAACAGCAACGGTCTTCAGTGAAGCACTGACTGCAGCTTCTGACCCGGTTCTGTCTGGCAATGGAGTCGGACCAGGAGGTTGGTATGTGATGCGTTCACTGACTCAGACTTCTTTCATCACTTCATTAAATCATTTCCAGACATTGTTTATGTGCAGATTTACCGTCTGTCTTCTTCTGCTGCAGAATTATGACGCATGTTTCACGTCAATGATGTAAAAGTCGGATAAAATGCGACACGACGGTTCAGACTGCAGACATTTGAAAACGATCGGCTACGAACCCGATTTAATAACATAAATGGAAATGGTACAAATTATTTCTTTTTCAGACTACAATGGAAAAAAAATCACATATAGGTAGCAATAGCTTTGTTATTAATGTAATTTTAAGGCTGCACTCCCACCAGCACTGTTTCGTCCGCTTTAATCCAAGTCCAGTCCGTCTGCCTGGAAAGTCCGGTTCGTTTGGTGAGGTGTGGATGCTAATCGAACTCGGGCAAAAGCAGGAAGTGGACTACAGCTCAGGGCATTCTGGGTAAATACAATCAAAACAAACGTGCTAGCCAAGCGCTGGCTCTTGATCTTTAGCTAAAAACAAAAGAGAAATCCTCCAACCGCTAAAATCTGATGCAACTCCTTTTTTGTTTCCCTTTCATGAAGAAGAGAGTTGATGTCAAATACTTGAAAATAAAAAGTAAATTAACTGAATGTTTTTATATAATGTTAAATGTGTTCAGCTATGAGTTGACGTAGTAAGTTTCAGTGTCTCGTTGCAGCCCAGATATCCGCTAAAAGCAACATTTAACTCTGGTTTATTCAGAATCGATTTGATTTGTGGGCACATTTAACTGCTGACACATTAGTAAAATATCTCAGCATTAATGTCTGTTTGAATAATGCATGAAGGAGCACATATCAGCTTAACAATACATCTTCAGGGAGCAGTTATGCAGTAAATGTTCAGACAACTCTGACTGAGCCTTCAGATGTGGTGTCAGTTGGTTTGATTTGAGTAAACTGGGCTGTCAAACAAACAGAGGCAGCAGATGAAGCAAAAATAATCTGAGTCCAATTTTAAACATTTCTACAGAAGCAGACAGTCCAGAAATCTGGTGGTATCCAGCAGAGAGCAGATAAGGATAAGGACCAAACACTGAAGTCTGATGGAACAAACTGATAACGATAGCAGAAGGATTTCTGTTGGCTTAAAACCAGAAAAAGTAGAAATTTATTTCAGGTGAGCTGATAGCAGGAACAGGTTCAAACTCCATCCAGGTGAGAGTTAGAACTGTGGAGTTAGTCAGATTTATCAATCATTTTCAAGTTTGGCTCTAAATGATCACATCAAACGAGCCTAGCCTAAAGGTTTGGTCTTCAAAATGATTGAACACCAATCAATTATTGGTCTTAAACAGGCTGATCATGTTAGAAAACCTTCCAATGTGGCTGAACCAGAACAGATGGGGCCCAAACTCAAAAGACCTCTTGTTAAAGGCCAGTTAGTCAGATATTAATCAGTTTTACGTTTATTTTTCTCTAAACCTATAAGGAGGCACATATTTCTTTTTTCTCACCAGTTTTCTTAATATTTTGGTTTATTAGTAAGAAGTAGGGCTGCACAGTGGTGCAGTTGGTAGAACTGTTGCCTTGCAGCAAGAAGGTTCTGGGTTCAATTCCCGGCCCGGGGTCTTTCTGCATGGAGTCTGCATGTTCTCCCTGTGCATGGTGGGTTCTCTCCGGGTACTCCGGCTTCCTCTAAATTCTCCCTAGGTGTGTGCATGGTGTTTGTCCTGTATGTCTCTGTGTTGCCCTGTGACAGACTGGCGCCCTGTCCAGGGTAGGGCTGTTGTAAACGAATATTTTAGTAATCGAGTAATCTATCGATTATTCTTACGATTAATCGAGTAATCGGATAAAAAAAATATAAAATGAAATATTGGTAAATCTGGCATAATACCGGTGTTACTATCAGATATCAATATCAGTCCAATTTTTCATATTTGAGCATCCCTAACAGTTGCTTTTTTGTAGTTTAGAAAACTAACCTGTAACAATAATAGCTCACTTTCTAAGTTAACCAGAAGAAAAGTTATAGAAAAATCTGAAATTATATTGAATTTAATAACAAAGAGGCAGGCTCACAAATATGCTTATAAAAAATGTCTACAATCCAGCTTTTAGTTTATGTATTCATCTTCAGTGAGTTTAATAGATTAATTAAACTCACCTTGCCACCTAACCTGTCACGCTTTGGGTTTGAAAATACGGGAAATGTCGCCTGGACTGGGAGGAGAGGGCGAATGAACGAACATGGGGTGGAGGGGAGGAAATAGACCAGCGGACTGACGAACCGTTAGACCGGGGGACGAACACGGGGGAAGCAATACGGGATATTTACGACACCTTCACTGGTCACACTCAGAAACTCATCTACCAGCCATGTACGATGCGCTCCGCCACCCGTTTCTTCAGACCGGGATATGAAATTTATTGTGCGGTTCGTCGGTAAAGCTACATTTACACGGTAAGCATCAGCTACTCAGCCGCCCGCCCTGTTCAGGCTATCCGCTCACCTCAGCGCTCTTCCCGCCGTTCGCTTTCAACCAGCAGCCCCGGAGGAGAAATCCTGCCGTACTCCAGGCATTCCCCAGTCATTTTAAGGATGCTTATTGGTTCCCCAAAAACGATAAAAAGTCGGGCATTATCATCAATCAATAAAATCCCCACGGGCCAATCTTGAAGATTGGACTTTATGCCGCTGAGACTTAGCTTTTGTCAACAACTCAGAGGCGGAAGTGAGAGCTCCGCGCAACGCAAATGAAGTCCCGGTCGGAACACGGTGCGCTAACTAATAAAACATAAATTAACGAAGCTTCGAGGCAGGTAAATTTTCCTCGAGGAATTTTAGTAATCGAGGTACTCGAATCATTCGAGGAATCGTTTCAGCCCTAGTCCAGGGTGACCCCGCCTCTCGCCCGGAACATTAGCTGGAGAGGCACCAGCAACCCCCCCAACCCCACAAAGGGACAAGGTGCAAGAAAATGGATGGATAGTAAGAAGTTCAGGACCTTGGAAAGACATGTAGCGCCCATATCTACACCAGCCACCAGGGGGCAGAACTGGTTCTTGGATATTTAAAGTACTGTACGTCTCAGCCTTGTTAGAGCCTAGTAACGACTCCTGACAGGTCAAACTAGAATCTTCTGAGTCGGCTGATCTTCATTTTCTGTCCAAACTCTGGTCACTGCCTGATAACGTTGCCTTAAAGCTGCAGCATCTAATTTTTATATTTAAAAAAATTATTTTCTTATGTTTTTATTAAAACTCGCCATGTCGTGACAGTTAGCTGAGACAGATAAAATGTGAAAAAAATGAGCTTCTCTGCCTTCCCCCACTGCTAACTAGAAACAACCAATCAGATCCAGGAGGCGGGACTTAGTGCTGTCAATCATGCCCCCACACCTAGACTGGCAACCGATGACAACAGAAAAACTATTTTCCTGTAATGTTAAGTTATTTCTCCATTAGCACATTTAGCAGCAGTACATATGGATGATTGACAGCACTAAGCCCCTCCTCCTGGCTCTGATTGGTTGATTTTGGTTGGTAGCTGTGCTTTTCTTCAGTAGTAGCTTAAAGAGGAGATCAATCTTCTTAGATTATATTTCTCATAATTTATTAAAACATGGGAGAGTTTTAACAAATATGTAAAAAACATTTTATTTATTAAAGTTACTGCAGCTTTAAGGACAAGGCAATAGCGTCCAACTCTTCATGCGCCGATCCAATGTTTTCCAGACATTCAGGTTCTGACTCTACAGTCCCTCTTCAGACCAACCGGACTCATAAGATCCAGTTTTCAGGCGAGAATATCAACCAAAAACGGGCTAGAACAACATCAACCTTTCACTTTTTCATTATTTTCTTCTAAGCCCTTAAAATGCTTTTTTTGCAAAAGATTTTAGTTTGTATTTTCTCCCAGAGTGGCTGCACTTTACTTTGTCTCACTTCTTGTTTCTCTCATGACCTTCCTGTCAGATACGCAGTCGCAGGAATCCGCTAGCAGTCTGTGAAGTTCTTTTGACGTTAAACTCGTTCTAATGGCTGCGTTCATCATTTGAATTAATTTTCCGTCAGATTTTGACCTTTACTCACTGCTGCCCCCTGGCGGCCGTTCTTACCATGTCAGCCAAACAGTTTCAGCTACTGAACTTTGTGTGACCCGCATAAATGTTCCGGATGATCGTTCATCTTTATAAAAATAAATTATTTTTAGGAACAAAAACTGCATAAAGAGCGTATTTGTGTTATTGTAATTTAATTCCATTAATGGAGGACGGTAACAGGAAGTAGCTGCAACAAAATGAAACTCACCGCATGAAAATGATTCCACTTTTTTATTTCCTCTGGCAAAACGTTACACTTTTAATTGAAACAAAAAAGTTAGTAAATTAAAGCTTTAGGTTTGTGAATTCATTCATTAAATTGTAAAATTATTTTTGGTAAAACGGTTATGACGAAAGAAAACAGAGAAAAATACTGAAAAGCTTTTATTTTAGTTTATTTTGATCAACGTTTAAACATTTAGGTCAGAAGATGGTGAAATTCAGAGCCGAACTGGTTTTACGGGAGTCTGATCTGGTTTAATAAACTGGACGGGTTTCATATTCTGGACCCATCTAATGAGCTGAACTGGTACTAATCTGGACTGGTCCATTAATCTGGACTGGTTTGTTAATCTGGACTGGTTTATTAATATGGTCTGGTTTATTAATCTGGACTGGTCCATTAATCTGGACTGGTCCATTAATCTGGACTGGTCCATTAATCTGGACTGGTTTGTTAATCTGGACTGGTTTATTAATATGGTCTGGTTTATTAATCTGGACTGGTCCATTAATCTGGACTGGTCCATTAATCCGGACTGGTTTATTAATCTGGTCTGGTTTATTAATCTGGACTGGTCCATTAATCTGGACTGGTTTGTTAATCTGGACTGGTTTATTAATATGGTCTGGTTTATTAATCTGGACTGGTCCATTAATCTGGACTGGTCCATTAATCTGGACTGGTTTATTAATCTGGTCTGGTTTATTAATCTGGACTGGTCCATTAATCTGGACTGGTTTGTTAATCTGGACTGGTTTGTTAATCTGGACTGGTTTATTAATCTGGTCTGGTTTGTTAATCTGGACTGGTCCATTAATCTGGACTGGTTTATTAATCTGGACTGGTTTGTTAATCTGGACTGGTTTATTAATCTGGTCTGGTTTGTTAATCTGGACTGGTCCATTAATCTGGACTGGTTTATTAATCTGGTCTGGTTTGTTAATCTGGACTGGTCCATTAATCTGGACTGGTCCATTAATCTGGACTGGTTTGTTAATCTGGACTGGTCCATTAATCTGGACTGGTTTATTAATCTGGACTGGTTTATTAATCTGGACTGGTTTGTTAATCTGGACTGGTTTATTATTAATTTGGACTGGTCCATTAATCTGGACTGGTTTATTATTAATTTGGACTGGTCCATTAATCTGGACTGGTTTATTAATCTGGACTGGTTTGTTAATCTGGACTGGTTTCTTAATCTGGACTGGTTTGTTAATCTGGACTGGTTTATTATTCTGGACTGGTTTGTTAATCTGGACTGGTTTATTAATCTGGACTGGTTTATTATTAATCTGGACTGGTTTATTAATCTGGACTGGTTTATTATTAATCTGGACTGGTTTATTTTTAATCTGGACTGGTTTATTAATCTGGACTGGTTTGTTAATCTGGACTGGTTTATTATTAATCTGGACTGGTCCATTAATCTGGACTGGTTTGCTAATCTGGACTGGTTTGTTAATCTGGACTGGTTTATTAATCTGGACTGGTTTGTTAATCTGGACTGGTTTATTATTAATCTGGACTGGTCCATTAATCTGGACTGGTCCATTAATCTGGACTGGTTTGTTAATCTGGACTGGTTTATTAATCTGGACTGGTCCATTAAACCTGCACCATGAATATAATCTGCACATATTTGACATCATTAAACATTAACTCATTATTGTCCGGATATTGGCTGAGTTCGGTTCGGGCCGCAGCAGCAGAACCTTTGATAAATGAATATACCATGCCGAGCTTCGGTTCGGTTGAATCGATCAGAACCGAGCCTGGTGCGCGGCCCAGGCCGCCTCTTACCCCAGCTGCTGGCGGTTCGGCCCAGGAACTCTCCGGTCCGAGGGTTGTAGATGAAATCCTTCCATGATTCCTTCTTCTCCTCCTTCTTCTCCTTTTTCTGCTCCTTCTTCTTCTTGTCCTTCTCTTCCTCCTCTTTCTTCTTCTCCTCCTTTTTCTCCTCCGTTTTCTCCTCCTTCTCTTCCACCTTCACCTCCTCCTTCGCCGCATCCTTCTCTTCCCCCAGCGCCTCTTTCTCCTCCGGTTTCTGCTCCGCGTTCGTCTCTTTCGGCGGCTCCTGGTTCGGTTCTTGGTTCTGGACTTCTGGGGCGGACGACATGCTGGTGCGGCGCCGGGCTGATCCGAACCGGGCTAATTAATCTGCGCTTGCAGCGATCCGTTGGGTCTGTCAGCGATGCTCGCTCTGGAGCCCAGCACACACACACACACACACGCACACACACACACACACACACACACACACACACACACACACACTCGCGCGCACGTAAGAGAATGCGCGCTGACTCACCCACACACGGCAGCGCACGGACTGCTGCAGAACGCGGCGCATGCGCATTACGGAGTCCTGAGATGGAGTCAGGGAGAAGCTGAGAGGAGAAGGTTTGATTAATTAACTAAATTAATTACTTAGTTAATTTATTAATTAAACAGCAATTAAATCACGTGACCTTTTATGTGAGGAGGCATTTTTACAGTCTGGTCCTCAGGATTACTCACACTTCTCATCTATAATATTATATTATATTATATTTTATAATATTATATTATATTTTATAATATAATAGCTTTGTTTCAAGTGTGTGACTAAATGATGCAAAATCACATTAAACTGTATCTGAAGTTATATAATCACACCAGAGGTGACAGTCACGTGACTACAGGAAGTCAAACTCATTGGGTCAAATCGGAGTGATGTCACTCTGATGTCACACTCACCAAAAGGTATGAAGTCACGTGACCAGCAGTGGTAAATGGCAGCAGAGAAGCAGAAGGAGGAGATGTGAAGGAGTCCATCCTCAGCTGATCCATCGTGGTACCGTTAGAACCGACCCGACCAGAACCTCAGTTCACCTGTCCTTAATGAACCCGATCAGAACCATCTGACCGGTTCTGTGTTCAGGATGAACATTTTTCACACACAGAGTCTGTTATGGAGTCTTATTTATTTTCTTTAGTAGCAAAAATCTGAGAGTTTGACTTAAACCCAAACAAGTCCAGTTAAAGTCCAACACCGAGCCTTGAATGAGCGACTCGTGATCACATTAAACCCAAAAGCAAAGAAAATTATCAATTATTATATAAAATAAATCAACTAATCAGATTCAGGACAGTCAAAGTTCGTTTTGGGCAACAGAGCGTAAACTATTGCTAATCTGCTAATGCGCTAGTGGCAGAGCTAATTTTTTGTTTAGCACTTTAGCATTTTAGCTATCTTTGGAAACATTTAACGTCTTTAGCTTTAATTCTCCAGATAAATTTTAGTTCTAATTTGTCTGTTTTTTAAATTTCAGTTGAATAAAATTGGACATTTATGTTGATCGACTTTATGAATCCCTCAAGTAATTAGATGTTTATGTTCATGCTCTTATTTTGAAGTCTGTGTACACAGCAGTTTCATTTCCTCTCTTTATGTATTCTTTAATATTCTTCATAGTTTTAAAAAGCAGCTGAAGACACATTCATTCAGATTGGCTTTTAATTAGTTTTATCTTGTTTTATGTCACATATTCTGTTTTATCTCTCCTTCAGTTTATCTTCTGTGTTTTTATATCTTATTTTGTAAAACACTTTGTGGTTTCTGAACTGTGAAAGGTTCTACATAAATAAAGTTACTTTTTAAATAAAGCTTATTGAACAAGTGGAAAATATACAAAAAAACAAAAAATGAGGTTTACAGAAAAATATACTTAAATAAACAAACAACCAGAGATGCTGATTAAACAGATACATGCAAAAATTCATACATATAAATTGTTTTGAGAGCTTTTTTGTTGGTGTTCCTCATGCTCTCCACCCGTGACACGGTGCAGCAAATTACATTTACTCTGTACCCAGAATGCATTGCGGTAGAACAATATGCAGTTTCATATCTGCTGATGTCCTGAGTGCTTTCTGACCCTGAGGTCAAAAACTCAGACTGCAGAAGTTAGGATGGTTAAAACATAAAGATAATAAAGGTACAGCACTCATTATTAAAACATTTTATTTGTGTTTGTTTTATGTTTATGATTCTCTTTCTGTCCAGATGGATCTAAATACTCTGGAATCATTTCAGGAACATGAATATGTTCGTTTTTGAGGTTTTTTAAAGTGATGTGATCAAGTGGGATTCAGGAGTAAAGAAGAATGAGACCGTGAAGTGGACCTGCACAAACATTAAATTTATCAGTAAAAAAATACTTTTTCAGCTGCTGGTTCTGATTTTAAAAACTCAGGAAGATCTGCAGAATAATTTCAGTAAATCAGTCACTAAATGTGATCAGTCCAACTGGTTATTGAGCAGCTGGTTCCCTCAGGAATCCAGACCAGAACCAGCAGACGAACTGGGATGTTTCTGGACAAAAATGTCTCTAAAGTGTCTGATCCTGAATCTCTAAAGTTGGACATTTATTGCATCATTTATCGTGATAAATTTCTTGTCAAGATAAAATTTTGATTTATCGTTGACACAATAAATTCCATATAATGATGTTTAAAACCCCGACAAAACTGTTAGTTTTACTATTTTGTTCACTGCTTGTGTAATGAGAGTTTCAGTAAATGTGAAAATATGATTAAAAGCAGTGGCTTTGTGCAATTTAGTGATAGAAATCACACTGGTTCTGGTTCTGGTTCTGTTGACTGATGTTAGGACTGTTTCACTGTAGGGGCGGGTGAAAAGTTTTATCACAATGTTTTCTGGTTCTATTATAATGACAAATGTGACGATAAGAGCTATTTATTGCTTCTTTTTTAGGTAAGTACTGACAGAAACTGAATTTAATTATATTTTCAAATTAATTGATATTAATGCACTTTTATTGAACAAACAGTTTTAAAAAATAGCAAAATAACAATCCTGACAATACAGACAGTTTTATTTGGAATTTATCATAAGAAAAATAAATCAAAATCTTATCATGGTAAGGAATTCATTAAAATTAATGATTAATGATACGATAAATGTTCATTTCTACTTCACTCATTGATCCAACAGGAACTGAACTGAGTCCAGTTCCTGGGTCTGAATCACTGGTCAGAAAATCAGAGAGCTGTGACATCACACGGCGGTGGAGAAACACCATGTGACCTCATCACACACACACACACACGCACACACACACACACACACACACACACACCCACACACACACGCCGAGCCACCGTCAGCAGGAGGAGGAGCCAGCAGGCTGAGGATGCTGTCAGGTTGCCGTGGTTTCAGCCTCCTGCTTCTTGAGCCGACCGTTGCGTGCGCGGCCGAAGGCTGAGAGCTGTGAGGATTTATGACAGGACGGAGGGAAGGAGGAGAGGAGGAAAGGAGGGGAGGAGGAGGCTGTGACAGCAGGAGGTGTTGAAGGGTGGATTATCGCTGCCGCAGAAAAACATCAGAGTCATCGTTTCCTCTGAGTTCCGGCCATCAGGAAGCTCCATCACTCCATCTGAGCAGAGGGAGGACTGAAGGAGGGATGGAGGGAGTGTGAGTCCTCGCTGGTCCTCAGGTAAGCCTCACGTCTTCAACATGTCTGCCTGCTCCACTCATTTCCTTCAGCTTGATGTGGATAGAACGAAGTGTCAATAAAGTCTGCTCAAAACACATCCGGCTCCTTCCCACCCAGAACCATTTCCCTCCAACATGGCCGCCATCTTTCAGCAGAAAGCAGAACAAAATAAAAAATATGTAAATGTAAAATAGGCTCTTATTTTGAAACTGGTATGAGGAATAAATTAGGTAAATAAAACAAACATGAAATGTTGCAGACAGGAAATGACCCAGGCGTGATTCAACATGGCCGCCTGATTAGATGTGATCCAACATGGCCGCCTGATCAAATGTGATCCAATATGGCTTCCTGATCAGACGTGATCTTATATGGCTTCCTGATCAACATTTTTAAAGCAAACCAAAACCAGAGAGTGAAAGAACAGAACCCAGAAGACCACAGGACTGACAACAGAACCCCTTGGACTGAAACCAATGGACCAACAAACCAAAACCAGAGATCAGCAGGACTGAAACCAGAGGCTTATGGGACTGAAACCTAGCAACAACAGCACAGAAACCATGGTAATACTGGACTGAAACCAGAAATAAAACCAATGGATCACCAAACCAAAACCAGACAACCAGTGGACTAAAACTCGAAGACCAAAGAACTGAAAATAGAGAAGAACCAGACAGAAACCAGAAATACGACAAATTGACCATCAGGCTGAAACCAGAGCACCTTGGGACAGAAACTGGGATAGTACCAGAATGAAACCAGAGAACCACTGGACTAAAACAAGGTTTCATTGAGTGATGGTTCAGATTCATCCATCCAATCCGAAACAGTTTGTCCTTTCAACATAAAACCAGGTTCAGTTCATTTCCACACAGAAATTCACAATAACTCAAATTTACACCAGTACAACCAAATTATGTAGACAGACTGAAATTAAAGGTGCTCTGACCGACCTGACCCTCATGTAAAGGAAGGCGGACCAAATCAGGATGTTTTACAAACTGATAGGAACCTTCTAAGGAAGAGCCTGAAACCAAGCATGAGGTGACAGTTGGTAGGAACAACTTCCTTTTCACAGGATGAAACCGACAACAGAACCAGAACAAGAATCATGGTGAGCGGTCGGTCATCTGAAGTGAAGTGACGAGACCTCCGTCCGTCCATCCGGCCGTCCGTCCGTCCATCCATCCATCCATCCATCCATCCATCAGCCTGTTTTCTTTTGGTCTTGTTTACTGGTTTTGGTTTTTGTTCTAATTTTTTAAGTTTTCTTTCAGGATTCTGTCTTTAGCTTCTGTTATGGGTTCCTGTTCTTGTCTGCTAGTCTTGGTTTTTGTTCTAAGCTCTTTAGTTTCTGTTTTTGGGTTTGGTTCTGTTTATGGTTCTGTTTGTCCAGACAGTAACTCGGTTTCTGAGGCTCTTTGAAGGAGTTACAGTCATTTAGTAAATTAAAACTGAGATCAGTAAACCAGATCCAAACTCTGTAAAATGTGAATTGAACCCATTACTGTTTCAGCCCCTGGTTTCTTTGTTCAGTTAAGTTCTTGCTAACTTTCTCCAGAACCAGACAGATTCGGGTCAAATCCATTCTGGACCTTCAGAAACTGACATTTAGCAGATATTTCTGCAGTTTTGCTTCCTCCTGTTCCCTGCAGCAGTACATCTCAGGATTCTCTCTGCTGTGAATTTCAGATTCAGCAGATTATTTGATTCTCAGCTCCTGAAAGCATTAGCACAGAGCCGGAAATGGCGGCAGAACCATCGGGAACCAGAACCCAGAGGAGAGCCGAGTTCAGGTCTCTGGGATGCAGAAGGTGGTTGATGGAGAGACGTTACATAAATGAATCGACTTCATGTCTGAACGTGATTGAATCAGCAGCAGACGAGGCGTCAGGGTGGAGCGGCAGGAGATGCTCCGTCTTCCAAGCATCGACCCGCCGGTGGGTTAGGAGAACATCTGTCCCTCACCGCCTCCTCCTTCCATCGGCTCCCCTTCATCAGCCGCACACAAGGAGGCATTACATCATGCTCCTCTGAGAGATGCTGCTGTTGCTAGGTTACCCCTGGCTGACTCTCTCTTCCATTTTTAGAAGGATGCTGAGAGACAGAGGGGTGGGGGAGGGGATGGAGAGCAGAAGGATTCAGAAAGACACCAAACAGCAGGAACTGAAGGTCCTTCAGATGGTTCTATTGATCTGTACATTTAACTGTCAGTTATATATAGCATTAACTATCAGAGAATCAAACGTTCTGAGGAATTTAGGGCATCAGAAACCAGCTTACAGTCCGAGTCTGGTCAAGCTAAACAAGCAGGAAGTGAAGCTGTTAAAGGAACAAACTCTGTCCTGGTTTTCTGCTGCAGTTTTTATGTTTTTGTTTCTCATATTTTCTCATGTTGGTTCATTATTTACTTTACAAAGTAATCCTAATACACAAACTTTGTGTCAACTTTTTGCATCAACTCTCTGTGGAAATGAGGATCAGCAACTTTTTAAAGTGTTCCCCGATTTCTGTCCATAGAAAAATGGACTTGAGTTGTTTGGAAATGACCTTTTTAGATCGACTGGCAGCCCCAATAAACTAATAAAAAGCCTTTATGTTTTGTAAAGTGATCTGAAATTTAAAAAAATTAAGATAATTTTGTTAGAAAATGAGATAAAAATAATTAGACATCTTATAGATTTAGTTTTTTTCAGAAAAATCAGAACCACAAACTTTATTCTGAAGTGTCAATTTGTAGCTGGTATATGTTGTTTATGCTTTTCTAAATTTAATGTTATCTTAATGGGAACAAACAGCAGCTAAAGCTAATTTCTGTGTGTTTTCACACAGAACTAAAGGTTTCATAATCACCAAATTGAGAGTTAAAGAATCTCAGTCTAAATTTGTGATATTTCAGCTGGACGTGGTCAAATCGACAAAATAACACTGAAATGCTTCTTTAGCTTAGCACCAAACCGACAGACTGACAGTGAATTTAATTCCAGTTACCTCTGAAGTCAGAGCAGGAAGTGACATCACAACTGAGTTAGCGATGTCCCAGTTAGCATAGTCAGAGAAGTTGGGATTCCAACATGGCGACGCCCAAGTAGCCATTACGAACATCATACTGAGCTTTTCTTTCCACACACAAACACAACTTTTAATTTTCTCAACTTGATGTTGCATTCACTTCGTTTAGCACTGATCTTAGACTCTCTGTTACAAGAAGGTTTTCTTGTAAAATAAACATGTTTTCACCACGTGGATGTGAGGAGCGGCCATATTGGAGTCTGTGTTTCAGAAATGCTCAGACTTTCTAGCATTCTACTTGAGTTTTCCAGGTTTAGTTGAATGTCAGCTGTCAGCCACAGACCCAGATGGAGCCAACAGTCCGACCCGTGGGTGTCCGACCCGTGGGTGACCTTCTCTCCTCGTCCTCAGATCCGTGGGGAGTCATGACCTCTCAGGAAGAGGCGTCTTCCTTCAGGAGGTTCTTTCAGTACGTGGAGGACAGCGCACTTCGGACATACGACGGTCTGGTGATCCAAAACGCTTCCGACATCGCCAGAGAGAGCGACCGCGTCCGGAACCAGACCAACTGGACCTACCTGCAGGAGAAACACCAGAAGAAGAGACGGCAAGAAGAGGCCATTAAGAGGTAAACGGGCTGTTTTGTAACTCAGACGATCATGTTTGTCGATATCACTTCATCAGACTTTATTTTGAAATGCAGGATTTTGACCATCAAGAAGACACAGGTTCTCTTGGCAAGTCTTCAGCTGAACATCTTGTGTTTCAATTCTCCTTAAATCTTCAGTTTTTTGATTATGAGACTGAAATGATTTGACTAGTTCTTTTAATCAGCCTCCTGACTCAGGATAAAACGGTACCAACTGAAGTTTTTCAGATGTAGGAAACATGAAGAGGTGAAAGTTTAGTTCTGATGAATGACATGAGGGCGCAGAATTTGATTTGTTTACATTAAGAAATCTTAACAGGTCAGTGATCAATATGAATCTACAACAGAACTTGAGCAATCTTGACGATGGTCCTGTTTTTTTAACAGTGTTTTCCCAACTGATAGTCCGGTAGATTCAGTTCGACTGGAGGCCAAAATTAAACTGAATCAAACGAATCTCCTCTTATTCCTTTCTACTGACTGAATCTTTTCAGTTGATCACACTAACCCAACATTCTCCTGGTCTTTCCCAGGATTGGAGAAGACGTCGCCACGGCCTCAGATGGGGCATACTCTGGAAAACATTTCAGGATGGGCTTCATGACGATGCCGGCGCCACAGGACCGACTGCCCACGCCGACCCAAGGCTTCACTGTGCGATCTCAGTCTCTTCACTCAGTCGGCGGCGGAGAGGAAGACTCCAACCACAGTCGCAAGCAACCTCCACCCAAACCCAAGCGAGACCCGACCACCAAACTGAGCAGCAGCTCTGAGGCGGTGGATGGAGTCTCTGGTTTCCTAAAGAGAGAGTATCAAGAAGCAAAGGATGGTGCAGAACTTTCAGAAGGTGAGATTTGAATCATCCATGTCTTTGGGACCGACGTTCCTCAGGAGCCACGCCCCTGAAGCCTTCAGATCAGTTGTGTTCAGCTCTCGTGGGTCGTTGTTGATGCTGCTGTTGCCAAAACTTGGTTTCTATGAACTGGGTCATTTTGGACTACTACCAAACTTAATGGCATGCTGATTGGATAATAGAGTTGGGTGATTTGGGTGAAGAAAGTATTACGATACAAGCGTTTTCTTTTAAATAGCCATAATACAGCCAAACTGGTGAAGTGACCTTCGCTTTTTATCCACAACTTCCTCTTGAGTTGTTATACTCGTTTTCTCCTGTAACTCCACCACAATCTTTTTCATTTTTAAGCAGTTATGGGCCACGGTGGCGAAACATGAAACTGCTCCCACATACTCAGGCGTACTGCATGTATTCTGTGGACTGTGCACTGACCGCAGACGGTTGAGATTTCATAGTCGGTACATTTGTGTACATCGTGTACGATGTACACAAATGTACAGTTGGTACACATTGGTACCAAATGTAGGTACCAGTTGTATCCAACTTGACTGGATACTAGCATGTTTCCCAAACTTGCTAGTATCCAAATAAATACCAGCAAACTTGCTTGTATCTGAGTGTTTAGTAGAAAGGGGCTAGTTGCTCAGCTACCTTATCAAACTTGTTTGCGAACACGTCCAGTGGACGTTTGCTTTCACATCGACCTCCAAAGAGCGAAGTACGCCCGAGTATGTTGGGTCAACACGAAACTGCTACTGAACAAGTTACTCACCAGGTTGTTGCTAGGTAACCAAAGAGTGAGTGAGTGAGTTGATGCCACCAACCACAGCTTAGCTGTGAGAGGTTGAGCTGCTAAAGCCTTTCCTTTGCCTACGTCCCCCAGAATGCTACATGGTTCTTGTTTGGAGTTCAATGAAATTATCAATATTTTATTGGAGTTGTTTTCTTTTGCTTTTAATCAAGTACCTATCACGATAGCTATCATTATTGTGTCGTTGTCCAGTCCTATTAGATTATAGATTTACTTGAATCAGATGTGCCGGATGGGGAGACAAATACGACTTTATAAGTCACTGAACATTAAGGGTGAATAAGAAGTAAGTATTTGTTTGGATTCTCAGTTGTTTCTGTTTGCCTGCAGCTCGATACCATCACCACAGTGAAGAATCCAGGAAGATGCCTCCACCCAAACCCAAGAGAGACCCAAACACTCAGCTTAGCTCCTCTTTTGATGAGTCCTACGTCCGTAACCACTGCAGCAAGAAGTCTTCCCTCCAAGGCGATAAATCCTCGTCTCAGAGTCACAGCCCGGCATCCAGAGACACGGACGACGAAGAGCCGGTTTACATCGAGATGGTCGGAAACATCCTGCGTGAGCTGAAAGGTCAGGAAACGGTGGACGACGAGCAGAGCGAGTCTGTGTATGAGGAGATGAAGTACCCGATGCTGGAGGACTTTCTACAGGATGTGCAGACTACCATCATCGACAGTGAGGCGTGGTCTTCCCGCGGTTCGTTCTGTGACATTCCTCCACCCTTCCCAAACCTCCTGACTCACCGCCCTCCGCTGCTCGTCTTCCCACCCGCCCCGGTCCAGTGCTCCCCCAACTCCGACGAGTCCCCTCTCACCCCGCTTGATGTCACTCGTCTGCCTATGCTAGAAAACGTTAGTTTGAGTAAATCGGGTGGAGCAGAGCAGCCACAGAGCTCCGGTCACCACCGTAAAGACCGAGACCGGGACCGGGACCGGGACCGAGACCGAGACCGGGACGCATCCCACACTCACACAATCACATCCTCTGGTCGCTCATCAGCCCCTCCCCTTGCCTCGAGTTTTTACAAGTCGTCTAGCTCCGCCCACAGCGGTCACGGCTACCCCCGCAGCCAATCAGCATGCCCATCTCCGGTCAGCATGGGGCGCGCTCTGACTCCTCTGAGTTTGAAGAGGCCGCCCCCTTATGACACTCTGATAGCAGGAGGAAGCATACCCCGCTCCTCTTCCTCATCATCGTCATCCTCACAGAGGGCAGGAGAGGGTGGAGCTAAACTCAGTAACTCGTCCTCCGCCCACGGCTCCATGCACAACGTCTCGGCGCGGTGCCAGACTCCCACCAGCCCGCTGGACGAACTCAACAACCTGTTTGCGTCCGGCAGGCAGGTGATGAAGAGGGGCTCAGCAGGGAGGAAGAGCAGAGAGGGTGAAGGTAAGAATGTCACAGAATACCAGAAATCTGATGAGCAAGAACAGAACCAGAACCAAAATTATCATAATTGACTAAGACTAACAAAATAACAAAAACTGAAACTGATTAAACATTTTCATCAACTGAAATAAATGAAAACAATAATTAATGGAGAAAACTGTAACTGACTGGAAATACGTCGTCTGTCTATAAAACTAAAACGTACTGAAATTAGAGATCTGACTCCCTTTGTTTTGTGTTTATCAATCTATTTATTAGCCTTTCAAACTGATGTTTATCTAATAATAATAAAAACCAGCAAAACACTCTAAAAACTACTTAAAACTAACTGAATTAGACAAAAACTCACAACCAAAACTAAACTATAATGAAAAACCCAAAACTATCATAACCCTAGTAGAACCTAATCTAAGGTTCAAGTTTATATTTAAAAACTGTAAATATGTATTAATGAAGATTTACATGAGATTATAGCCTGGTGGTTAATTTAACCTCTAGTCATACTGACAGATAATGCGAAAAAATAAATATATAAAACAACATTAAAGGGGCAGTATTATGTAAAATGCCCTGTTTTATCTTTTCATCATGTTATAATGTTATTCCTTCATCAACCTGGAGGGTTGCTTTGATTCTTCCATCTTTGAGAAATCCTTCAATCTCCATGGCAACCATTCAGCCGTACAAAATGCCTGGATGGACCTAGCCCCGCCTTCGAGACACAGCTCCTCCCCCACTCAGCTCCTTCAGACTAGCCAGCAGCAATTAGCAAACACCTGATGGACCTGCTGAACTCATTATAGGAGCTGCTGCCCAGTAAAATTGTTGTTAAAGGGTTAATGGAGGAGCCATGTTGGGACGATTTCCTGAAGGCGGAGGATTTCTTTTAAGTCATATCTGATATAAGTCAGTGTTGATGATTGTAACATGGCTGTTTTATCCAACACCTTTACTG
Source organism: Poecilia mexicana (assembly GCF_051168715.1). Classification (NCBI taxonomy): domain Eukaryota; kingdom Metazoa; phylum Chordata; class Actinopteri; order Cyprinodontiformes; family Poeciliidae; genus Poecilia; species Poecilia mexicana. The sequence goes on along the minus strand of NW_028263382.1, from coordinate 6,299,425 downwards.
TTTGTTTATAAACCATTTCAACTGGTTTGAAAACTGTTTTGCAAGCCAAGCAACATGTTGTATTAAGACTAAACATGGCATCAAAGTATAATTTAGCACTTTCTATAGTTAGATTATTACTAATTAATCTAAAATTATATTAAATTTCATTTTTTCACTTGCTTAAGCAAACTGTTTTAAACAATAACCTCTAAATAAGTGAACTCTTGTAATACTTCTAGATTTTTGTCTGGGATAAAAATACTAGAATCAGTTTGTATTTGCCTTTTTTAAAAATACATCCAGCTTTTACATCGTCGTGTTGCTTTGGTTGCCTCACACCGAAGCAGCAGGATGAATGTTCTGTTCGATTCTTCATGTTTGCACTGATGTTTGATTTCTGCTTCATTTCTGCAGGAGACTCCAAGACTCTGCCAAGACACGACAGTAAAGACAGAGACGGACAATCCAGTCCAGTTTCCAGCAGAATGGGGAGGTCTTCTGTGAGCCCCACCATGATGCTGACTGGCGGAGGAGGAGGAGGAGGAGGAGGAGGAGGTGAGGTCCTGTAATCCTCTAAAAACTGAACCGTTATGTCAACAGGAGCTCAGGTTGGATGGATCCAAACCCGACCCTGTTTATTTTAGTTGAGGAATTTTCAGACAAATTGAAGCTTCAGAAACTGGTTTCAGTTTGTTTAAATTTATCTGCGGATAAAAAAATTACACAGATGATAATAATGTCTGTTTTCTTGCATTTAGCAAATAGGAAACTGTTGGTAATCCCAAATGGCTAAAAAAAGTTCAATTTAAATCAGTGTGTTGAATTTCTTCTTGTTTTGTGAGAAAATAAAACTAAACTTCTTTTCTCCGTTGAGAACTCGGCGTTCGGCTGGACTCCCTCTCCGTTTCACTCTCTAAGTGCTGCACAATTCCCCAGACAGAGTTGGAGAGCAGCAGCCATTGAAACCCCACTCAGCGCTGATTAAACCTCTCTCTGTCTCGTCTCTGCTAATTTTATCTCGCTGCTGCTTCATCAGATTGTATCATATTGTTTGTTGATGTAACCTCTGGGCACATTAAGTTCTGTGTCTGATTACTACAGTAACGTCACACTTCCCTAAAAAATGTGTTGTTTTGTCATATTTTGAGTATTTTAGTCATTTCTAAATTATGCATAAGCTCATTTGAACCTCAGGTTAGTTAACTGAGAAGCCTGCACTGCAAAAACACAAAATCTGACCTAGAATGTTGTCTAGTTTATTGAGCAAATGTGCTTGAGATGCAACGAAACTAATTTACAAGTAACTTTTCAGCCAGATACAGGAGCTTGTTTTAAGTCAATGATTATTTCTGATGAACTTTGCCCTCTGGTAGAAAGAACAGAATCACAAAAATGAAACTGAACTGTTTTAAATCTTTAATCAAAATTTGAAATAGACGGTATGTTGAGGCCTGGAAGGTGTGCAGTAAATTCGGTGTTTTGCTGTTTCTTATTAAACTGTTGTGTGTGTAGTCTGGGTTTCTAGCTGTTTATTTGAACCGTGTGTGTTTTTATTGTCTGTTTTGGCAGATGCTGCTGTGCGTAGCATCCTTGAGTCCATGGCAGATTTTCCTTAGGTTACAGAAAATTTTATTTTATTCTACTCTAAAATGTATTAGTTCCACTGGCAGAATATTTCACTTATAACATGAGAAGAATGTCTTGTTATAAGTGAAACAATCTGCCAGTTGACTTCAGACTTCTTTATCAATATTGAGGAATTATTGACTTTAAACTCCTACATCTTGATGAAAAGTTACTTGTAAATTAGTTTTGTCGTAATTCAAGTGTAATAAGAAATTTGCACTTGAAACTGGACTGAACTTTCTGGCTGTAATTTTGTGTTTTTACAGTGTAACATTGGATTCATCTGATCTGTACTTCATGGCTTCTTAGCTCTAGGATTAATCGTTTTCTGAAGCTCAGGTGAGCAGCTGATACCTGTCAGGTGACTGATGTCTGGTTCTGCAGAATCAAAGACTGTGGGTAAACTGGGCCGGTCTGCATCAACATCAGGGGTTCCGTCTCCAGGCGGAACGCCGCAGCGCCACCTCCATGATGCCCACCACCCGGCCCTCAGCCAGGTAAGCCGCCCCCACCTCGCCCCCTCTCACCTGTTTGCTCTTGTCTGTGTCACCTGTCCTGACCATGTGTTTGAAATGTTCACACAGGACTGAGCTTTGGTGAACAAACAGAGAGCAGGAACTTCACATCTTCTCCTGAACTTAGTCTCAATCTGAATTTTAATCACTAACAGCCTGCAGCAGCTGAACATAACTGGCTCAGTAACACTTGATTACTAACATGCTGAAGTTTCTAACAGTAACACTAATACCACACTGATCTCGACTAACAGCGAGTCATTCTGAAGCACTTTAACACAATAAAACTGTAAAATTTCCTCACTAAGAGTCATAAGATCATAAAGCCAAATGTTACAATATAGTTACTGATTCTGCCCATTCCGATCCTGACTCCGCCCTGTTCCGATCCTGACTCCGCCCTGTTCCGATACTGACTCCGCCCCGTTCCGATCATGACTCCGCCCTGTTCCGATACTGACTCCGCCCCGTTCCGATCCTGACTCCGCCCCGTTCCGATCCTGACTCCGCCCTGTTCCGATACTGACTCCGCCCCGTTCCGATACTGACTCCGCCCCGTTCCGATCATGACTCCGCCCTGTTCCGATCCTGACTCCGCCCCGTTCCGATCCTGACTCCGCCCTGTTCCGATACTGACTCCACCCTGTTCCGATACTGACTCCGCCCTGTTCCGATACTGACTCCGCCCGTTCCGATCCTGACTCCGCCCTGTTCCGATACTGACTCCGCCCCGTTCCGATACTGACTCCGCCCCGTTCCGATACTGACTCCGCCCCGTTCCGATACTGACTCCGCCCCGTTCCGATACTGACTCCGCCCGTTCCGATACTGACTCCGCCCCGTTCCGATCATGACTCCGCCCCGTTCCGATCCTGACTCCGCCCCGTTCCGATCCTGACTCCGCCCCGTTCCAATCCTGACTCCGCCCTGTTCCGATACTGACTCCGCCCTGTTTCGATACTGACTCCGCCCCGTTCCGATACTGACTCCGCCCCGTTCCGATACTGACTCCGCCCTGTTCCGATACTGACTCCGCCCTGTTCCGATCCTGACTCCGCCCTGTTCCGATACTGACTCCGCCCGTTCCGATACTGACTCCGCCCCGTTCCGATCCTGACTCCGCCCCGTTCCGATACTGACTCCGCCCTGTTCCGATACTGACTCCGCCTGTTGCAATACTGACTCCGCCCTGTTCCGATCCTGACTCCGCCCTGTTCCGATACTGACTCCGCCCTGTTCCGATACTGACTCCGCCCCGTTCCGATACTGACTCCGCCTGTTCCGATACTGACTCCGCCCTGTTCCGATACTGACTCCGCCCGTTCCGATACTGACTCCGCCCTGTTCCGATACTGACTCCGCCCGTTCCGATACTGACTCCGCCCTGTTCCGATACTGACTCCGCCCGTTCCGATACTGACTCCGCCCGTTCCAATATGGACTCCGCCCTGTTCCGATACCGACCCTGCCCCATTTTATATACATGCTGACCATGCCCATTCCTAGACACACTGACTCCACGCTATTGTAATAAATACCGGTCACATCAAATTTATGTACATAAATGTCCTTTGCATATTGACTCCACCCCTTCCTGCTGCAAATTGCCCACCCTGTGACCCATGCTGACCCCGTACCTTTCTTTTGCATGCTGATTCTTGTGACCTCTGACCCTGCCCTGTCCCAACCAGACCTACTGTTCCACTCTGTTGTTATGTATTCTGATGCACGCTCTGGCCCAGTTTCAGTCCGGTTCGAAGTACAGACTTGCCCCCATTTTTTATACATATTGATGGACTCTAACTCTGACACATGACATCTACAGGTCATGCCCAATTTTTGGAGCACGCTCCATTTTAATACATACTGACCAGATGTTGTTACTGCACAATCTGTCCCAGAAGCTCGATCTGAACCATCAACTTATTTGCACATGAACTAAAAAAAATTTGTTCCTGGAGTGAATCTATTTATTAAAATAATTAGTTTCAGCATTGTTTTTAAACTGACCAAAGTGCATTCAATGGTGATTTTATCTGGGGTTTTTTTTTTTTTTTTACCAGAAATCACCTGTAAGATTAGAAATGTGTTTGCCAAAGGGAACCCTATCCATCTGGAAGTATTTCCTTTAGCGCCTGTGCTAACGCCATGATGTCGTTGTAGATCGTTCTTCCTGGACAGATTCTGTCATGACACATCATTCTTTACATATTGACTCCGCCCCTTTCTGATGCAATTTGCCCACGCTGTGACCCATGCTGACCCCGCACCTTTCTGTTGCATGCTGATTCTTGTGGTGTGACCTCTGACCCTGCCCTGTCCCAACCGGACCAACGGCTCTGCCCTGCTGTTATGCATTCTGATGCATGCTCTGGCCCACTTTCAGTCCCGTTTCTACAGACAACCTTCATGTGACGCAGGACATTTTCATTTATTTACAGAGTTAATGAAGCATAATTAATCCTGTTTTAACTATTATTTGCTTTAATTGGAAATCATTTAAAGCTACACAGAGCCTGCCCAGTGCTAACTGGAAGAACTGGACTGGAACTGAGTTCATCCTCACCTGACATCCATCACCTTCTCCCTGTGGTTGTGTTTCTGTGTCAAAGTTTTCAAATAAAAACCAAAATGTCTTGTGTGGTGTTTGTTCTGTCTCAGTCTGCAGTGGTATTGTTTTTCATTTAAATAATTTTTTGGGATCGCTGTAGTGTGTGTTCAGTGTTCTGGTTTCTGGTCATCAATCCAGTTTGTCATTTTAGATTCAACTGATTTAATGTAACTGAATTATTAAGGGTCCAGTCCATGATGTCAGAGTTGCTTAAAAATCTATAGATCATGATATCATCCACAAATCAGCATATTGACTGTGTAATTATTAACATTTGTTTAAATTTGTTTCCATTCAGACAAATTCCTAAAACAGCTGCTTTTATTCATACACTGCAAAAACAAAGTAATTTAGGTCTAGTCTCTTGTGTGAATATCTTAGTACACTTGAAATAGGATAAAACTAACTTAGTAACTTTTCAGCGATATAGGAGTTTGTTTAATAATAACCCAATGAATTACCAGTGATTCTTTGGGCTCAGCTTCTCCAGCCACATCCATTTACTGTTGAATCAATAAATCACCATTGTTGATTTTGCCTAATTGACCAGAGAAGGACTTCAGTCTGAAAACACGCAGAACATCAGTAGATTTTAAACTCTTTACTGTACAACTACAGCAATGCATTATGGGTACAGAATGAACATCGTTTGCTGCATCTGTGAACTCAAGGAGAACCTAAACAGTCTTCACCCACTTAAGAAACAAGACCATGAATATGAACATGAACAATTCCTAGCAATCAGCTGGCAAAAGTGCTAAGCTAAAAATTAGCTGGTTAGCAGAGCAAATTTTTAGCTTAGCGCTTTCAAATTTTCTGAAAAAAGTAATTTAGGGAAACATTTTCCAAGTTAGTCAAAGTGCTACCAAAAAGTTAGCTCCTCTATTAGCATATTAGCGGAAGTGTGTCCACCACTGAGCTTTAATAAATAGACAAATGAATCCAACCCTGTTGGTGTCTGAATGTTGACCCATCCACAGGCTGCCGTTAGTGTTGAATGTGACCAGACTCAGTGAGGCTCAGTGTTCAGGCAGGACCACAGCGTGTGAGCGATGATGACGAGCTGTTCTTCATCACCAGATGCCGTGGCTCTGCGGCGACGCCACCATGATGGAGATGATCGAGAAGAAGAGAGTTTTGTGCCGAGAGATCAAAGCTCGTCAGCGGCCGGAGAAGAACCTGTGCAAACAGGACAGCATGCCCAACCTGCCCAGCTGGAGGAGGAAGCAGCCGCCGCCATACTCAGCCCCGCCCACCGCCACCGGACACGCCACCACCGTGTTCTGGGACACCGCCATCTGAGAACAACCCACAGGGACGTCCAGAACAACGTCCTCCTCCGAGGCAGAGAGAAACCGACCAGGATGATGGTGATGTTGGTAACCATAGTGGTGACAATGATGGTGATGAAGATCGTAATTTATAATGATCTTCATCATCATTATTGGTAATGATGATGATGGTGGTCATGAGGGTGGTGATGGGGATGAAGATAATTATGATGATGATGAAAATGATGATCATGACGATAGTAATGATAGGATGAAGATTATGTCTCATCCTCCTCATCATCATCTTCCTCCAGAGCTGCTGGCCGGTTGAATTTGCCGCCAGCTGATTGGTTGATGAGTTGAACTTTCCAGTCGTTCTTTTTTGCTTTGAACAATCATTTGATTCAGTTTGACGTTCACACCTGCAGACTCGCCTGCTTTGATGTTTCCACTTCCTGTCACGTGATGCAGTTTGAGTTGACTTCATCCTCATCTGAACCTCGTTAATGGACATTAACGACAGAAATTAATGTGCGTCAGTAAATAAGCATCGATCAGACCGTCGTTATCAGACAGGAAGTGACGCTGAACACACGCCGCAGCTTCTGTTTGTCTATCCTAATGAGGACGCTCACATTACAAGATGCAGTTTGAGGGTCGGACCCGGTTCTGACCTGGTTCCGGTCCAGCCTTTCAGCCAGGTTTTAACTCCTTAAGACAAAGGTTCAAACAGGCGTCCTGCTGTCCAATCAGAGCGCAGAGCGGCGCGGAGGGGGCGTGGCTGTTCAGGTGTAGCAGAGATTCCTGTCGTCTTTCTAGTTCTTATTTTTTTTATCTGTGAAATATTCAGATGGCTGTTTCTTTTTAAGTTGTGTAGCAGAAAAAATGAATTCCTCTATGTCTGAAAAGAAGACGCGGCGCATCACTGCGATGTGTTTTTATATTTCTGAAAGAAAAGATGGTGACGTCTGTGTGTGGAGTGTAGTCGGAACGTGAACATGTTTTTATAAAATATTTTAAAACTGAGAATATTTTGGCAGGCTGGTTGTTGGTTTGTGCTCATTTGCAAGTGGTGAATTTTCAATCCAGTTTGACTCCAGTTTCACTCCACTGTGACTCCAGTGAGTCTCAGTGGAAATTCTCAACTGGACTCAACTGTAAATTCCGTTCTGATTCAAGCTAAATATAAATTTTTCAAACCACTTTGACTTTAAATTCCTTCCTTTATGATTATTTTATTTATGTATATTTATTTAATCAAGTTTTTGATTCCAGTTTGTTTCTAATTTGTTTCCGATTTGATTCCAGTTTCACTACAATTTAAAACTCAGATTGTAGTTTTAGTCTCAAGTTTAACTCTTACTGGTTCCCAGTCTAATTTCAGTCTAGTCTCCTTGGCTCTGGTATAACTCCAGACTGTCACCAGTTTTACTCCAGTTTTACTCCAGTTTGACTCCAGTTTAACTCCAGTTTGACAGCAGTAGAACTCTGCAGCAAACTAAAGTGACTAGTCTGAGTTTGAACTAGAACCTGAGTTAACTAACCTGGGTTAACTGGGATCAGTTTGATCCAGACCTTACCCCAGTGTGAACACAGATTAAATCCAGTTTGGCTTCATAAATGTAGCCAAAAACGATTCATCCTGTTGGATAACAGCCATTTCCACACCACAGTGTGAATCACACTCAAAAAGTTTATCAGGATCTTCACCTGACCTTTGACCTGGAGGTCAGGTGGCTGTTGATCTGTAGATGCCTGCTGGTCCTGATGAACCAGGAGAAAGAAAACTTCCTTCTTTCTGTGATCAATGTGAAACCACCTGAAGACAAGCGCCGGATTCAGGTTGAAATATGCACATGGATTAAATATTAAATATTTATCTGCTCACAAACTTCTCCTTTTGCACAAAATGTTTGTCATCATTAAACTAAGTGCACTTCCTGAGTTTGTAAAAGTTTCCTCAAACATGATTTATTTGTAGTTATTTACAGGAAATGAATATTATATCAGCCTATATTAATGTTTCATGCAGTTTCTTTAAGAAATGATTAAAATTGAGCTGAAATGCTGAAGAGAAGCAGATTGAGTTCTGATTGGTCCAAAGATCAGCTAATGAGAGGAAGGTTGGAGATGCAGCTCTCTGATTGGTTGATGGAAGCATTTAAACATTGTGTGAACGCCAACAGAGCGCTCTGACTCGGAAACTGGTTCAGATTATTCATGACTTGTTCTTCATGCACTGTGAGAGTCTGATGGACGCCGCGGTTTCCTGCTCTGAGATTATTGCACTTGTTTATTTTTATTGAAACTGTGAGAAATAAAAAAAACTGATGTATTTGATTATGTTTTCATCAACGATGAAATATGAATAAAGTTGATTTTTCTGATCCGGAGTCCAGCCTCTTCTCTTGTTTGTGATTTAATGCTCGACTGGTTGGTTTCTAAAAATGGCCATAAGAAGAATCACCTGAACAACAGACAGACAGACATTATTCTCAAAGTTCAGATTAACTACAAATCCTGATAACTGATAAGATGTCTGCTGATATTATTTAATATTAAAATAATATGGGGGATTTTTTCACTCAGAGCTGAGCTTAATCTACACACCCCATTTTTACTGAACAGAACTTTATTAAACGTATTTTTAATGTGACCGGATGGCTTATTAATTTTAAAATAGTGCTTGTGTAGTGTGGCTTCCAGATTGGACCCATGAACGTACCTATGCTCTGTTTCCCCACCTTCCCAGGACCCTCTTGCTGCAAGGCAACTGTACAGCTTTACAACTTGCATATTCATGTTTTTTTTATAATTTCATGAATTTTTTTCTTCACTTTTTTCTTTTATTTACGTAATTATTGGGTTTTACATTTATTTATGCTTGCTTGAAGAAGATGTATCCCTTGATGAACATGACTCCTTTGTTTACATTCTGGGCCTGTTTCTGACATAGCAGGTTTCAGCCGCCAGAGGGAAGCAACGCGCCTCCACCAACCTGCAGCCCACCGGAAAGAAACGAAGAAGAAGAACTCCCCGCGATGTCAACAAAGGATGAGTCGCCATGTTGGACTGATGGGAAGCAGATATTTCGCTTAGGTTGGACCAGAACAGCCTTTTTATCGCAGTTTGTTGTCTGAACAGAATATAGGTTTTGGTTCCGGTTCGCCATGAAGCATCTCAGAACCGTAGAGGAAACTTTTGACCGTCAGACCGAACTGGTTCTCCAGCTGCTGCTGGAGGCTGCTGTGGAAGTTCTACTGGGACAACGGGAACCAGTAACTGAGGAGGTTCTGCTGGAGAAGCAGGAACCAAAAGAGAAGCGGAATCAGGTGCGGGTTCGGTTCTGTCAGCAGAGTGTTTCCTGAAAAGAACGTTCTGCAGGTTTGAATCAGCAGTTTGAACCATGTTATGATCGTTTGTTATGAGACAATTGGTGAATAAGTGGATCTCCTCCTGGAGTCACTATTGCTGTCTGGAAAAACAGACCCAAGAGGAGGGTCTTAGCGCTGTCAATCAAGCTTATGAACAAGCTTTTAAATGTGCTAATGTTGGAGAAACAACTTATCTAAAGAAAAACTATCTATACATTGTCATTGGTGGCCATGCTAACTAGCATTATTGACAGTTACATACTGTGGCTTTGATGGTAACAGAATTTTATTGGGCCCAAAAGTTCAGTTCCTTCCTGTAGAATCAGCCATGGAGACACAGAAACACAACTATCTGTATTATTATTATTATTATTATTATTATTATTATTATTATTATTATTTTTAAATCAGAAAAATTATCAAAAGTTCTGGTGGAATTTGGATCCTGATCAGACCAGAAGGTTCTGGTTCTGGTCTCTCTGCTCTTTGTCCAGGTTTAACCTCTGACTCTCCTTCGTCCTGCAGCTGAGCAGTGTTCTGGTTCTAATGTCCAGAGAGGCAGTCCGCAAGATCCGCAGCATCTTTAGAGAACTCTACCTGACTGTTTTGACGGAGAACGAAGCTCTGAAGGACAAAGTGAGGCGACTGGAGGGGGAAGAACCACAGAAACCAAAACCCGTTGCTGCAGTGAAGAACCACAAGGCTCCCAAAGTTCGGTCGTTAGGTGAGGATTTAAAGATGCAGTATGACTTTTATAAAAAATATTTTTTACATGTTTGTTGAAGCTGTCACTTTGTCGTGACAGTTTGGTATGAAACAGATAGTATGTGAAAAAATCAAGTTTCTCTCTGCCTTCTCCCAATGCTAACAAGAAACAACCAGTCAGAGCCAGGAGGTGGGTCTTAGCGCTGTCAGTCATGCCCATGTACACACATCTTCCCTCCACCCGATCTTGGTAGGCTAAGCTACAGCACCTCCCTGTTAGGATAGCCTGTTGTGAATGCTAATGCTGGTTAGCACAACCACTGTTGACAGTTTTCCTGTTGCAGTAAGTTGTTTCTTTGCCATTAGCACTTTTAGCAGGGAGCACATGAGGTTAATTGACAGCGTTAGACCTTCCCCTGGCTGTGATGTAACTTTTATCATAAATATTTTTCTAGATATTCATTGAAGCTGTCACTACTTTGTGACAAAATAGTATGAAACAGATAATCTTTGAGGAAAATGGAGCTCCTCTGCCTTCTTTCAGTGCTAACTAGAAACAACCAATCAGAGCCAGGAGGCGGGTCTTAGTGCTGTCAATCATGCTCATTGTCATGAGCTGCCCGCCTGCTCTCTACTAAACTATACTGGCATGACTGGCAGTGGTTACTTGTTCTCTGCCATTGGCACATTCAGCAGCTTGTTCATGAGGTTGATTGACAGCGGTAAGACCCGCCTCCTGATTCTGATTGGTTGGTTTTGGTTGGGAACGGTGCATTTCTTCAGCTCGATCTTTTCACAGATTATCTGTCTCATATCTATCACATCGTGGTGATAGTTTTAACAAATATATAGAAAAAAACAGTTTTTTATAAAAGTGACGTACTGTAGCTTTAAGAAGGAAACTGTAACTCTGCTCTACGAGTGAGAACCTTCTGAACAGGAAGTCATTTATTTTGAATGTTATAGTTTTGTGATGCCTTCACTGTCTCTCTGTAGTTTTGGACCCTTCAGTCAGGTTGGCTGAACTGCAGGTGGTCTCGGTTCGGCCCACCTGCAGCGACCCGGTTCCGGAGATCTTCACCCACCTTTCTGCCCAACAGCCAATTGGGAGACAGAACAGCTGCTGCGTTGAAGTGCTGCAGGAGAAAACGGATCTGGTTGCTCCAGGCTCTCCGCAGGTTGAGGCTGAGGTGGTTTTAGAGACGACCCAGATCTCCACAGAACCTGAGGCCAAAGACGGACTGGCCAATGGGCTTCCAGGAGGCGACCCGGTCCAACCCGAGGGAGAGGGAACCATGGTGAGTTCAGGAGCGCCCTGAAGAATCAGAACATTCAGTTCTACCACAGCTGGTCAGGGTGTTCAACTCTGTGCTGGTGTCTTCAGGGATCAGAAACTACAGAAGAACCAGAGTCTGGATCTGAGGGTCCGACGGGCCTCCAGAGTCCAACAGGTAAAATTCTGATTTATGGTGAATGAAACATTCAAACCGCTGCAGTCAGAATGGACAGAACTGGGTCAGAATAGATGGAACCGGGTTTCCTGTCAGGCGGTTCTGGGTGGTCCATTTACTGAGCTTTTTCCTAAGGCACTGTGATAAATTTAATGTTATTTTTTGTGATTGAACCCGCTGACCCGAGCCCGGTTCTGTCAGTATTCTGGAGCGTTTTGATCCAGGAGCTGGTACCTCTCTTAGAACTGGTCCCAGAACCTGTGTGTGTGTGTGTGTGTGTGTGTGTGTGTGTGTGTGTGTGTGTGTGTGTGTGTGTGTGTGTGTGTGTGTGTGTGTTTGTGTGTGTGTGTGTGTGTGCAGCTGCGAGTGCGGAGCGGCAGAAGGATCTGGAGCGCTGCCGGCGGCGGGAGCTCTACAAGGAGAAGCGCTTCTTCTGCGAACTCTGCAACAAAGGCTTCCACCAGAACCACCAGCTGACCAAACACATGGCCAGCCACCGCAAGCCCTTCCCCTGCGACGCCTGCGACAAAGGCTTCTACAAGGCACACATGCTGCTCAAGCACAAGCAGAGCCACCAGCTGCGCGAGGCGCAGGAGCGCGACCCGGACAAGCTGCTGCAATGCGATCAGTGCAGCAGGAAGTTCCGCCTCCTGCGACAGCTACGGGTCCACCAAGCGTCGCATCGGCTGGAGAAGACGCCGCTGGAGTGCCATGCCTGTGACCGCACCTTCACCTCTGCCGCCGCGCTGCGGTCCCATGAGGTGTCACATGCTAAGGTGAAACCGTTCATGTGTGACGTCTGTGGGAAGAGCTTCACCAGGAAGAAGAGCCTGCAGGAGCACCAGAGGGTCCACACAGGGGCGCGGCCGTACCCCTGCCAGACCTGCGGCAAGAGGTTCTCCACCAGCGGCAACCTGCGCGTCCACAAGAGGTCACACTCTGACGAGCGACCGTACAAGTGCAGCGAGTGCGACAAGGCTTTTAAATGCAGGATGGGGCTGATGCAGCACCGGGTGGTCCACTCCGGAGAGAAACCCTTCACCTGCCATACCTGTGGACTGAGCTTCGGCCTTAAGTACAACCTGCAGCGACACCTGCACCTCCACAACGGAGAGAAACCCCACAGGTAGGCAGACCCGAAACATTTCCAGCTAGATTCAGACCCCATGCACACCGAGACTATTGTAGGCAGCGGAGGGAACACTGAGCTAACTTTCGTGCAGCATTTTTGCTATCTTTGAGATATTTAGCACCTCTAGACTGAAATGAGCTCTTCTAATAATGGAGGTAATTCTTTACTTTGTGCTTTTACTAACTTTATAAACACAATATCTAAAGGCATCATGGAACATGCAAATTCATCCTGTGCTTCCCTCTGCTCTCCACCAGGTGTCATCAGTGTGGTGAAGGTTTTTCAGGAACCTGGGCTCTGAAAACCCACATGCTGGTTCACGGTGTGGAGAAGCCCTTCATGTGCGACTGCTGTGGAAAAACCTTTTTCTACAACTGTCAGCTGCAGAAACACCAGCAGCTGGTTCACGGTGACCTGGAGGGCCGGCTGCCCGGCGCTGCGCGCCGCAGGTCCACCGGAGTCAAACCGTTCACCTGCAAAATGTGCCTGAAGAGTTTCAGCAGCAGCAGCACGCTCCGGATGCACGAGAAGAGCCACCAGCAGACCAAGGAGTTCGCCTGCAACACCTGTGGGAAGACCTTCCACCTGCGGCACATGCTGCGCTACCACCAGCGGCAGCACACCGGCGACCGGCCGCACGTCTGCGCCTTCTGCAACAAAGGCTTCCTGCAGGCGTCGCAGCTGAGGCAGCACGAGCTGCTGCACACTGGGGTGAAGCCGCACCGCTGTGAGCAGTGCGGCAAGGAGTTCAGGACACCTCAGAACTACCACCGCCACCTGCTGGTGCACACTGGAGAGAAGCCGTACCAGTGCAGCGTGTGCAGCCGGCGGTTTCGGCAATCTAACCAGCTCAAGTCCCACATGCAGATCCACACTGGCATCAAGCTGTACTCCTGCGACCGCTGCCACCTGGGCTTCTCCGACTCCCGGCAGCTGAAGAAGCACCACTGCGGAGACGAGTCGCAGGAAACGCTGGAGTCCGGCAGCAAAGGCAGGAGACAGCGGGACGTCTTCGGCTGGACGCCCAACTTCAACAGCTAGACGCTTCAGACTCAACCAGACCAATGACAGAAAGGAAACCATGACTTTACAACATGGAGACCAACAGTTGATGTGGTCAGCTGTGTTCTTCTTCTGCACACAAATGGACATTCTGGTGTTCTTTACCTTCGTTCTGCAGACATCCAGACAAACATTTCGTATTTAAACTCAGGGATTCAGTAATATGGAGAACCCAAATGGATCCAAACACTGATTGGTCCATCAGCCGATCCAGGCGTCCATTCTGTTCCAAACCTGCAGCTTTGGGTGATCTGATGGTCCAGTTTCCTGTCAGACCGCAGAGAAAACCTAACCAAGTGTAAACCTTTTTAAATTTACATTTGTTCTGACAAAATCCTGAACTCAGCTTTTAATTTGTAGAATAAATAAAGTCATTATTTGCACTAGGAAGAATCTGCTTAGTGTCTGTCCAGTATGTAATGTAGAAGAGTTCATGGGTTTTTGGAATAAAATTATAAATGGATAAAATGCAATAAAAGACCAGAGAGTTCTTGTAATAGTAATGATGAATTAAAGCAGGAGTCAGCGACATTTACCATCCTGCCTTAGGAATACTAAAACTAAACAAATTTGAAATGTGTTTCATCTCAGGTTGTATAACAAAGACTTGTATACCAAAAAACGAATGATTTTCTTCTATGAAAAAAAGAATTTGTAAACAAAAGACAAATAGATTACTTCATAAGAGAATATTACTTTAATTCTTTTTATTATACTATTATTGTCTTCATATACATAAATGTTATGTAGTTTTGAAAACCTGTGTGTAACTAAAGGAAAAGAGAAAATTACTAAAATTGGAAAGCAATTTATTTTCATAGCACAAATCTAAAAAAAAAAGTACCACTTAAAGTTGCAGAAAGTTCGGGATGTTACACACACATGAACAGTAGGTGGCGGTATGCGCTTTTAAAAATGCTAGAGATCCGCCATTATAAAGAAGAAGAGAGTGACCTGAGGACGCATGCGCACAGTCCCAACAACAGTCAGTTCAGGCGGGTTCAGTCCACAAGCTAACGTCCAAAGAATATCAAAAACGGTCAAAAGCCACCGACGTTTGTCTCCTGGTACCTAATTTACTAAAACAACATGACGCCTTGCGGGCTGCGAAGCTGGAGCGGCTCGTATCCGGTAACCGTTGACAAGTAAATTTTGGACCGGCTAACGTTAGTTAGCTTCAGTTGGAGCAAAAGCAGGTGAGGCGGGGCTGTCTCTGGTAAACTCTGAGCGGGGGGTTCGGAGGCAGTTAGAGGGGTTCTGTTGGGATGCTTTCTGACCGTAGGAGGAGATGTTTGGTCCCCGTTTTCAGCTGGAGAACCTGTCGGTGTCAGAGAGCCGTTAGTCTGGGGAACACAGGGCGGTTTAACGGATGTTTTAGCTTAACGAAATTTAAAGAAAAGCGTTGTCATTGAATTAATTCGTAATTCGACTCCAACTTATAGAAAAACAAGTGTTTTTATTAGCCATCTACAATAGAAAACAATGTAGCATTGCAAATGTGCATAAGTCTGTTTTCCCTTCTAGTATACATAATTGTTTATTGGTATAGCTACGTCTGTAACTGTAATCTACCTAAATCTAAATATGGATACTTTATTTCTTTCAGTAGTTAATAATCAGCCATATTCATATTTCATGTTAGAGGTATACATTTTATACAAGTATATTTAAGTTTCAGTGGGGATTTTTTCAACATAATGACAAAACTGGGAAGTAAACAGATTATATTTGAAAGAAAACAGACATTTTGAGTTAAAACATTACAAATATATGAAATCCTGCTCTCAAATTAAAAATGAAAGCTCTTGGTATTGATTCCTGCATATGTGCTGGCAGGAACTGAGAGGAAATTGTAGTAATTTGCTAACATGTGGAAGAGAAACTTAAAAATATTGATCTGATACCAATACTCCGCTTGGTACTGATAGTATTGATAACTAGGCCGATACACCCAGCCTTAAATTACGCGAGTGCGAAGCATAATTTTAGGATTTAATTTCCCCTTGGGATCAGTAAAGTATTTTTGAATTGAATAAACACAAGCTCCTCTGGCAGGAAACTCAAAATTACTTGAACAAGATGGCGGTCACACTACTTCTTTGTGAGTAAAATATTTGAATCAGTTTTTTTCTAATCATGCTACATAATAGTTCAGACAGCATCAGTCACAGCAAACACAGGAAAGCTAACAACTCAGAGGGTCGTCTGGTGAAATGTGCAAGTTTAAACTTTATCTGGTGATTTTTATGTAGCAAATATGGACTCAAAAAACAGCTTTTATTTCAAGGTGCATCTGAAAAACTGACTGGTAGATGAACTTCAGATGAGTCCCATTAAACCTGAGTTATTTCTTGTTGATACTTTGCCGTCAGACATGTTTCATGAGGGACTGGAGGTGGAAAATATTTCCAAAAGAAAATATAAAATAAATTAAGGTAAATGTAAACAAATTTTAGCTACCATAAGCAAAAAAAAAAAAAAAAAATCAGAAATCAGGTAAGTATAAAATACACAAATGAAACAAAATGTTGTGGTTCAACAAAACATATTTAGTTTCATGTTAAAAGAAATTACATGCAAAACTAAGAATCTTGTTTTAATATAAAATTAAATCTTCATTTTAAAAAATGTCACATAAAAACCGTCTGCTCATTTCCTAATGACCAGGAGCTGAACCGTCATTTCCATTTCTTCCATCTGTAACGACGGTCAGTGTTTTGACTTTTAGCTTTCATCTTCTTCCTGCTTCTCCTCTTCCTCAGGTCTTTTCCCCACCTCAGATTCTTCTGTCCTCTTTCTGCTCAGACTTCAGGTTTCCTTTTTACTCACAGCAGGTTTATTAATATTTCTGTAAATTAACTATAATTCTCCTAATTTAATTCGTCTGATGGGATATTGGGTCTAAATATGATGTAACAACCAGCAGGAGGCGCCCTTTGTCATCAGGAAACACTACAGCTGAGGATGATGATGGTTTGTGCTTCAACAGTGTTCACTTGTTCCTCGACTGACGAAGAGGAAGAAGAGGACAGAGATGTCTCCGGTGTCTGAGGTGGAGGAAGGAGGCAGGCAGGAGCTGGCTCTGACCTGGGAAGACTGTCTGTGTCCGGTCTGTCTGGACATCTTCATAGAGCCCGTCACCCTGCCCTGCACACACTCCTTCTGCAAGGTACCACACACACACAAACACAGTCCTGCTGCAGGGTCTGTCCATAATCACGATGCAGTACTTTGACCTTTTTGAACTCAGCACCCGAAAATGAACCAAAACTAAACCTGCTGCCATAACTAATAAAAACTGAACTGAAACTGTCACACCTGCTGCTGTAAAGTCACTGTCATCACAGAGAGGGAGTGAGGCTGTAGTTACCATGGTAATGGAGAGAGCTATGCTTGAGCTGGAGTCACCATGGTAACAGAAATGACTAGTGATGCTGGGGTCTGAGAAGGCTGGACGTGTCAGTCTGTTTCCATAGAAACGGCCATCAGATGCTGCTGCTTCTAAACCTAAAGTACAACAGAAGCTGTCCAGCAGGTGGCTCTCTGCCTCCACCACTCATACCTGTGTGTGTGTGTGTGTGTGTTCGTTCCAGGGCTGCTTCCTGGAGTCGGTGGACAAGGCGACGCTGTGCTGCCCCATGTGCAGGAAGCGGGTCTCCAGCTGGGCCCGCCGCAACAACAAGAAGAACACGCTGGTGAACCTGGAGCTGTGGAACCGGATTCAGACCCTCTTCCCTCTGCAGTGTCAGCGCCGCCTGAACGGCCAGGACGCTGAGGAGGAGGACCGCATAGGTACGCCACAGACACACAGGTACACCGCACCGGCCAATCAAAGGCAGGGTAATCACACACAGGTACACCTGACAAGGTGTGTTTCTGCATTGACTTCCTGATCCTGAACTCAGTTCACATCTTAGTCCGATACCGACCCGTTACCCAGAAACAGAACTGCTCCTGGTCCACAACTAGGGCAGAAACGATTGATTATTGAAATAATTGTGAACTAATTTAATAATTAATCATTGACCAGAGTATACAGATTCAAAATGTCCATTTGCTGAAAGAACAAGACAGATAAAAAAAATCTTTTGTCTCTAAATCTGTTCTACCCAGAACTCCTCACCTGGAGTCGTAACTTCACCTGGTTCAGATTCTGCAGAATCTTCTATTAGCAGCTTCTGCTCTCCAATTATTAATTAGTTGGTCAGCAGATCAGCCCCACTCTGTATTGATCAACAGAAAGCGCTGAGCTTTTCACATTTAGCTGCTGACGCTTCCTTTGCTACAAATGAAGAGTTCACTAAAGGAATAATGTGTTAGGCAATCAAATGTTTATTTTAAAAATAAATGTAATTGTTTACATTTTTTAATGAATTTCTAATGTATAAAAAGGCATAACTGAAAAACCTGCATAAATTTAACCCTCAGAATAATTGATTACTAAAATAGTTGTTAGTTGCAGCTCTAAGCACAATGTAGTATTTGTCTGAAGAATTGTCCTTCAAATCCAAAGACAAACACACTGTCAGATCTCTGACCTGAGGAACAGCAGCTGTCACATGAGCACTAATGTGTGTGTGTGCGTGTGTGTGTGTGTGTAGTTCCCAGAATGCATCCCAGGGTCTGCCCTCCTGGAGAGCTGCGGCAGGAGTACGAGGATCAGGTGACCAAGGTGGGGTCAGGGTGGGCAGGGTCTTGTTCTTATTTTGATTTGCTAATTTTGCTTATTTTAAATTAAAATAACTCAAAAAAACAACAGATGGCACTAACATGGGCGTTTTGGCATGGAGACGGTGTGACATCACTGTGATGTCATCCAGGTGTGAGTCTGCTCCAGGATCTCTGAAGCTTTACTTCTGTCTGCCGTCTGTTTGTAAACGTTGCTTCTTTAAATAAAGCTTGATCTTAGTGATGGTGAGGTCACTGACGCAGTGTGTTTGCAGCTGATGGCGGAGCGGAGGGCTCAGGACGAGGAGGAGAGCAAAGCAAGCGAGGAGCTGATCCAGAAGCTGCTGGCTGAGGAGCAGCAGCAGCTGCAGGAGGAGATGAGGAGGAAGGAGGAAGACGAGCGTCTGGCCAAGCTGCTGAGCAACCAGCTGGTCCGTGAGGTCGCCGAGAGGTCACGGAGAGGTCACCGTGTACTGTGGGTCATGCTAAGCTGCTTTCCTTCCACAGAACTCCCAGGACAACCTTCGTGTTCCCGACGTCGCTCCGGTCAAGAAGAAGAAGGAGGTCGTTATGGGACACATGGACAGGTGAGTCGCACCTGATTCAACGCCACCTAATTAGCATCTGTTACCATGGAGATGAAGTCACTCCCCTCCAGACCAGGGTGTCCTTGCACCCTTAAAACGTTTTAAATATATACATCTAAAATTAAGCCCGAAATGTAATTTTAAGAAACATCTTGGCCTTTAATATTCTAACCTCAGCTCTGAATTTTGTCGTGGCAGAACTACTTAATTTAGAATGTTCTATGGTGTTACACGCACCAGGACTGGTGTCGATGCACCAGTTGTAGTTTTCTGGCCAATTACTGATTACCAATCTTTTAAAAAGCCTAATCCGTCGATGCCGATTTTTTTTGTCTGAAATTTTGTGAAATACAAGAAAGTTGCTGAATCGGCAACAGTGGGATGAGTTTAACTGTAAACATGCAGAGAGGCCTGGTGGGCCGGTCTGTCAGTCAGACCTCCCACTGCAGAGGACAGTGGATGATTTTTAGACCTTTACTGGGGAAAATAAGATCAGGGGAAAGTTTGGCTTCACATGGAAGTATCGGCTGATCTCCCAAAATTAGGGATAAATCTGTGCTCCCCTAGTTCAATGTAACTTTTTTTTCTCATGGGACGTTTCTGTGAGGCAAAAGTTTGAGTCATACTCAGACTTATCATTCTGTGACACGAGGCGGTTGAGTCTAATGCTAACTCACTGCTAACATTCCTTTGCTAACTAGCTTGCTTTTTGCCTCCATCATGGTCAAGTGCAAATTTATCACCGTCGACTGGACAAAGTTTGTACATTTATGTGGCGCTATGGGTCTCAAATTCCATCCATATTGGTCTGAAAAAGTCTTACATTTGGGCTGGTGAAACCTGCAGAAACTCCAGTTCAGGAATTCCTCTGATTTCTGGGTCCAGAACCAGCTGGACCGGACACAATTGGTGCCTGGACTTTAAGAAACTCAAAAGTCCAGTCTTTTCCATGTAAGTGAACACATCAGTTTAGATCCAGTTGTATGAAAATAAACCCAGATTATAACAAAATAAATTTCAACCACAAAAGGCCATTTTTTCTCTGGGCTGGTGCATTCACACCTCGCAGTCCGTTTGTCTAAGTCCAGTTTGTTTGGGGAGGTGTGAATGCTAATCAAACCAGTTAACTCCAGTCTGCCTGCAAACCTCGGTCTCGGTTCAGCTGAAGTGAACTCTTTTCTGTTCAAACGCAGACTGGAGACCATTCCTGAAGCAGACTACAGGGCAGGGCATTCTGGGTAAATGCCACCAAAACAGACGTCCTTGCCACTTGCTAGCCTAGCGCTAGCAGGAGAAATGGCTCATGGGCTTTTACCAAAGACAAAAAGAGAAATCCTACAACTGTTAAATACTGACATAACTCCATTCTTGTTTTTATTTGGTGAAGAAGGAAGTTGCAGTCAGTGTTTTCTTCATATATTTTTGTGTTGCTTCCTTCAGTGGTTCTTGGTGCAGCGCCCCCACAGGTGAGGAGGGGAACAGGTTTCCGAAAGGATTTGGGTGGTTTGAAAATGTAACTGTTAGAGTTATAGTCCTCAGATGAACCGAGTTTATCGTGACTCTGATACAGAACCAAGCAGAAGCTCTGAGCACGGAGTAGTTTCTGTTTTCTCACACAGTGTGACATCTACCCTGCTGCAGACACATTAAATATTTTAAGTCTCTTTAAGCCCTGTTCAGAAATTAGCCTCAGCAGGTCTGACTTTGGTTCAAGGTCTGGAGGAGTCGAAGGTTTCAGGTCCAAACAGCCATGAAGTTCCTGTGTCCCTGCAGCTGGAACCGGGTCTGTTTGGTTCTGATGGGTCTGACTGACTCCCAGTCAGGTTTAGTGGAACTTGGTTCTGTTGAGCCTGGTTCTGTTGGATCAGCTGAACCCAGTTTCATTCAGCTGCTCCACAGGTTGCTGGTCACATGGTCTGTTTGACAGGAAGTGACACGTTTGACCTGTTTGTTTCAGGTTCCTGTGTCCCTGCCCTCCTCCAGGCTCCGCCCCCGGCTTCATAACCAATAAGGTCAGTTTGAGCGTCACCTGAATCTCTTTGCAGCCGATGCACAGTGATGACATCACGTGCTCCAACTTCCTGTTTCAGGAGAACATCCTCCTGATGGAGGCAGAGCTTCACCCGGAGCAGCCCCGCCCACTGGTATCATCGAAGAGGAAGAGCTCGGAGCTAGACCCAATGGAGGAGGAGGAGGTGACCTCCAAGCGAGTCCAGGTGTGCTCCCCGCCTGGAGAGGAGCAGCCGCTGCCAAACTGGGAGGCGGAGCTTCGGGTGAGGCAGCAGCAGGAGGAGGACGACCTCCACCTGGCTCTGCTGCTCCAGAGGGAGCTGGACCAGGAGGAGCGACGGAGAGCCACGGACCGGAGCAAGGGCTCCTCCGACCCCTACCTGCTGCGCCCCCAGAGAGGTGGCACGGAGGAGGCGGGGCCATCACGTATACCTGCAGGAGGAAGAATACGCCGGATGCGCAGCAGCTCCGTCACCAACTCCATCAGCAGCTCCGTCAGCAGCTCCGTCACCAACTCCATCCGCAGCTCCGTCAGCAGCTCCGTCAGCTTCCCGTTCCTGCGCTCGGCCTCCTCTGCCTCAGTGGTGAGCAGAGGAAGCAAGCAGGTCACTCTGACCGAGATGTTCACTCTTCCTCGCTCCCGCTCCTCTGCCTCGGCTGCCACAAGAAACGCAAAATAAAATCATTTTATTTTGTAACCTGCACTTCCTGCTGATCAGTGATCACTTTCTCTTCACGGTTTGTTTTCTGATGTTTCTGTGATCATGTGATCGATCATGTGACACTCTGACTCAACGGCCCCCCCTGGTGGTCACCTCACAGGAAGTCGGACTGATGGGCCGAATCTGCTAAACATTTAACCACAGATAAAATCAGCAACTTAAACTCTAACAGTTATTGATCTGATTGGTCAGATCAGTGAATGACAGCATGGGATGCGCTGCTGCTCCTCCGCCGTTAGCACCCGGAGCATCAGCTGTTGTATGCAACACTATCATGGTTGGATCCTGCAGGGGGCGCTGTGAACTGTTCCTGCAGGATTCAGACATTTATCAAAACTGTTTTTTTTGTTTTTTCTCAAATTTTAGTTTAAATACAAAAATGTTTGATTAGAAATAAAAGTTCTGTTAAGTTTCTCCTTTTTTGATTCTTTGAACTCGTCCTTCTGATGATCTGAACCAGTCAGAACCAGATCAGATCTGAGTCGACGTATTGAGTCGTCACTTGAGTGATTTACCCAGTCAGAAGATAAAAATAAAACTAAACCTTTAGCTGGTAACCTAATTGTTTAGCTTTGAACTAAATGTTTAGTTCTGATGTAGCTAAACATTTAATTAGTGAGCTAGATATTTAACTGCAAACTAAAAAAGCTTACTATTTCCAAATATTTAGTTAGCTAGACACAGAATTATCTAGATAAATATTTAGCTAGCTCAGAGCAAACATGTTTAGCTAATATGAAGCGGAAGTAGATTATCAAAATAAAAGCTGGTCTTGAGAACTTGTAAACTACTGAGTACTTCAGCTCTGCTGATGGAGTCACTGATTCGGTAAACGTCTGTGTTGTCTTTAAAACGGCTCATCCTTTAAGATGAAAACACGACGTGATTTGAAAGAAGCCATTTATAAAAGTAGCTGGAAGAACTTTATCGTCAAATGAATTATCCAAATTTTTATTTTTGAGATAAATATAGCTACAAACTAAATATTTATTCCGTTAAACATGCAGTTTGAATTTAAGTATTTAGTTGAGTAACTATTTAGTTTGTTTTTGATGGTTTTTTTATTTTATTTTTTTCTGAATATCAGAATGGCTCCATAAAACAGCAGAACTCATAATGGTTTTAGAAGTCATTAAAAGTAAAATCTAAACCACCAATGGCTGATAAACATTAAAATTTGACTAATAGAAGCTCCTTCTCTGAATGTAGAAACTGGATTATCTGGGCAGACAGAGCGGCTCAGAATGTATTTAACATAAACAGTAAATATTTATCTGCAAATATATTATGTGCAAAAGACACATAATATTTGACCTCGGTCACATGATGATGGTTATATTCGAGCTGAATGACAAGCTCAGCTTAAAACCTCAAACAAACTTCTTTAAACATATTTCTGGAGGCTGATAAAGTTTCTTTTAGTGTTTCTGTGGCTGTGGTTTAATAATAAAATCAGGTCTGAAGCAGAACCAGTGGAGTCCTGATAATGTTCTTCGTGTGTTTAACATTTTTTCATATGAGCTGAAAACAACAAAATGGAACCAGAAATCTGTTGCTTCTTCTTCACAGCTCTTATTTCAACCAGAACCCAGAATAAATCCAGATTTTATCTCAGAAAGTCAAAGTAAGCATGTTTTCCAGGATGATCTGTTCGCTGGACGTTTCATCACCATGATGTGGTTTCTGTTGTTTCCCTGCGCCGGGTCATGTGACCCTGACGAGTCGCGTGCTGACGTCAGAGCTGAACCCATAAAACACGCAGTTCTCGAGGATCTCAGGAGTTCTGGTTCAACTCATGTCTGTGGGATTTGGGTCGAGTCATGAACGGTTCTGATGTTTCGGTTTGAGTCGCCGTTTGTACCACACACTGAAAAATTAACAATAATTTGTGTCATAAGAGAAAATATGTGTTTTGGAAACTAACGATTTTGCTAGCTAGCAAGCTATTTAGCTGGCTAAACTCTTAGCTTCGATATCGTCACATAAGTCATCTTTTCCCAAAACGTTTTTTTTAATTTACAAAATCACTTTTGTCTATAAATGAATTAGGTCATTATATTAGGAATGTGACAATATTTCGTTTACCAATTAAAAATAGTTGAGTTAAATATAGTTAACTTCTTCACTTGTATTTATGGAACAGAACATTTTGTTTGGTAGCAAAATATTTTGCTCCAACCTAAAAATTTAGTTTGAATTATCTTTCAGCAACAAAAGCTGGTAATTTTACCGAATTCATTTTTTGTCAAAAAATGACTCAGGTCATTATTTTACAAGGCGACAATATTTAAAGTAACTAAATATTTATTATAGAAACTAAATATTAAGCTGGCTAACTAAATATTTATCTTCAAACAAAATATTTAACTTATAGGTAGCTTGCTCACTAGGTATTTATGAAACTGAATATTTATGTTAGCTTCAAACTACATATTTAGTTTGGAGATAAATATTTAGCTTAGAAACCAAATATTTAGTTCCAACCTAAATGTTTGCAAGGTAAATATTCAACTCCATAAATACTTAGTGAGCAAGCTAAATATTTAGCTCCAAGCTAAATATTTAGCTCCAAACTAAATATTTAGCTCCAAACTAAATATTTAGCTCTGAGTTAGCTAAATATTCAGTTAGCTCTGAGAAAGCTACAAATTCACAAGCCAGATATTGGTTGGTTCCCCTACATTTAGTTGGTTTACATATTTATCTATCTGATTAAATATTGAGTTTTAAAGTGACATTAATAAATGTAGAAATGTTGAAAATATGGCTGAAAATGAAACCCCCATTTGCTTCTATTATGTCAAACTAAATGACCCAAATTATTGCTTTGACTGTAACTTCACAGATGGCGCCTCAGCTCTCAGTCAGTCTCAGGGGTCCACTAATGGACAGATCCAGAACCAGTCCATGTTTCCACTATGATGGACCAGAACCAGCTGGACAACATCGGGTACCAATTGTAAACTGAAACTAAATCAGGAGATTTAAGCAACATTTTTTATTGACTGGTTCTGTTTTCTGGAACAGCAGAAAACAGAACTGGACCCAGTTTGGTGAAGGGAATCCCTCACACCTGAGAATGGGTTGTTCTCCCTGATCCCTGGTCCAGGATCCGGACCTGCAGCCGGTCCCACGGAGGAGAACCTGATGATGTCAGTGATGAGACATCAACACATTTCCCATGAATCTTTGCTGCCCTGCAGTGAATCACAGGAGCAAAAATAAGTGGTTCTGCTTTCAAAGAACTGAAAATAGAAAAATAAGGTCAAGTGACGACCAGCAGCTGGTCCTTCCAGAGACGGATCAAGGTTCTGTCCACCGTGTCCTCTGACCCTGGATCAGACCACAAGAACTGTGACTGACCTCCAGTAATGAGATGTTGTTTTATTTGACTCAAAAGGTTGGATTCAAAATCCAGGATCTCCATCAGTTTATGCTGGCTTTATGTTTGAGCTTTCCATCATGTTGTGTTATTCTCTCATCAAAATCTTACATGAAGTGTTGCTTTGATTCAGCCCTTTAACCCTTTCAATCTCCATGGGAACCATTCAGTCAAGCAAAGCACCTGGGTGGACCTAGCCCCGCCTTCGAGGCGCAGCTCTTCCCCCTCTCAGCTCCTTCAGAGTGCTCAATTAGCAACTCAGCAGCCTGAGATCGAAAACAGATTCACCGAAGCTACAGTACGCCATGCTTCAAACAAACCTCTTTTGATAAACGATTATGAGGAATTGAACCACAGCGTACTGAAAAGAACTGCTGCTCCAATAGCAAACAGTAGTGGATTGGTTGAATACATTTCCAAATCTTTCTTAACTAAAAAAGTCATAATCATTACCCATTTGCTCAGACAAGCAACTTTAATCTTGGAAATGAACAGTGGAAGTCAATATTGTATATGTGTATTGGAAAAATGAATATTTAGTTGGAAAAATAAATATTTAGTTGGAAAAATAAATATTTAATTTGGAGCTGAATATGTTGTTTGGGAACTAAATATTTAGCTCAGACATAAACATTTAGTTGGAATTACATATTTATCTTACTAACAAAATATTTAATATGACATTTTCAAATGAATTTTTAAATTTCAAATTAAATATTTAATGCTATTAAAATATACATAGGTTTATAAATATGCAATGTATCTGAACATAAATTTATGTTTCAAAAATGTAATTTGAAAGATAAATATTTAGTTTGTGAACTTAATATTTAGATTTCAAATTAAACATTTAGTTCGAATCTTTGACATTTATAAACGTAGGAATAACATGATGAAAATATGGCTTTGAAGACCGAAAAACCCACGTTTTCTCTATATGCTAAATAAACCAAATTACTGCTCTTATATTTTGCTGTGTCATTTTAGAAAAGACACCCAATAATAAATGAGACGAGCACAGATGGATATGGAAACGGAATCACGGATAAAACTCATCGGTTTCTGATCGGCTGTTGACTGAACCGGTAGAAACCAGATTAGCTAAAGCTGTTAGCCTGTTCCGGAGCAAGCATGGGATAAATCACCATGGCAACTGCTTTTGAAACCGAATTGAGGCTTAATTAAACCAGGATATCTGGAAAATCCCGGCTTAATCCGCTATTCTGGTTTAACGAAGCATCCCTAATCACTGCTCTGGCTTCCTGTCCCCAGTCTTGGTCTTCTTTCCTGTCCTCACTCAGCAGGCGTGTCCTGCCGTCTCAGATTATAAATGAGTCTTTGTTCCGCTCAGCGTTTAAACCGGGCCGACGGACTTCACGGTGAGTTCTGCTTTTTTTTCTTTATGACTCCATGTGATGCTGATTCAGTTTGAAACCTCTGCAGCACCAAAATTAATTTTTACAGACACATTTCAGCTTCCAGTAATTCTCAGATTTCTGATTCAAACTGAGTATTTCACACCGAAACATTCAGGAACAAGTCACTTTACAGCTTCTTTATAAAATAATTTGTCAAGAACCTAAAAATTACCAATAATGTTAATCAGTTATGTTTTGCTGCTGTTTAGCACAAAAATGTAATCGTTTTTCCTGATCTGGAATTTAAAAAAAAAATTGCTTCTGAAAGTTGAATACAAATACAAATTTTAAACAAAAGAAGAATTTTGTTTAAAATTTGCCTTGAGTTTGTTGTGGAAACTTTTATAAATCAGTGGGAGCTTCTGAAAAACTCAGGAACAAATACTTTTCCAGCTTCATTATAAAATAATTTGTGTCAAGATTCTAAAAAATACCAATAGTGTTAATAGTCAGTTATGTTTTTCAATTATTTAATTATTTTTTCTGATCTGAAGCTTTTGTTAAATTGCGTTTTAAAGTTTAATAAAAATATAAATTTTAGCAAAAGAAGAATTTGCTTTGAGGCTTCTGCTGGTAGGAAGCTTCTATATGTGGGAGCTTCTGTGATTGGCTGCTTAGTTGTGACATCACACAGGTAAAAAACAAAGACTTGAACCTGTTCTGTCATGTCAGAGGTCGTGTTCTTCAGAGCAGGATCGGTTCTGATCCATCAGCACTAATTGTTTTTAACCCTTTGTTGACAGATGTGCGTGTCAAGGTATCTGTTATATGTGGGCGTGGCTCTGGTTCCCATGGTGATCATCTGCATGGTGTCCAACATCCTGCTGCTGTTTCCAGAGATGACGTACCACTACCTGTTGGATGGCCATGTGACCAGAGAGGCCACCTGGGCTACGGGTCTGTGGGCCTCCGGCTTCCTGGTGAGGTCATAGCAAAGTGAAAGGTCACGTGTGAAAGGTCATGTGTGTTTGTTTCTCGGCAGCCATGTTGTATCTCACAGCGGTTTGGTTTCAGGTTTTACTCGGAGCGAACGCCTTCATCAAGCGCAGCAGAACCAGAGGCTTCATTGCTTCCAGGACTCAGGTGAGCTCCACACCTGCAGCTGACTGACCCACTAACATCTTTCCCACTTCACCTCGGAACCAGGTGGAACCTTGGTCCAACATCTGCTCTCAGGTTTCACTGATCCAGTCCAAACCACAAAACATCTGGCGCACCAGGAACTACATCCAAAATATGACTTGTTGTTATAGATTTGTGCTTTTGTTTCCAGATGTTCCTCCAGCTGTAATAAATGTTTTTTATGTGTTTCCAGATGTTTCTCAGGTGTAACAGTTGTACCTGTATTTCCAGATGTTTGGTCTGGCCCTGTACTCCTGCCTGGGGCTGCTGGCTGCCGCCGCCTGTTGTATGGTCAGCGCCACCGGTCTGGTTCAGGGTCCTCTGTGTCTCTACAACTCGTCCTCCGGTCTCACTTGGGGTGTCCCCCTGAAGCCCGTCCCCAACAGGTGAGAGAGACCCGTCACAGGTCCTGATGTTATGGTCTCAGTCCTGATGTTATGGTCTCAGTCCAGATGTTATGGTCTCAGTCCAGATGTTATGGTCTCAGTCCAGATGTTATGGTCTCAGTCCTGATGTTATGGTCTCAGTCCAGATGTTGCAGTCTGGTCTCAGTCCAGATGTTATGGTCTCAGTCCAGATGTTATGGTCTCAGTCCAGATGTTATGGTCTCAGTCCTGATGTTATGGTCTCAGTCCTGATGTTATGGTCTCAGTCCAGATGTTGCAGTCTGGTCTCAGTCCTGATGTTATGGTCTCAGTCCAGATGTTATGGTCTCAGTCCTGATGCTGTGGTCTCAGTCCAGATGTTGTGGTCTCAGTCCTGATGCTGTGGTCTCAGTCCTGATGTTATGGTCTCAGTCCAGATGTTATGGTCTCAGTCCAGATGCTGTGGTCTCAGTCCTGATGTTGCAGTCTGGTCTCAGTCCAGATGTTATGGTCTCAGTCCAGATGTTATGGTCTCAGTCCAGATGTTATGGTCTCAGTCCAGATGCTGTGGTCTCAGTCCTGATGTTGCAGTCTGGTCTCAGTCCAGATGTTATGGTCTCAGTCCAGATGTTATGGTCTCAGTCCAGATGTTATGGTCTGGTCTCAGTCCAGATGTTATGGTCTCAGTCCAGATGTTATGGTCTCAGTCCAGATGTTATGGTCTCAGTCCAGATGTTATGGTCTGGTCTCAGTCCAGATGTTATGGTCTCAGTCCAGATGTTATGGTCTCAGTCCAGATGTTATGGTCTCAGTCCAGATGTTATGGTCTGGTCTCAGTCCAGATGTTATGGTCTCAGTCCAGATGTTATGGTCTCAGTCCTGATGTTATGGTCTCAGTCCAGATGTTATGGTCTCAGTCCAGATGTTATGGTCTCAGTCCAGATGTTATGGTCTGGTCTCAGTCCAGATGTTATGGTCTCAGTCCAGATGTTATGGTCTCAGTCCAGATGTTATGGTCTCAGTCCAGATGTTATGGTCTGGTCTCAGTCCAGATGTTATGGTCTCAGTCCAGATGTTATGGTCTGGTCTCAGTCCAGATGTTATGGTCTCAGTCCAGATGTTGTGGTCTCAGTCCTGATGTTATGGTCTCAGTCCAGATGTTGTGGTCTCAGTCCAGATGTTATGGTCTCAGTCCTGATGTTATGGTCTCAGTCCTGATGTTGTGGTCTCAGTCCAGATGTTATGGTCTCAGTCCAGATGTTATGGTCTCAGTCCTGATGTTGTGGTCTCAGTCCTGATGTTATGGTCTCAGTCCAGATGTTATGGTCTGGTCTCAGTCCAGATGTTATGGTCTCAGTCCAGATGTTATGGTCTCAGTCCTGATGTTATGGTCTCAGTCCAGATGTTATGGTCTCAGTCCTGATGTTGCAGTCTGGTCTCAGTCCTGATGTTATGGTCTCAGTCCTGATGTTATGGTCTCAGTCCAGATGTTATGGTCTCAGTCCTGATGTTGCAGTCTGGTCTCAGTCCAGATGTTATGGTCTCAGTCCTGATGTTATGGTCTCAGTCCTGATGTTATGGTCTCAGTCCAGATGTTATGGTCTGGTCTCAGTCCTGATGTTATGGTCTCAGTCCTGATGTTGTGGTCTCAGTCCTGATGTTATGGTCTGGTCTCAGTCCTGATGTTATGGTCTCAGTCCTGATGTTGTGGTCTCAGTCCTGATGTTATGGTCTGGTCTCAGTCCTGATGTTATGGTCTCAGTCCTGATGTTGCAGTCTGGTCTCAGTCCAGATGTTATGGTCTCAGTCCTGATGTTATGGTCTCAGTCCTGATGTTATGGTCTCAGTCCTGATGTTATGGTCTCAGTCCAGATGTTATGGTCTCAGTCCTGATGTTATGGTCTCAGTCCAGATGTTATGGTCTCAGTCCTGATGTTATGGTCTCAGTCCTGATGTTATGGTCTCAGTCCTGATTCTGTGGTCTCAGTCCAGATGTTATGGTCTGGTCTCAGTCCAGATGTTATGGTCTCAGTCCTGATTCTGTGGTCTCAGTCCTGATGTTGCAGTCTGGTCTCAGTCCAGATGTTATGGTCTCAGTCCAGATGTTATGGTCTCAGTCCTGATGTTATGGTCTCAGTCCAGATGTTATGGTCTCAGTCCTGATGGTGTGGTCTCAGTCCTGATGTTATGGTCTCAGTCCTGATGGTGTGGTCTCAGTCCTGATGTTATGGTCTCAGTCCTGATGTTGCAGTCTGGTCTCAGTCCAGATGTTATGGTCTCAGTCCTGATTCTGTGGTCTCAGTCCTGATGTTGCAGTCTGGTCTCAGTCCAGATGTTATGGTCTCAGTCCAGATGTTATGGTCTCAGTCCTGATGTTATGGTCTCAGTCCTGATTCTGTGGTCTCAGTCCTGATGTTGCAGTCTGGTCTCAGTCCAGATGTTATGGTCTCAGTCCAGATGTTATGGTCTCAGTCCTGATGTTATGGTCTCAGTCCTGATGTTATGGTCTGGTCTCAGTCCTGATGTTATGGTCTGGTCTCAGTCCTGATGTTGCGCTCCGGGCCTCTGACCCCGTGTGACCCGGTTTCGCTGCAGACACGCCGGGTACCTGTACAACCAGTCGATGTGGTCGGGGATCTGCTTGAAGCCGGAGTCGGTGGTGGAGTGGAACGTGGTTCTGTTCAGCATGATGGCGATCTGCAGCGCAGCGCAGGCCGTCCTCTGCGGGCTGAACATCCTGAACTCCCTGGTGGGGTTGGTTGTGGGCCAGGGGATCCGGCCATGACCAGGTGAGTGGGTGTGGCCAGAGCTGAAGGCGACACCATCTTGGATTTCTGAGCGGAGAGGCCTGTCATTCCTCACCTGTAACTTCACCTTCCTGTGTTTTTGGTTTCAGGTCTCTCCAGATTCAGAATGAGGAAGTCAGGGTCTTCACAGCAAACAACATCAGACCCTTCAAAATAAAAGCACAGATGCACTTTACCTGACCAGTAGCTCTTATGTCATCAGTTTTACTCTGTGGTGGTTCCAGAGAGTAAAACTGATTTATGTCTATGATAAATGTAACATAAGTCAGATTTACTGATTTCATCAGCAGCCTGAAGATCAGAACGATTCAGATTTATGAAGGTTTTATTTATTCCTGTATTTAATAAAGCAATAAAGTCAAAGACTCTGAATAACTACAACTCAAAAGAAAAATGACAGTTTGGAAAAGTTTTTGTGAGTTTTCTTTCTTTTATCCATTATATATATATATATATATAAGTCCTGTCATAATAAGCAATAAATCAATAAATCACATGATAAATAAAAATTAATTCCATGATTTCCATTTGCATGATTTATCATTTTTCTCTTTTCTTTCTTTCATTCCTTCTTTCTACTAAAAACTGGATGAGAGACGTCTTCAGTCTGATGCTTTGGTCTTGTTTTTTGCATGTGTCAGATGCTTTTATGTCACATTACAGTAACATTATTTCAGCAGGATGTTGGGAGCAACAATGGGATTTTGTCATGCAGATGCAGCAGCCAATCAGAAAGCTAATGGATAACAGGAAATTACATCTCATCAATGTTTAAAATAACTTCTACAGACTAATCAAGGAACAGCTGGCAGATTTGACTCTGGTTTTAGTGAAGAACTTATTTAATTTGCAGTAAATCCACACAGTGGGCTGAAAGAGGTTTCACTCTGGACCACAACTGGACCCACTATGTAGCCCATATTAAAATATATGTCATAAAAACTGATAACTGTTACAAAATCATACATTTCAAATTAAAGTTTAAAACCCATACAATCTAACTGTTAAAAGCTTAAAGGAATTGTTAAAAAATAATATAGAATGTAAAACTCCTAGAGAGCTTAACAGCCAATAGAATAAGTGGCTTTAGCAAATTTCAGCCAATCAGATTGATTGTCCCGCCCTTAGTTGCGTTTTCCCTGCGTTAGCTAGTCAGGTTGATGAGACCAGCTTGCTAACCTCTGGTAAGGTTCCGACTAAATTAATGAAACTAACTTTAATTATTCAAAACTATATGATATTAATTGTGTTTTTTGTGCTAAAAGCTTGCGGTAAACCTTGTGTGAAGACTGGGTAGCTGGTGAAACAGCCGAGCAGAGGACTGACGATAGGTTCCCTACCTTTCCTCAGTGTGTTTTTACTGGTGAGTTCACATCGACCTCGCGGGTCTGTTAACCGCTATGCTAGCTTTTACTATTGTAAACTTTATTGACATGTGCTTAAAATTGCCAACATGCTTCCTCCACGAGTTTCAGAGCCAAATAAAACAGGTAATATATAGATATTATCAGAATTGTAAAATTTTTAGCTACATGGCTAACAAACTACTTATGCACTCCTATTTGTTACCTTAAAATGCATAATTTTAATAATGTTAAGGTATGTATTGTGTTTTATTACTATAAATGTATATATATATATATATATATATATATATATATATGTGGCCTATGTGGTTTTGGTGGCTTCTATCGGTGTGGTAATGAACGACAAGGAGCTGCTCAAGTTGGCATCAGCTGTTTCTTTAATTCTCCATCTGCATTTCACAGAACGGGCATGGAGGTAAGGTCAGTCTCTGGCATAAAACAAGCTCCTGCAAGGAGGAGCCATAATGTTACCACGTGGGAAATTCCCACTGCACTTTCCCACGAACTAAACATTCTCAAACACGACAAAAACGACATAATAACAGAACTAGCGTGACCCAGACCGAACATATTTCAACAATATGCAAAAACGACAACCACAAGCGCACTTCACAAAATGCATTAATAATATTTCTTTAACACATGACAGAGACACGTTACCTCGTCAGTGATCCTCATGGCTCTGAGGATTACCCATAATACCTTGCTCTTTCTAGGGTGAATGCAATACAACTTTTTACCAGCAGATGGTGCATTTTAGCAGGATTTAACCTCAACCATTTTAACTATGTTACATACACCCCCCTTAAATTCTGCTAAAATGGGGTTGCATCAAACAAGCACACACAGCACTAAAATAAAAGTGCGATAAAGAGAGCACATAGTTGTCACATCAGTTCAAAACTTCCCCTAAGGAATAATGCTAGCAAGAGTGTGGCCAATACTCTCACCAACACAGACCCAAAAGATGCCATTTACACCTTTTGATATTCAACCGTTGCTCTATAAGGCAATCACCGAGAAAAAAAAAAACAACCCCCAAAAAACTTTGAATTAACACAAATCTACCCAGCAAACATTGTCTTTACAAAGGAAAACAGAGAGTCCACAGTCGACATTGAATCATCCACAACCTGTTCATTCATTTCACATATAAGTCTGGCCGGAGGCTTAACAGGCCTACCCGACCTAGTGCATAGCCGAGAAGGCTGAGTGCAAATAACATCAGTTGCGGGCAAGTCCAGTTTTGTGTCAATACTATGTTCAGCTGAAAGATCATGCTGAATGAGCTCAGAGTGGACAGCTGCAGTTGTAAGGTTGGAAACTGGTTCAGGAGAGCTTGACAGTGCAACAGATTCAGGGAGATGAGGTTCAGGCAAATCCTTGGTCACATCACTTGAGACAGGAGACACAATGTCTACTGAAGAACCACATACTGAAATGTCAGAAGCACAGTCAGGGTGATTTACAACAACTTCATCCATACAACCATTTCTGTCCATCTGCAAAAGCCAGTTCACAGTTTTAGTTTCATTGTCCTGTACCTCATCAGGCACAACAGGGTGAGAAGGTCCACTTCCTGCTGTGGAAGGGCAAGAGGAATTGTCCACATCATCAGAAACGGCAGCAGCAGTAAGAAAGTTGACAGGGAGGAGAAGATTTCTGTGGAGAACCTTTGTCCTTGATGTGACAGGGTCTCTGATGCAATACACATTGATATCAGGCTTCACAGACACCACTTCATATACCGTTGATTCCCATTTGTCTGCAATCTTCCTCTTCCCTCGCTCACCACGATTAGCAACCAAAACTCTGTCACCCACATCGAGAGGAGAACCTTTAGCCTTGCGGTTGTAGTACATTGCTTGATGGGCTTGTTCTGATGAACTGTTTTGTCGGGCAATGCGGGCAGCCACAGAGAGGTCATGTTTGAGGCGGGAGACAAACTCATGATGGTCTACAACTGGGCCATTTGACAGAGCGTGCTGGAAAACCACATCAATGGGCAGGCGCGGGATCCTGCCGAACATAAGGAAAAACGGTGCAAATCCAGTTGTTTCATGCTCAGTGCAATTGTAGCAGAATGTTAGCATTTTGAGCATCTGAGGCCATCTTGCCTTGGACTGGGGAGGAAGTGCACGTATCATGTTTCCTAAGGTTCTATTGTAACGTTCAACAATGCCATTCCCCATCGGGTGGTACGGTGTAGTGTGAGATTTTTGTATGCCAGCCATTTCCAGAAGTTCTTTGATGAGAAGACTTTCGAAATTTGCTCCTTGATCTGAATGAATACGTTTAGGAAATCCATATGTGCAAAAGAAGTCATCCCACAGACGACGAGCAACTTGTTTGGCTGACTGATTCTTGCATGGAAATGCATGTGCCATCTTGGAAAAGTGGTCTGTTACAACTAGGACATCCACACTACGCTTATCTGAGAGCTCAGCTGTCCAAAAATCAATACAGACCAGTTCCATTGGCTCAGAGGTCTGAATACTTTCAAGGGGAGCTCTGTCATTAGGTTCTGGAGTTTTGCCAACCACACATCGAAAGCAACACTTGACATGGTTAATGATGTCACGTTCCATCCCAATCCAAAAGAACCTCTGTCTGGCGAGAGACAGTGTGCGGGCCTGGCCCTGATGACCAGCTGAGTCGTGCACTCCTTGGAGGACTTTGGCTTTTAAAGAGTCAGGGACAAGAAACTGTTGAGTTGTCATGTTCATTTGTTTGTCTTTCTTAACTCTGTAAATCAGGCCATCTTTAATGACAAGCTTAGGCCAATGTCTCAGCAGGTTTAAAACACCAGGTGACTCACTTGCTCGTTCACGTCTGGTGGGTCTCCTGTGACGCTGCATATAATAGAAAAGTCTGCCCAGCACACCATCCTGACCTTGTAAATTAGCAAGTTCACTCTTTGGCAGCAAGGCAGATTGATCAGTGTCACTGAGTTGCAAGACAGCTGGATCAGTGGCTCTCATCTGACTGAAACCTCCAGACTCATGTGCCTCAAGAACAGCTGACACATCTTGTGATGTTAATGATGTCTGGGAAGTTGGTGAGGGCACCTCAGCATCGTCATCTGTGCATTCAACAACCAACTGACAGTTGGTCGTACAACGAAACGCGTCTTGGACCGTTTTCTCCACCACACCGTTCACCTGGTTAAGTAGTGCGGTATATGGTTCAGTTACAATGCGATGGCTCATGCATGACTGAACAAATGGTTCTCTACTCAAGGCATCAGCGACAACATTTTTGCTACCAGGAACATAGTTCAGATCAAAACTATAGGGAGCGAGCCTGGACACCCACCGCTGTTCACACGCATCTAACCTTGGTTTGGTTAGTATGTACGTTAATGGGTTGTTGTCTGTCCAGACTGTGAAATGACGCCCTTTAAGCCAGTGGCTAAACTTGTCACAGATTGCCCATTTCAGAGCAAGAAATTCCAAGCGATGTGCTGGATAGTTTAGCTGAGAGCGTGAGAGAGTCCTACTGGCAAAAGCCACCGGTCTAGCCACCTTTCCATCAGGAGGAAGCTGTGACAAAACAGCTCCAATGCCATCAAAAGAGGCATCAACTGCAAGGATGAATGGAGCATTAAAATCTGGATGAGCCAAGGTAACACCACTTATCAACTCATTTTTCAAAGTTTTAAATGCTTCCTTGCACTCATCAGTCCAGTCAGATGGGGACAGTTTAACCCGACCCTTTTTAAATTTGGGTTTGTTGCCTCGCCCCTTTTTGTTTGTCACTCGTGGCTCAGCTACAAGGCTAAAGAGTGGTTTAGCTTTAACGGAGCACTTCCCAATAAAGTGATGATAATAAAGGACCATCCCAAGAAAGGATCTAATTTTCCTGGCACATGGTGTCTCACCATCAGGCTCCATAAGATCAGTTTCCTGTACCTCACTGATAGCCTGAACTTTACTAGGATCAGTGCTTACACCATCCTCACTTATCACATGACCCAAAAATTTCACTGACCTACGAAGGAAGTGACACTTTTTGGGAGACAGTTTTAAGTTATTTGCAGCCAGACGAGAGAAAACCATCTGGAGCCGATCAAGCGCAACTTGTTCAGATGGGGCAAAGACCATCAGGTCATCCAAATAACATAGCAAGCTAGTGAAATTTTGGTCCCCAAAAATAGACATCATCATCCGCATAAAAGTTGCGGGGCTGTTGGTCAAGCCTTGAGGCATCCTATTGTACTCATGCAGGCCAAAAGGAGACGAAAAGGCAGTAAACCTTTTGTCATCCTCGTGTAGTCTCACATTATAGAACCCTGAAGTCAGGTCCATGGTGGAAAAGAATACATTCCCACCAAGTGCAGCGAGGGCATCTGTTTGATGAGGCAATGGATGCGCGTCTTTAACGGTTCGCGCATTCAACCATCTGAAATCATTGCAGATACGGAGATCTCCATTCGGCTTCACAACCAGAACCAGAGGAGAGGAGTATTCGCTTTGTGATTTACGAATAATTCCCAACTCCTCCATTTCACTCAGAGCAGTGCGCAGTTTTTCATAATGACAAGGCGGAACACGCCTGTATGGTAGCCTAAAGGGCTTGTCATCCACCAGACGTATTCTGTGCACAAAATCTGTAGCATCCCCACAGTCCATTTTATGCCGAGAAAAGATGTATTCATACTGCTGAATTATTTGCAGTAACTTATTTTTCCACTCAAGGGAGACTTCACAAGATGAGAAGTCCAAGTCCTGGAGTCCAATGTCACTCAGAATGTGAGACATCTCCTCGTCAGTTACTGGTGTTTCTACAGGGTCTTTGGTGTACTGTGTGTTGGATTGGATGCACTCAGGTTTGGTGAAGTCATGTACAGAAACACAAGTGGACACATCGGCAACTTTTGCATTTCTTCTCAGAGTGAGAAGTTTTTCAGTTGGATTTACAATCTTGACAGGAACACAACCATCAGCATACAATGATGCTACAACTCTCCCCACTAGGATTTGTCTGGGTCTGCACTTGGACTGAGTTGGTTCAATGATGACTGAACATCCAACTAAAGAAACATCAGATGTAGGCAGTTTGGCCCAAACTAAATGTTCAGTTAGAGGCTGGAGAGTAACAGACCTTTTGAGTTTGGCTGTGCCCACTTTGATGGGTTTCATGCCTGGGTCACAGGACATCGAGTCTGACAGCAGAGACATTAAACAGGGCAAATTGTCTTTGTGAATGTCTCTCTGAGAGGAACAGTCAGTTGTCTCATCAAAAGAGACTTTCATTCGTGAAATCAGCCATCTGATAGCATTACTGCCCAATATCATTTCATCAGATTGGCCCGGAACCACTAGAACAGGGATCATGACATTAAAGCCAAAAACTGTTAGAGTGAGTTCATACAATGCAGAAGGTGTGACGACATGACCTCCACATCCAACAATAACAAAATCAGCGGCTGGTTTCTTATCCAGGTTCGTGAGATAGTTTGAAAGTTTTGCTTCTGCTTCCTCACTCATGGTGCATGCCATTGATCCACTGTCAACCAAGGCTTTGAGGGAATGTGTGCCTCCAACAGTCACATCCGTGTAGAACAAGCTGTCAGTCTTAGAAAGTCTCTGAGGGGCTTGCACAATCAGTGTCTTTTGTGGTGGAACCTTGCTGCTGTAATTAATGTACAGAGTCTCACAGTCATCATCAGAAGAATCCAAGGTGGGAGTGTCACTAAGAGGATCTGCGCTGTCCTCCCCTCCACGCAGATCTTTCAGTTTTCCTGTTGGTTGTGGGAAGGTAGCTGATCTCTCTGACTGCAGTTTCGACTTGAATGGCCAGGAAGATGACAGAAGAAGCACAGATTGTTCTGTCGGCAGTGCATACGTGCAGTGTGAGAATTATCATTACACACAGAGCATGGTATGTCATTCAGTCCTTTAATAGTCGGCAAACGGTTTTTAACAGGTTGCCTTCTGCTGGACTGGGAGTTGCACTGGGCTTGAAGTAGCACTTTCTCCAACATGCCAATCAGTCTTTCCATTGTGGAATTGTCTGGGGCCACACATTGTTGCAGTTCCTGCTTTTGAACAGATGTGGGCGCTGTGCAGGCCACTTCTGCTCGGTTCACACTGAGTCTGCTTTCTTTCTCAGCAGACCGCAGTCCCTTTTCCATATGATACTCATCCAACACTTCCTGAACATCTTGTGCCGACCATTTTTCTATGGTCTTGGATCTGAAGGTGAGAGCTAAATCTTTACATGGGCAGTATCTGATGAACATGCGAGTGACTTCAACACTTGGATTGTCAAAGGTCTTACCCTGTTCTTTAAGTCGGTTAGCAGCAACATCAGCTGCTCCATTCAATCTTAGCCAATATTCGAATGGATCCTCGTTCTCTCTTGGCCGGGTGGAGTAAAAATCAGCAAGTGGTACGGGAGAGCACTGATCAGACCCAAAATGTTTGCGCAGAAGCGAATAGATGGCTTGTGGATTACGCTGAACATCAATTCCACAGTTGCGTATTCCACACCTCACAACATCCCTCGCTCTGCCTCTAAGATGGATAAGGATCTCCTCAGCCTGGTGTTCTTGCTGCACACCACTCTTTTTTATGTAATTTTTCATCGAGTCCTCCCATTCATCAACTGTAACCGTATCAGAACTCTCCCCCTTAAAAATAGGTGGTTCCTTCACCTGGCTTCTGGAGACGAGTTGGACCTGAGAAAGATCCAGTGAGCCGCATGGGACTTGATGGTTCTCATTTCGAGTTGTTTCAATTACAGTTCCACTTGGGCTGCTTGAGTTCAGGTGTGCCATAACACTATCAGCCAGCTGTTGCCCTATTTGTTGGACAATAGTGCTCATCTGATCCACTAGCCCAGCATTATCAACATGAGAATCTTGGATAGATGTGCTAGAACACTGAGGAGGTTGAATATTAGGACAGGTCTGACCACTGGGTGTAACAGTTTCCCCAGTCACCAATGAGTCATTTACAGTATGTACATCAAGTGATGGACTACCCAATGAAAATGGAACAGGGGTGTTAGAGAACCCTCTACCTCTGCCAATACAGAGTGGAGTCACATTTGATTGTCCAAAATTACTGTAACTCATTTTGACAAAAGTCCAAGAGCATTCAAAAGAAATGTCCTTTCACAAAGATGTACAAACACACTCAGATGCGCTACTTAGACTTCCGTTGCAAATTCAGATGACACAGTGGAGCTCCAGCGACGTGAGGATCAGAAGTCACCAGCCCGGTCCGATGTAGTTCTCGACAAGTCACGGCACCATTGTGGCCTATGTGGTTTTGGTGGCTTCTATCAGTGTGGTAATGAACGACAAGGAGCTGCTCAAGTTGGCATCAGCTGTTTCTTTAATTCTCCATCTGCATTTCACAGAACGGGCATGGAGGTAAGGTCAGTCTCTGGCATAAAACAAGCTCCTGCAAGGAGGAGCCATAATGTTACCACGTGGGAAATTCCCACTGCACTTTCCCACGAACTAAACATTCTCAAACACGACAAAAACGACATAATAACAGAACTAGCGTGACCCAGACCGAACATATTTCAACAATATGCAAAAACGACAACCACAAGCGCACTTCACAAAATGCATTAATAATATTTCTTTAACACATGACAGAGACACGTTACCTCGTCAGTGATCCTCATGGCTCTGAGGATTACCCATAATACCTCGCTCTTTCTAGGGTGAATGCAATACAACTTTTTACCAGCAGATGGTGCATTTTAGCAGGATTTAACCTCAACCATTTTAACTATGTTACATATATATATATATATATATATATATCTTTTGCATTAGAGTGCAAAAAATTAGAATAATGCTGTGTTCGGGACAAAAATTGGTATAAAAATCTTGTTTGCCAGGGGCCAGAATGAGCGACATCAAATTCACCTGCAACTATGGCTAAGGTAAAGTGTTCACTGAGTAAGATCATTATTCACACTGCAGATAATGAGACCTGGTTATCCAAATCAGAGATCACTAAAATTAGTGGTGATTTGGTTCGTACATTTTCCAAAACAAAATTAAATTCCATAAATTCCAGCCCACTTTCGATAGAGATGCGCTTCTTTCTAGGAATGTGGGCTCATTTATTTGACCTCCAAAACCGTGAGAACCAGCGTGGATTCCAGGAAGCAGCATTGAGCTTCTGCACTGTTATCCTCCAGTTATCCCATTGCGATGCCTATAACCAAAAATTAAATAGGTTAACAACTAATATAAAAGGGATAAATTATGAAAATCCCATTTAAAATAATAAATAATTTAAAAATAATACCCCAGCAGACAGAAATATAAAACAATTAAATGAGGTAAATTAAACATAAGATCTCTCTATTTAAATACTTAGTGATTTGTCAAAATCCGACTGATTTGTTATATATTTGCATAAATAAGTCGACACCTTTTAATTTTTTTTTTAAATATTCCTCAGATTAGTGGGGCAGGAGAAGTAAACGTCTAAACTGTGAAGCACTAAAACTGCTTTTGCTTTGTATCCCCCACCAGGCCTTTACTCTCAATTCTTAGAGCAGATGTCAGATTTTTAAAAATCTGATTTAGTATTAAATACTGAAAAAGTTATTATTGTGGGGGATTTTAGATGCAACTTGCAGATGTTTCTTTGCTTCAGCACACCTGGCTCCAACATCAGCTCTTTAACAGAGCTCTGTACAGCTTGACTGCATGCTAGTGAGGCAGTTTAGCCATTTCATTCAAGAATGTAGGCCAAGGGACACATCTAAATATTTTTTATTGGTGTTTTAGGAGTATCGGAGTCAAATATGTGTATCTTTGGGTGTGGTCACTAGATGGGGCTGTGGCCTCATAGCAGACTGGTGTTGAAACTGGAAGGGCTTACATGTTTTTAGCCGCTGTGGCGGAGTCATTATTAACACTGTTACCGTCTACCTCTGAGTTACTGGATTTGTGGTTGCGTTTGAATAGAATGAATTCAGAATTTGCACTTCAGAGAAGATCCTTGGGATTGATTTTACACGGTACAACAGGTGCAACGTTAGCCGCTCGGTGCGTCATAACAATGCAGTAACGGATCAACACTTAACTAGTGCAGTATTAATACATGTATTTTGATGTCTGACCAGAGGTAGCATCGTTCCAGTTAATAAGCTTGGATTTCAACATGACCTCACCCATAGACATTGTTCATAGCACCTCTTACAAACATCATTTTAAGCTTTACTTTCCAGAAATAAACATCCCTTTTAAGTAGTTCAGCCTAGAGTTGCAGGCAATACATCTATCATTTATTTTAGATGATAGAGACAAAACCTGCGTCCAACTTAATTTTGTTTTGGGAACCAAAGTGCTTACATTTTACTTTGTAGTTTCTCTTGTATATAACTGTGCAGTTTCATACAACATATTTAAAATGCTTTTCTGAGAGCGATTTGTTGTGGTTACTTCTGAGCCTTATGACTGAGCAAAGTTTTATAATTGTCAGGTGATTTTCAAAATCTTAGAGACCTCATGATAAAAATTGTTGGTATAACATGACTGATCCTACATTGTGTGGTGTGAAGCCACACAGCAGGAATAACATACCACACAAAAACTGATTTCACTCACCAACATTCAGATGTCAAACGGGAAATCTCCCAAAACCTCTTGAGTGAGGTTTTGGGACTCAAGAGTCTGGTGGATGTCTCCAACATCCACCAGACTTTCTGGCAGTTGTTTTGTCTTTGGTGTAGTTAGGATTCCCCTCCATGTTTCTATCACCTCGCCTTCTGATTGGCTGTCACATTCAACCGGCTGTGTTCTCATTTGTCCTTGTGGAATACCATCTGGGCCAAGACAATCCAACATGTTCAATATCCTCCATTTCAGGTCGGATCAGATTACTCTTTACATACCACAAGTGGCAGGAAAATCTTAAGAAAAATATGTTGAGAGCCATCCCGATAATCAGGGCATATTTAAGATTGTTGGAAGGGGAAAATCCTTCCAAAAATCGGTATAAAAATCTTGTCCTGTGAACTAGGCATTAGAGAAAAAGTGAGGAGCTCTGTCATGTGCTGCCTCTCACATTGAGTCAGTTCAGGATGGCTCCATGGTGTCTCCTTTTGGAAGTTGTCTAGGTAAGCCCCACTCAGAGGAGACGCCAGGAGAAAAAACCTTCTTGCAGGTATTACATATCCTGTTTGCCTGGGGATGTCTTGGAATCCCCCAAATTGAGCTGGAGGATGTCACTGGGGAGAGGGATGTCCGAAGTTTCCTCCTGGGCCTGTTGCTATCATAGTCTGGATCAGTGCGGATGGATGGATATATTTCTTAACAACTTCTCAAGAATTGTCTCCATAATGGGAAAAATATAAATCTTGGTACGGTCTGCTTTGCAGTTTTCATCAACCTGGGATAGTTCTTTTTAACAAGTGGGCCTGAGATTCCTCCTTAAAGCTTCCTGAAGATGCATTCCTGTCTGAATGCATCCTCAAGCTACTGAAAGCTGTAGGTTTGGTCTCAGAGAAGGAAGACTCCAAGGAAGTGAAGGAGGAAAAGGAAAACTGAAGACTGGACTAAAGATCAGCTAAAGACAGCTGAAAAGTGAACAGGAAGATTCTAATTCCTTTTATTACAAGGTTGAAAACAAACTAAGAAAAACAATGTTACATATAAACAAAAACATAATAAGCTTCAGTTTTGGTCATTTTCAGGACTACAAATTGCACAGTTTAATAAGTTTTCCATCAGTTTTCTGAGTCTGAACCCTCTGATCTTTAACACGCTAAACCTCACCAGTTGACCGTGATGATGTGCTGAGGGTCCCGTTATGGTTAAGGTTAATGCTCCTCAGCTGCTCCTCGTTGCTCCTCCTGGCCTCATTCTCCGTTCTGACTCTGAAACTCCTGAGGCTCAGCCTCAGATGTACCCGAAAATCCTTGCAGAAGACGAAGTAAACAAGCGGATCCAGGCAGACATTAAGAACTGAAACAATGGTGGTGAACTCCATGAGGTAGTAAAACACCCGGTCCGAGGAGCCCAGCTGCTGCAGAAACGTATACAGGAGTCGGATCAGGTGGTAAGGAATGAAGCAAATGCAGAAGATGCAGATGAGAACCAACATTTTCCTCCTAGACTTCTGAAGCTTCCTGGAGCTGAAGGAGGTGGACTGTCTCTGCTGAGCCTGCAACACCCTGCGAGAGGCACTGTAGTAACTGAAAACCATTGAGAAGAAGACCAACAGAAAGACGGCGGAAGCACCGATGTGAAGAGTTCTATAGATCAGCTTGACGGAATCACTGTGCAGGTCCTCACAGCGGTCTTCAGACCCGTTAGATTTCAGGGTTTTTAGCAGCACAGTGGAGTACGCTGTCATCGGAGTCAGGAGAAAGACCCATGTGGTCATGGAAGTGATGCATGCAGCTCGTTTAGTCAGCAGGAAGAAGGCTCCAAAAGGCCGGACCACCTTAAAATACCTAGAGACAGAGAGGGTCGCTAAATTGGTTCTTTCTGAAACAAATCATCAGTTTCACAATGAACTAAAGCTACTCTAAACACCCCAAATATCTAAGTATTTAAGCAAGAACACAGAGGTGCAGCAGTCATCTGGTAGAAACTTTAGTACCTGTTCAAAGCGATGTAGCCCATGAACAGGATGCTGGCGTACATGTTGAGGAACAGTATGGAGGCTCCAAAGCTGCAGTAGAGCAGGTGGATGGTGGCAGGTTTGGTTGCATAGTGGATGATGCGAAGTGGCAGGCTGAGGCAGAGAAGGAAGTCGGCTGCTGTCAAGTTCTTCAGGTAGATCATCAAGCTTTTAGAGGCGTTTCTTTGAGGTTGGCAGCAGTGAAACCACAAGGTGAAGCTGTTGAGTACCAAGCCCACCTGGGGAGAAAAACGTTAGAAACTCTGGTTTGGACTGGACTGTATCTTTGAAGACAGTCAGAAGACAAGGCGCTCACCAGAAAGAGGACACTGTAGACTAGGATGAAGATGATGAAGTCACAGCAGGCTGGATTGGTCATGTTCTGGTTGGAAACTGAGGCGTTGCTGACTGCTGTGGTCACAGACGCTGGTGTAGACATGTTTCTGTAAGGAAGATGTTTTCTTAAAACCTCAGCAAGTTGACAAGAAAGTAAATGATTTTGTTCATCTAAAGAAGCACAGCCAAACCCTCCTCAGCTCCCCCTTTGATATTTCTAATTCTGTTATGTATCCTGGTGTGTGGATCTTTCCTTGGCCAGAGATTCTGCTGAAGGATTGGAGACTCCACACCTGCCCACAATCATCTCATGGTCTGCTGAGGTTTCAGGAGCTTTGAGACGACTTGTCCTTCTGTCTGATCAGGCTCTCTAGTAGAGTCAAACCCATGTGTCGTTTTGCTTCAAGCCCTTCTACCTTGTTTTTGTAAAAGAGCTGTCCTTTTCCACTTGCTCCAGTTCAGACGTTGTGCTTTCAGAAGCCTCCCAGTTTTAAGTCACCTGATTTTGGTTTC
This sequence comes from Poecilia mexicana, assembly GCF_051168715.1. Taxonomy (NCBI): domain Eukaryota; kingdom Metazoa; phylum Chordata; class Actinopteri; order Cyprinodontiformes; family Poeciliidae; genus Poecilia; species Poecilia mexicana. Next base: position 6,254,790 of record NW_028263382.1, on the reverse strand, counting down.
CACACCAACTCTGGATCTTTCTACCAAACCTCTACATATCAGCAGTGAGGTAAAGCGCCTTAGTCCTTGTTGGTTCGAGTCCCGGCCCAATGACTTTGTCACGTCTTCTCCCTCTCTCACAACCTGCTTTTCTGTCTGACCGCTGTCAAATAAAAGTGACTAGAGCTGACAAAACCTTTTTCTTATATGTATAAAAAAAACTTCTCTACGTATTGGATCTCCTTCCACCTCCACGGTCATCAGTTGATATGCAGAATATTTTATAACTGGAGGTGAGATAACTACTTGACTGTGGCTGGAAAACATGTAATAGTGCTCCGTTAATGGCGGCAGCTCATGTCAGACATGAAGCCACAATTTTCTTTGCCTCTTAAGAGCAAGTCAGAGTATGCCACTCATCTGTGACCACCTAATGGTTACTGTGAAATATGACTAAAAGTGAAACCCAGCTTTTCTTTGTGGTTAAAAAGCTGCAAGAAGAGATGCCAGTGACCAAAAATAATGAGGTGTGAAAAGTCATCATCTTAATGCCTTCATCACTTATTGTAAAAATCTGTAAAAAAAAAAAAATTAAGCACAAAAAAGTGAAGCAAAAAAATTAATCTAAATTCAACTGAGCTGATATTTATTGTCTTTAAAGATATATATATATATTTTTTTTAATGAAGAACTGTGATTGCTGAAGAAACGCTGCAACGGAAACCAACCCAGGCTCCAAACTAGCATAAAAAAATAACCAAACTCCAACTGAAAGGCAGGTGAGACCATAAAGACTGGATCCTATAGCTGGTTTTTATGGTTTCAGTACTTACAGGTCCGTTTGTTCTTCCTGATCCCCCTTCAGAACCGGGTACTTCATCTGGGTTTTAGAAACGACCCATCGGATGTTTGCTCAGCCTTTGCATCACTTCTGCTCAGAAAACTGAAAATCTACCTGGAGAAGCCGTTACTCTGCTACAGTTCAGATCCTGTTGAAGTGTCTGACGCTTTCCCTCAGCAAACACCTGCTGTGTTCTGATTGGTTGAGATAAGTTAGCGGCTGCTAGCCTTTAGCCTGCAGTCCTGTTGGGTTTTTGGCTTGTATCAGAAGAGAAACTTCTCACTTCCTGTTTGCTTTGTGGCATGGCATCTCACCTCATCAGATGAGCAGCAGCAGTTTACATGCCTGACATTTACTTTGTATGTCCTCTCAAATACCACAATTTGCAAAGTTATTTTTATAATATCTGTGCTTTGTAAACATCTTTGTTACCCAGCCAGACTCTTCTGCAAAACAGACTAGTGTGGAGCAGAAAAGAGGAACTTTTTACTTTTTAATCAGTCAAAATGATTTTGTATGTTTTAGAAAAGTTGAAGTTCTCCAGTCTCTGTGGGGTTTCTAAAGTAAATGAATAAATTAGAAACCATTGTTGGTTTCCTCTGGGATGAACTGAGCATATAAACCACTTCATTAAAAACCACCTGACACCAACAAAGACCATTTCCTCTAAGAGATGGGAGCTTTTTCACAGTCAGTTTGATTCAATGCAGATGAGCTTTTGATTGTATATTTACAATAAATGGATGACTGTTGAACTGGTAAAGGGCAAAGTCTTGGACCAGGTTCTAACGTTTTACTCATCAGAACAGAAGTTGCATGATCTGACATGAAGACACTAGGACTTTGAGTCCTCTGAACTGGAATAATAATGTTTTATAGGATTTCCTTGGATACAGGGATGGTAATTCTATGAAATCAAACATTGGCTACTGTGAAGATGCCTGAGCACCGACATGCAATAGGTTATGCCATAAAGATACCAAGCTCTGGTTTGAGAGAGGAAAAGCCTTTTGAAGAGGAGACAGAAGCAGAGATGGTGTAGGTACAGATTTAACCCGATGTCATCTGAGGAATCTGCTTTGAGGAAGTTAACAGCAGTCAAGCCTGAAGTGCCTCCACTCAGCCAATTACCCACAACAAGCTTCCACATTTACCGTCAGTCTGACAAACTCCACCACACCACATGATCCACCTGCCTCCATCTCTGCATAGAAGAGCATAAGCTCTTCTACGAAGTTCCCACCTCAGGAACCTTTTCCAGGAACCAGAGTGGTTTGTTGAGGTCAATCTCTTCTGAGCTTCCTGGAAATATGACGTTAAAAGGCTAAATGAAGCCCAGACTCCCTAAAGATAGAATATCCTACAGTGTTTATGTCCAGAGATAACTGAAACAACCAATCAGCAACTGATTTTAAAGCTGCAGAATGTAACTTTTACAAAAATAAATATTTTTTATGAGTTAAAACTGTCGCCATGTTGTGATAATTTAATACGACACAGATAATCTGTGAAAAGATCAATATCCTCCACCTATCTCCTGAGCTATTATTGCCGTTTGAAGAAATGCTCCACTCCTAACCAAAAACAGCCAATCAGAGGAGTGTCTTGGTGCTGTCAGTAAACCTATTTCTTTCTGCTCCGCCATTAGCAAAATGTGCTAATGGAGGAGAAACAACCTACTGTTCCAGGAAGACCGTCTATCCGCCGTCATCGGTGATCATGCTAACTAACCTGATCATTCACAACATGCTCTGCTGACAGGGAGAAGGTCTATCATAGCAGTAAGCAAGAGAGAGTGTGTGAGCAGCATGTACACGAGGTTGATTGACAGCGATAAGACTCTCTTCCTGGCTCTGATTGGTTGTTTCTGACTGAGCTGTGTATCTCTGTAGTTAGATCTAGGAGAAGGCAGAGGACCTCAATTTTCGCAACATGTAACAGTTTTAAGTATGTAAAAAACATGTTTTTTTTTTTTTTTAATAAGCTACATACCCCATCTTTAGGGATGCATTCACACCAGTCTTGTTCACTCCGCTTTAATTCAACTCCAGTCCTTCTGCCTGGAAAGTCCAGTTTGTTTGGAGAGGTGTGAATGCGTAAACGTACCAAAACAGCGAATTCTAGTCCGCCTGCAAACCTTGGCCTGGGTTCGGTTGATGTGAACTGGAAACCGCTCTAAAAGCAGGAAGCGGAATACAGCGCAGGGCATTGTGGGTAAACAGAACCAAAATAAACGCGTCAGCCTGGCGCTAGTGGGAGAAGTGGTACGAGGTCTTTAGCCAAAGACAAAAGAGAAATCATACAATCGCTATAATCTGCCTTCCCTCTGCCTCGGTTGTCAAATCAGGTTAGTGGTCAGGTAAACACTCAGAAGTGTAGTTGAGCTGTGTGGGTGTTAGAGAAAAACAGTTTTTGATGTTAAAAAGAGTCTGTCTGTTTCACTCCACCACTCGGCAGAGCAGTGCACGCTTGTGGTTTAATTTGTCCTTCTTAGTATCTAACAGGCTGTAGAGGTGGGTCAGGTTTGCCCTGTGTATTGTCTTGAAGGCATGACATCGGGTTAAACAGATTGGTTTCCTCCAATCTTGTAAAAGTTTGTGAAGCTATGTTATGTGTTTTATTAAGTGTGATAACTAATTGCAAAGAAATAAGTGCTAAGCAAAAGTATTTTGCAAAGCATGTTAATTTGTCCCAGGTTAATTACTTAAGTTAAGGTTTGCAGATTATGTTGTTTATTCCCAGAGTGAAAGTAAAACCAAGATTTAAGTGCTGAAGTCCTTAAACATTATAATTTAATAAATTGTCAATACTGAATTTGAGACTACTGTAATGTCAGCATAGTCTAATTTCTTATATATTCAATGTCTGATATTAAAGCTCTATTAGAGAGAATGTGGTATAAGATGCTACAGATTTGGATGTAATGAAATGGTTTTTTTGAAGACAGGAATGTATGAAAATTTTAAAGCACTCATGTTTCAGTTAGAAACTGAAGTATAGGAATTGGAACTCAAGTAAATGTTTGTATAAAATAAGTTTTTGCAAAATAGAGACAAACTGGATCACACATTTTTGGACAAGGGAATGATCTGGGATTTAATATCTGACTCTTCTTATGACATTACATGAGCATAATGTCTGAGTTTAGTCAGATACTGCAATGTAAAGAAGAGAGGACCAGCACATGAAAACCATAAGACCATAAAAAACATAATAATGCAACAACACAAGTATCACCATGTCATGGTGTTAAGAACTTTAACTTTCTCTTTTATCCAAAATGAAGCAACAAAGTTGCTTCATTTTGTTGAGGTTTCTGCTCAGATGGTCATACCACAGCTTTCAGACTGGTTGGGTTCTGAAGTTTAACTAGGCCGTTGCAACATTTTTTTTTTTTTTGCCATTATTTTGTTTAGCTACTGCTTTCAGAGATTATCTGTTTATGGTCTAGTTTGTTCCAAGCTTTGGCTGTTGAATAGATGGATTCTGGCCTCCAGAATATTTTGGTTTGCAGATTCATTGTCTACTTAATGACTGTGAGGTACTTGGAATAATCACCCGTCCCCTACCAGGCGTGACACTAAGTATTTTTAATTTTTGGGACTAGCTGCGTTTATTGGACAGTAAAATGTCTGTCTGGTGTGTGTGCTCCACCAGGAACCTCCTTATGGTCAGTGTTAGTGGTTGGTGCTGTGTTTGCTTTTCTCCAAACATGGTGCAATGAATTATATCGTAGCATCTTTTGTCTTGAAACATAAACTCTGAACATTTGAGAAGACTGTCTTATTTCTAATTACAACTACTGTAAAAATATGTCATGCTTAAAGAAAGTACAGCTTTTTTTCATTACTTCAGTTCTTTGATGCAACAACACTGATGCAGGAAACATCCCCGTTAATTGTCTGCTCAGCTATTAGAAGTAAAAATCTGTCAGACCTGCATTAGGATTTTATTTATTATGGGTCCTGATGAATTAAAATAAACTTTTATATTGTCATAGATTTTTCCACCATATTCTCTCACAAGTCCCATGAACCAAACATAAACAGAAGGAATAAAACAAAATAACACTTTATTGTACTACTATTGGAAAATTCAAGTGTACCAGAGGCAAGTTAAAGTTAAATAGGAGCATTCAGTTTCAACAAAAGTAATAAGATAAAAACTTGAAGATAAAACTTGAAAATAAGAATATTTACAGGAATTGCAAATTTACATCATATAAAAAAACAACACATAGTTATTAAAATGAGCAAACTCAGATTATAAGAAATGATTAGCTTATTTTAGAAGTAGAATGTGCGCCCCCTGTGGACCATTGTTGCAATATGACTTCAAACTGTTTCTGATTTTGCATGGCTCTTGATCCCACTGCTACATTTTACACACATACTAAACATCTTTTTAGAGGCTCTTTGCCACCAAGAGCAGTGGGAGGTACATCCACTTATGCTTAATATGACAAATTTGCACACGAGCTACTAGATTTACTCACAGTACTCACAGAAAGTTAGGTATATTTGACTTTTGGGTGAAATTTATGGAAAATGTAAAAACACTATGCAACAAGCATGCAGTGGTGATTTCGTCATCTAAAACTGAGTTGAAACAAAAACCAACAACAGAGGTTGGCACATCACTATGAAAAATGTCTCACTACTGTTTCATGTGAACTTAGTTCACATGATTACAGCTTGGCAATGACAAGTCAACTTACTGTCTGCTGAGGCGTGATATGCCCTCAGGTCATTGTCTGAGCATTAGCATCCCTCAGAATTAATTAGACCTGCTGATTGTGCAGAGGCACAGTGACTGGGTTAAGGATGTTATTCCATTCACTGTAGCAGGTCGCAACAGACCACGCTGAGTAAACTGATTCAAATGGCCTGATGTAGCACTTCTCTTTGATGCACCTGGAGTTTAGTGCTAATCATCATTCATTTTTTCAGGGCATTGCTCACAATGAAGCAGTAATCTACGTGGAATGTGAACAAAGCACGTCCACCTTTATGTCGTCCTCTGACTCTTCCAGCCTCTATGCATCTATGCTGAGTACCATACTAATATTATATGAGCTATTTTAAAAAAAGTTAGAAAATGTTTAATCAGAAACAACCTGGACCAATGATTCCCATGTCTATCATTCTGTCCTCACTGAGCCCGGGGCGCTACACTGGTACTGATGGTGTTCATCTGATTCTCACTGTCTCCTGCCTCCGAACTGGAGGTGTTTCTGTTGCCTTTTATGCAGAATATTTTTTTCAAGTTAAGCTGAGCCCTGAACTCCTTACAAAGAAACACATAAATAAGAGGATCCAGAATGATATTAAAAACTGACAGTAAGACGGTCACCTCTTTGACGTAGTACATCACTGCTGAACATTGTCCTTGAAGTATGATGTATGGAATTCGAACAATGTAATGAGGAACAAAGCAAAAGCAGAACACAATGACCAACACCAACATGTTCCTGCGAGATTTCATAAGCTTCTTGGAGTTGGTGGAGGCCAGCTGCCTCTCCTGTACCTCCAGCACCCTGCGGGAGGCGCTATAGTAGAAGAAAACCAGAGAGAAGAGTCCTGACAGGAAGATGATGAAAGCAAAAGCATGACTTGCTGGGTACAGTGGTCTTATGAGTTCTTTGAGCAGATGACCACAGGTGCCATGATCAGACCGTTGAGATGTGCGGTTGATCAGCATAAGAATGGAGTATGGCGTTATCATGGTCAAGAGAACAACCCAGGAGGTCATCGAGATGATGTGGCTGGCTTTGGAAGACATCAGGAAGTGAGTTCCCGAGGAATAAAATATCTTCATGTACCTGTGGAGAAGAACAAGGATAATGCTTTCTCAGGAGGATGAATCTAAGGAAAGATAGACATTTGATCTTTTTTCTGAAGACATGATGGCGTTGCTGCAGTTTGTGGTGGTAATGCAGGAGCTGAGGTAAAACTGGAGCTCTAAGGCTGCGTTCACACTGCCACCTGAAGTGACCCAAATTAAAATTTTTTCTTAATGGGATTTTTTTGGCCTGGTCATTCACACTTCAAAATACATTCTCCTGTGTGAACCACAAACCACCTGAAAGTTTCCCACATGCGCAGTAGAGGGAGCAATAACATCACACATAAAGAGCGTGCTCGTTGTTTTGCCAACCACCATAAAAGAGAGGAAGAAGTTCTCAATGTTTGCAGATGTAGATGTGGATGCTGTGCACAAACAAGCACCAACCTGTGCCTCTATCAACCCTCATTGTGGTCCGCCATGGTTGTTGTTTTTCTTCTCCCTTGCACATTTCAGGGTGCCAATAGTGACGTTTGTCAAGTGATGTTATGATGCTCTAACTGGGACTAATGGCTGATGCATCATTAGAACTGATTTGTAAACTACACTACCACACTACCTGATTTATGTCTCTCTGATGTATTTATTCATTTAGCTCACTTGTCAGCATTGATGGCTCATCACAACATGAAACAGAGCATGTTTGGCCCATGCTTTAAATCTACTCTTCATTAATCACCTGGCTGGTAATTGAGGTGCGGTACCTGTTAGCTGCAATGTAACTCATGAACAGGATGCTGGCAGTCATGTTGAGGAACAGGAGAGGGGCTCCAACGCTGCAGTAGAGCAGGTGAATGGTGTATGAGTTCCTGGCGTAGTGAATAATGCGCAGCGGGAGGCTGATGCAGAGCAGAAAGTCAGCCACTGTCAGATGTTTCAGGTAGATCATCCAGCTCTTGGATGCTTGTCCATGAGCTCCACGGCAGTGAAACCACAAGGTGAAGCTGTTGAGGATCAATCCCACCTGCAGAGGAAATGATTGAGTTGATGGTGAAATCAAAACTTTAACTTATTTTTTTCTTTAAATTGGATTGGTACAACCTAAAGACCTGATGCTCACCAGAAACAGCAGACAGTAGATCGGTATTAGGAAAGGGTGGTATGATGTTTCCACTGAATCACACGTTTTGTTCGGCCCAGTGCCTGAGGAATTCGCTCTTACCAGGTCTGCCATGGTTCTGCAGGTTTATGATGAGGAGTAAAACTCAGAGACTGTATGGAAAGTGTCTGCAAACATTCATTACCTCAGTTGTTTTAAGATCTGTCTCCCTGACCTCTGTGGTCATGAAATTCTGTCATCAAATGTTGATAAAGCGTCCGAAGACCATCACAGAACTGCTGCTGATAACCTTCAGTTTGTTTACGAGACAGATGACCGCCATCCTGGGATTTCACTTCGTCCCGCACCACACTGACCACCCAATGGCGTGCGCCAGGACCTGTTCGGTCTTGAACCATCAACCCAGAGATCCTCCACCAGAAGCTCACTGTGCCAACCACTGTGTGTTAATGGTTCACAAGGTGTCTGACTTACTGGCACCAGCAGGTGAAAATGGGGAGCATCTTCAGTAAAAGTACTGACCTGGCTTTACTGAGACTTTGACAAATGAACCATATGCTGAAAAATTTAGATGTCATGTTGTGTGTTTGTTGAGTGAACCTAAATGCAGCAGGCGGAGGCGCTGGATCGAATTTTGCAGATCAATGAAAAAATCTGCAAAGACTTACAAAAAACCATGAGAGCACAAGGAGCCAGGGGAGAACAAAAAATACCAGGAACAAATAAAAGCACAAGGAGCATGACCAGGCCAACAGGATCTAACAGGACAAACCAGTAAAGAGTGGGAAGACAAGAAGTGTTTAAGTACTGGGAGAGTGAATGTGAAACAGAGACACAGAGAGAGAGTACTCCGGGGAACAGGAAATAAATCTAACACTAAAGAATAAGTATATATAAGTAACATAATTAAACTAGAATAGCAAAGAATAACTAGACAGAAGAAATAAACACAGTAAACTAGAATAACTAAGAAAGTTGAACTAAAGTGAAAATGGAAACAAGGCTGATCTAGTTACATTTAGGGGATTTTCAACATGTTTCACTGAGAAGGACCAGCATTGCCCCCTTCCCTTCTTTGCCCCTGCACAGATAACATTTTCCAGATCCACCACTGATTTCCAGCTAACAGTTTTCTGAACTAGAAATATCAGACCTTGATCCTGAACGTTGATAGGATGAAGAAAAGATGCAGAAATCTCCAAGATCATCAATGTTCTGCCTATGCTTGTGTTTTAGAGCAGCTTAATAACAATAACAATCAAAACATTAAATATATGTAAAGGAAATGTAATGAAACAAAAAAGATCCCAAAGCTGGAAAAACCTGGAGCAAGATGGATTTTGTCTGAAGGTACTTACAGCTGATTTTGTTCTTCGTCTCAGCGCCAGAAGCTGAATCTCTGCGGCTTCAGGGCTCTTCCTGTCAGCATGACATCTCCTCAGAGTTGAGGAAACAATGTTGAAAGACAGATTTTCTCACTGATAAAACGGTGTCTGCTCCTTTCTTGCTTTAAATGAAATTAACTTATTCACAAGCTTCCTGGTTATCTTCTGCTTTCTTGTGAAGAAGTAAATGGTTGAAGCCTTGATGTTTTCTGACTAACAGTCCACTTCCCATTCAGACCACATAAACTGAAACCAGATGAGTATTAATTTTTACATCACATGGTCACATGTACTCTTTTGCTTTGCTTTTCTTAGTTTAGCATTTGTGGTGCTAATTTTAAGTTTAGAGAATCCCTTTTTGATACGTTGTGACATTTTATTAAATTATTAACTTTTGATTTCAAGCCAGATTACTGGTCTGTCATTGGTTGCCTGATTACTGTTGTAGATTAGGTTTCCGCAGTTCTTGAGTGTCTCAGAGGGAGAAAACCACCAAAATGAATGCATAGCACAACATTTTTCTTATGTTTTGAAAAGGGGTCATGTCACTAATGTCAGCTAACACTAGTCATAAAGCAATAAGCTCATCCGCTTAGCGACGGAGTCGGTCTTTAGTGGGCGAATGTGTTAACCTTAAGATCTGACTCATTATTTATCAGCAATACCATGCTGGCTAAAATAGATTATACCTCTTTGTTACCATTACCATTTATACCATTTTTCATACCCAAGTGCAGTGGAATAAAGGTGAAGTTTTATGTTGCAATGCAGACATAGAGATCAACTTTGGCTGTTTTATTTAATTTTGATTTGCTTTTTTTGTATAATTAGTGTTTAGCAAAACTAAAAGGATCAGACAAGAGGAACATTTAGTTTGCCCTCATGTTTACTATTAAATGTTAAACGTAAGCGTGCTGAATAAAAACCCTGGTTTAAGCTGTAACTGATCACAGGACAAACATGTATACCAGGGGTCCCCAAACTACGGCCCGCGGGCCGGATCTGGCCCGCCACGTCATTTGGTCCGGCCCCCTGAACTATGCCGGATCCGGCCCGCCTCCTCATACCAGAGAGCATTCAGTGTTTTTTTTCATATATTGTATTTTCTGGTTTATATGTGGAATTTTCTTCAACCACCAGGGGAGCTCTTGAGCAGATGTGAAACTAACTTTCCCTCAATGGAATATATACTCGTCAGTCCCAGTCAACGTTTCACTCACGGTTTTTTCCATTTGCATTCTGGGTAAAAATCTATCTAAAAGCGCGAATGTGTAGTCGCCCCAATACCCCCCGCCCCCGTCGACAAGAATTTGACCGGCCCCCGACCAGAGAAAGGAACAGCTATGTGGCCCTCGCAGGAAAAAGTTTGGGGACCCCTGATGTATACACTTATGAAGCAATGTAGAAATGCCAATAACTAGTAATTAGTAAATGAAGCTTTCAGCACAGTGCCATCTGGTGGCCACATGTCAGAGATTCGGCTTCAAGTGGACCATCACCATCTCCTGCCATGCTGGTTGGGCTGCCTGGTGGGGTACCCGGAGTGAATCCACACACTTATGGGGAGAACATTCACCTCTAACATTGTCTGAACACACACACTCACCATCCCCAAATACAATGCAATGTTTGTTTTATGTGTTTTGTTGTCTATCTGTGGTATTTTCTGGTAATGACTGTATAATGTTTGTGGAAAACTTCAACATCCATGTTATAACATGAATGCTGTTTGTGTTTAACAGTACAAATTAAACATGTAGCTGTTCTATATAACCATCTGATCTTCACCTGGAACCAGGACAGTTGTTGTATTTTTGCTACATTAGTTCAAAAGGACATTCTAGAGCCACTCATGCAGTCTTGTTTGCACCAACTGTAACTTTGTTTTACATTATTTGATGAAGTGTTCGACCAAACAATTGAACAGTAATCAGAATGTGACAGAAATATTTACAATAACATAGAATTGTATTATTTGGCAGATATGTTGAACATCTTTAGCAACTCTTGATAGCTTTAAATTCTCAATTTTTGTTGTGACATTAAGAATGTGAGTGATGAATAATTTCTGATGAGAACAACCAGTGATTGAAAATGAAAATTTTTCCGCCACTCTGGGTGAACCCAACAGACCAGACGCGATGGCAACGTTAACATCCTTCAGCTTTCTGGTGTCACGTCGCTGGCCTGCATGTGCACGTCTACCTGTACAAGCTCAACATTTCACATGCACAAATTCCAGTGGTTGCTTGGCTGGAGGAGAGAAATCGATGGTCCTTTCATCATGCATCATCCCGTAACAGGTAAAGGGAGGCTCTTTGTGCCATTTGAAGATCAATAAGATTAACACTATATATTAATATATTCACATTATCTACTGTATTAATTTTATGTGACTTTAATATTGGGGAAAAATGACTTAAAAATTTAATATGTTATTTTTTTATTTATAGTCAATTATTTTTAATTTAGTCTTCAAATGGCAGAATTTGCTTTTTGTCTGCTAGAAAACATTTTAAAATGTTAAGTACTTAAGTTGCTGTGCTAATTTCTTGGACAGCTACATTTTACTTGAGTTGAAGTTGTGCTTCTCTTTATTCAGTACAAGTTTTGACTACTTTAGCCACGTCTGCCTATGTTAAAACCCTTTATGGTTTTAATGCCAGTAATGAACCATTAATTCATTTTCAGACATAAGTTGTGCTCGCTGTTCTTTTCCACATATTTAAAATAAATCTTTATTGACACAGCAGAATCAGGGAGGAGACATTAGACCAGAGGCCAGCAGCAGGGATGATGGAGCAGGGATTTCTCTGGTAAGGTGAGATTAACTCACTAAGAAACATTTATCAGCTGCAACATATGATCTGATGTTTATGCTAATCTGAGCATCTTTACTCAGAATTTTTAACATGTCACTGTTTACATTATTATTGTTTTTGTGTTCATAAACATGGTTATTTTAGTTTGGAAGGTTAGATTAATGGATTTACATTAAATGAAAAGTCTGTTTACTGACCCCACACATATTTTTTACTTCAATCCTTTGATGAAACAACTCTGGTGCAGGAAACACTCCAGTTTCTCATCTGCTCTTGTAGACACAGAAGACAAAAAAGCCCTGCTGGCTTCCTGGTTGTTACAGGACATATGGGTTTCAGTTGATTAAATAAATTGAAACATTGTCATAGATCTCCTCTCTATATGCTCTCAGATGTCCCATGAAACAAACATAAACAGAACAAGTTAATCATTTATTGCCCACAGCAGGAAATCCATGTGTATCAGCTAAAAGTTAGAGGTAAATGGAAGACAGATTCAGCTAATAACCTGCTTATTCAAAAATGATCCAGTTATGCTTTATATCACTTATTTACACAGTTAGTACCCACACACACATTGCACATGCTATTTTTAAATGAACAGTAAGGAACTCTGACCAGTGCCAGTTTTATTGCCCTCTTTGACCCTGGAGCTCTGACATGGTGTTGATGGGACTGGAGGTATTGATGGTATTCAGCTGATCCCCACTGACACTTGCCTCCAAACTGCAGGTGTTTCTCTTCCGTTTTGGACAGAATATTTGTTTCAGATTAAACTGAGCCCTGAAATCCTTACAAAGAAAGACGTAAATAAGCGGATCCAGACAGATGTTAGAAACTGATAGAAACACGGCAAACTCCTTGATGTAGTACAGCACTACTGAACATTTTTCCCAAAGAATGATGTAAGGAATTCGAACAAAGTGATAAGGAACAAAGCAAAAGCAGAACACACTGACCAATACCAACATGTTCCTACGAGACTTTACAAGCTTCTTGGAGTTGGAGGAGGCCAGTTGAGTCTGCTGTACCTGCAGCACCCTGCGGGAGGCGCTGTAGTAGAAGAAAACCAGAGAAAAGAGTACCAACAGGAAGATGATGGCAGCAAAAGCATGAATCACTTTGTACAGTGGTTTTAAATGTTCACTGATCAGATGATCACACACGCTGCATTCAGAAGAATGAGGTGTATCGTTGATCAGCATCAGGATGGCGTAAGGTGTTGTCATGGTCAGGAGAACAACCCAGGTGGTTATTGAGATGATGTGGCTGGCTTTGGCAGTCATCAGGAAGTGAGTTTCTGAGGAATAAGATATCTTCATGTATCTGTGGAGAAGGACAAGGATTCAGGAAGCTTTCATTGGGTTGTCTTGATTGCTGGACCTTGTAAAAACCTGAATTTCTGCAAAGTGAAGTACAAATGTGAATACAGTCCTTCATAAAGTCTTTGTAGATGGATGCTGAGCTTGGTTCTGGCTCTACTGGATGTTTCTTACAGTTAAAATGATGAAATTCCTTTGTAGCTTTCACACAATCTTTCTCAGAAGGAGAATGAAGCTAGGGATAGATAGACAGATTGAAGCTTTGTAATGATGGTGTTGCTGAACTTTATGGTGGTACAGATGGAGCTGCCAATTGTTATGTAGCAATTGGGTCTGGTTTGGCTATGAATAGCTATCAAAAAAGCTAAAAGTGCAGTGTGAACATTTTTGTTGAAAATTGCAAAAGCATTTTAAGTCGACCGCCAAAGAGTTTCAGAACTGTGAGAAATGGAAAGAAGCAGCACAATAAAGAAAAAGCCTGCGAAACATGTAAGGAAAAACTGTTGATAAGTAAAAACTTTAACTCAGTATGAAAATCGTACCCAAATATTAATGGAATTTGCTGCAGAACACAAAGCTAAACTGTAAGGTGACAGCAGTGTGTAAGGTAGTGTTTCTCAATTCCGGTCCTCACGCCCCCTTGCCCTGCATGTTTTAGGTGTTTCCCTTTTGCCACACACCTGGATTGAATCTGTGGGTGATTAACAGCCTTCTGCAGTGCCGAATGGCTGCAGAAGAGGACATGCAATCATTTGAAACTGCTGTTTTGGAACAGAGGCACATCTAAAACATGCAGAACAGGGGGGCATGAGGACTGTAATTGAGAAGCACTGGTATAAGGTAAGATGAGCTGAAAAGCTAAAGCTAGCTGAAATACTAATTACATTTAGGCTATCACCTGCATGTTGACATACAGTAATATTTTCCATGCAATTTGAAAAAATATATGTAAAAGCTAAAATGAGCTAAAAAGGTAAGTTAGTTAAAGTGCTAATGATAGGATCTAGGCTAGCATTAACATTTGACCTACAGTAACATAGTCCATGCAGTCTGAAAAAACTAAGAGCTTAAATTACATATAAAGCTAAAGTAGCCACAATACTAATGAAACATTTAGGCTAGCATTATCCTAATTTATGTATTCACATTTTTATCCATCTATCCAAGTTAATTACCCTGGCTGTAAATATTGAGGGACCCGTGCTTTAAACAATAGTCTAAATTAACAATCTGGTTGGTAGTTGAGGTGACATACCTGTTAGCTGCTATATAGCCCATGAACAGGATGCTAGCAGCTATATTGAGGAACAGGAGCGGGGCTCCAACGCTGCAGTAGAGCAGGTGGATGATGAATGATCTCCTGCTGTAGTGAATAATGCGCATGGGGAGGCTGATGCAGGCCAGAAAGTCAGCCGCTGTCAGATGTTTCAGGTAGATCATCCAGCTCTTGGACGCGTGTCCATGATCTCCACGGCAGTGAAACCACAAGGTGAAGCTGTTGAGGCTCAAGCCCACCTGCAGAGGAAATCATCAATCATCTGAATAATCTTTGCCTAATTTGGATTGGTGCAACCCAAAAACATGGTACTCACCAGAAACAGCAGACTGTAGACCACCACTAGGAAAGAGTGGTATGATTTTACATCTAAATCACATGTGCTATTATGGTCATTTGATTCCTGGATGGATGAAGTTGTTGCATCCATGGTTCTGAAGGTTTATCATGAGCAGCAAAACACAACTGTCAAAGAAATCACATGGTAATAAGGATGGATGGATGGATGGATGGATGGATGGAGAACATCTGCATTTATTAATTTTCTAGTCTTCCCATAGACCCTCAGTTGTTCATAGGTCTGGCCTTTGGTTGCCATTTCAACACATGAATGCGTTTTAATCTAAACTAGGAGTGTCAAACTTACTTTCATTTCAGGCCCCACCAACATCATGAATGTCCTCAAAGGGCTGGTTGTAGAATAAAGAATGAACCAATGTAATGGCCAAATTTCAACATAAATATTGTTCTGGCAATAAAAATAACGTACAAAGTAATATGCCCCTGAGTAGGTCCAATTTAAATTGTACAAAATGTGCATATATATTTGAACCCACAGTTGCTTGTGGGGTTCCTCAAGGTCCAGTCCTGGTCCCCACTCTGTTCATCTTGTACATGCTTCCCCTTGGCAACATTATCTCCCATTTTGGTGTAGCATTTAATTTCTATCCATACGATGTACAACTTTATATTGAAACAGATCCTCATCCATCTTCTGTCTCCATCTCATCATCACGCTCTACTCTCACTCTCTGATTGGAGGAGATAAAGACATGAATGACCCAGAATTTCCTTTTCCTTTCTTAGTTCAAAACAGCAGCTTTTCTAGTGGGCTCTAAATGTCAGTTGCAGTCATCCATCATGACCTCGTTTACACTTTATGGTCAGAGCATTGCACTCTCCTCGTCCGTTACCATTCTTGGCGTACACTTTGACTAACTTCTCTTTTGACACCCATATAAAACACATCTGCAAGACTTTCATCATTCTTTGTTCATCTCTTACCCAACCAGATGCTGAAAAACTTATCATGCACTTATCTCTTCGAGGCTGGGTTTCTGCAGTTCCTCGCTGTTTGGAATTTCAAACAAAAATGTAACTGAAAAGTATTTAAAATAGTGCCTCTAAACTGCTTATGCAAGCAAGAAAAGACGACCACATCACCCCAATTATTTAATCTCTTCACTGACTTCCCATTTCTGCTATGACTCAGCACAAAACCTGTCTTCTCACCCGTCACCGCAGTATCTCAGAGACCTACTATCTATGCACAATACAGGACGCTGTCTTTGCTCCACTTCTCAAACAAAGTTCATATCGATGAGAGGTGGGGTGTTTTTCTCAGTTGTTCCTCGATTGTGGATTGAGCTTCTGGACCATCTCAGTGTGCAGCAGACCACGGAGTCTTTCAACTAATATCTAAAGGCATACTTGTCAAGATCTTATGATTGGTATTTTAAATGACGTTTATATTGGTTAATACTTTTACTGTCATTTTGCAGCACTTTGAGATTTACGTGTAATGTGTGTTATAATTAAAATTGTATTATATAAAAAACTAATTTGATCAGAAGCAAGTTACTAACTTTTTTCATATCTTTCTGTCACAATTAGAAGTATAAATAGTAAGCAAATAAATGTAGACTGGTTTTCTGTGACGTGTGTGAGACGAGCAAACCGGATGCCTGAAGTGCCAGAAAACAGAAATACTCCAGCAAAAGTGCTCAGAATGAGGTTCTGGGATGTTTAACGGAAATGGAGAGAGGAGACCCTTTCAAGAAGGTTGGACAAAGAGAGCATTTACTTTCTTATTTTGACTGATGACAGAAAGTACTTTCAAATTGTTTTTGTTGTCTTTGAAGAGTTTCGAAAATATTTTGTTCACTCTGTTTACATATGCAGATTTTCCACCCATATTTGTCACCCATCCATGTTTAAAATTTTCTAGATCAGTCACTCAGCTATTAAAGCAGCTCCACAATGGTCTTGGATGAAATTAATAATCATTTAAACATAAAATATACATAACATAAATGTAGTAAAACGGAAACATTTGAATTCTAGACTAAAAAGACGATCCCAAAAACCTGAAAGTACTTACAGGTTTTTGTTCTTTGTCTCTCAGCTTCAGCAGCTTTCTGTCAGTATGAAGCCTCCTCAGTGCAGAGAGACTAGCTACGAGAGGCAGTTTGCTGATTTTCACAGAGATTAATGCTGTCTGCTAGAAATCTTCACAGCTACCACTTGTTTTCTTTCTTCTTCTTGATATAAATTATAGGAAACAAATTTATTTGCAAACTTCCTGCTTGTCATTTCTCATGGGGTAAATGAGTCATCTCTGAGGTTTTACTTAGTGACCTATTTATTGAATGTGCTTAACCCACACAGGGTGTGAAAGCTTCATTCCTCTAACATCGCATATGCTTTCTTTGGAACTAGTGGCCTTTATTTATAATTAGCTTGACTGTATTAGATGCTCATGCTCTTCCTCTTACCACGATATATATATACAGCTCTAGAAATAATAGAGACCTCTTAAAATGATCCGTTTCTCTGATTTTACTCTTTATAGGTATATGTTTGAGTAAAATGAGCATTGTTCTTTTATTCTACGAACTACTGACATGTCTCTGAAATTCCAAGCAAAAGTTTAGTTTTTATATGCAGAAAATGAGAAATGATCAAAATAACAAAAAAGATGCAGTGCTTTCAGATCTCAAATAATCCAAAGAAAACAAATTTATGTTCATTTAGAAACAACAGTAGTAATGTTTTAACTCAAGAGTTCAGAAATCAATGTTGGTGAAATAACCAGGAGGTTTTCAATGGGGCACAGTGCAGTGGGCTCTTCATGTTTTCCAGAACTAAAAGGATCAGACAAGAGGAACATTTAGTTTGCCCTCATGTTTACTATTAAATGTTAAACGTAAGCGTGCTGAATAAAAACAACCCTGGTTTAAGCTGTAACTGATCACAGGACAAACATGTATACACTTATGAAGCAATGTAGAAATGCCAATAACTAGTAATTAGTAAATGAAGCTTTCAGCACAGTGCCATCTGGTGGCCACATGTCAGAGATTCGGCTTCAAGTGGACCATCACCATCTCCTGCCATGCTGGTTGGGCTGCCTGGTGGGGTACCCGGAGTGAATCCACACACTTATGGGGAGAACATTCACCTCTAACATTGTCTGAACACACACACTCACCATCTCCAAATACAATGCAATGTTTGTTTTATGTGTTTTGTTGTCTATCTGTGGTATTTACATTAAATGAAAAGTCTGTTTACTGACCCCACACGTATTTTTTACTTCAATCCTTTGATGAAACAACTCTGGTGCAGGAAACACTCCAGTTTCTCATCTGCTCTTGTAGACACAGAAGACAAAAAAAGCCCTGCTGGCTTCCTGGTTGTTACAGGACATATTGGTTTCAGTTGATTAAATAAATTGAAACATTGTCATAGATCTCCTCTCTATATGCTCTCAGATGTCCCATGAAACAAACATAAACAGAACAAGTTAATCATTTATTGCCCACAGCAGGAAATCCATGTGTATCAGCTGAAAGTTAGAGGTAAATGGAAGACAGATTCAGCTAATAACCTCCTTATTCAAAAATGATCCAGTTATGCTTTATATCACTTATTTACACAGTTAGTACCCACACACACATTGCACATGCTATTTTTAAATGAACAGTAAGGAACTCTGACCAGTGCCAGTTTTATTGCCCTCTTTGACCCTGGAGCTCTGACATGGTGTTGATGGGACTGGAGGTGTTGATGGTATTCAGCTGATCCCCACTGACACTTGCCTCCAAACTGCAAGTGTTTCTCTTCCGTTTTGGACAGAATATTTGTTTCAGGTTAAACTGAGCCCTGAAATCCTTACAAAGAAAGACATAAGCAAGCGGATCCAGACAGATGTTAGAAACTGATAGAAACACGGCAAACTCCTTGATGTAGTACAGCACCACTGAACATTTTCCTTGAAGTATGACGTATGGAAGTTGAACAATGTGATAAGGAACAAAGCACAAGCAGAACACAATGACCAACACCAACATGTTCCTACGAGACTTTACAAGCCTTTTGGAGTTGGAGGAGGCCAGTTGGGTCTGCTGTACCTCCAGCACCCTGCGGGAGGCGCTGTTGTAGAAATAAATTAGAGAGGAGAGTCCTGACAGGAAGATGATGAAAGCAAACACATGACTCATTGTGTGCATTAGTTTCACAGTTTCTATGATCAGATGATCACACGTGCTGTGTTCGTCATCATGATGTTCCTCGCTGATCAGCATCAGGATGGCGTAAGGTGTTGTCATGGTCAGGAGAACAACCCAGGTGGTTATTGAGATGATGTGGCTGGCTTTGGCAGTCATCAGGAAGTGGGTTTCTGAGGAATAAGATATCTTCATGTACCTGTGGAGAAGGACAAGGATTCATGAACATTTCATTGGATTGTCTTGATTCCTGGATCTTGTAAAAACCTGAATTTCTGCAGAATTAAATACAAGCATGAAGGAAAAAGTCATTGTAGATGGATGCTGAGCTTAGTTCTGGCTCTTTATATTTCTTCCAGCTAAAAGGATGAAAGTCATTTGTAGTGTTGCCACATTCTTTATTCCAAAGAGGATGAAGCTAGGGACAGATAATTTATTATCTATCTCTAATTATTTAGCTCCATCTGGTACAGATGGAGCTAAATATGCTTGACATGGGGCGTTTATATTTTTGTTCAATAAAGCTAAAGTAGCCATAATACTAATGATAACATTTAGGCTAGCATTAGCCTAGATTATCCACTCCAGAAATGTATTCACATTTTTATCCATCTATCCAAGTTAATTACCCTGGCTGTAAATATTGAGGGACCCGTGCTTTAAACAATAGTCTAAATTAACAATCTGGTTGGTAGTTGAGGTAAGATACCTGTTAGCTGCTATATAGCCCATGAACAGGATGCTGGCAGCCCAATTCAGGAAAAAGAGCGGGGCTCCAACGCTGCAGTAGAGCAGGTGGATGATGAATGAGCTGCTGGCGTAGTAAATAATGCGCATGGGGAGGCTGATGCAGGCCAGAAAGTCAGCCGCTGTCAGATGTTTCAGGTAGATCATCCAGCTCTTGGACGCGTGTCCATGAGCTCCACGGCAGTGAAACCACAAGGTGAAGCTGTTGAGGCTCAAGCCCACCTGCAGAGGAAATCATCAATCATCTGAATAATCTTTGCCTAATTTGGATTGGTGCAACCCAAAAACATGGTACTCACCAGAAACAGCAGACTGTAGACCACCACTAGGAAAGAGTGGTATGATTTTACATCTAAATCACATGTGCTATTATGGTCATTTGATTCCTGGATGGATGAAGTTGTTGCATCCATGGTTCTGAAGGTTTATCATGAGCAGCAAAACACAACTGTCAAAGAAATCACATGGTAATAAGGATGGATGGATGGACAGCATCTGCATTAGTTCATTTTCAACTAATTGTCTCTGTTAAAGACACAACTAGGTCCATGTGAGAAAAAAAAGAAAATCTGTACATTAGGTTTTGTAGTACAGCATGAAATATGGGGACACCAACACCACCAAATAACGGTTTAGCTCTCGTCCGTCTCGGCATCCCAAGCAGCATCACTCCTCACTCCTCACTCCATCATTGTAAGCCACTTTGAGTTCTGTAAACTGTTTTACTTGTTCTGTCTCCATGAGTGAGCAGTATACAGCGGAGCGCACAA
Organism: Poecilia mexicana; assembly: GCF_051168715.1. NCBI lineage: Eukaryota > Metazoa > Chordata > Actinopteri > Cyprinodontiformes > Poeciliidae > Poecilia > Poecilia mexicana. The sequence continues at coordinate 6,234,236 of NW_028263382.1, read as the reverse complement.
TACTTTAAAAAGAGCCACTTTCACTCAGACACATCCTGAATTTGCGTACCAGCATGTTGTCTTGTGCATACATTAAACGTTGTTGTCTGTAAACGTCTTTATCAGTCAGATCATCAGTTATATCACGTCCCAGGTACCTGACAGTAGCACACACTTTAAGAACGACACCAGATAATGAGAAGTTAGGAGGCACACACTTCTGATGTTACTCTTCAATGCATTCGTCTTGCCATACATTCTCAGTTCTTCATAAGTTTGGCCTTTGAGTGCCATAAATTGTACAAAATGTGCATATATATGTTTGCACATTAAAAATAAATTATTTTCAGTAAGGACCATAAAAATTGTGCCACTAAAAATGTGCAGATGCTTATTTTAAATCTATTTAATATAAATAGATTTATGCTTTATCTTAATGTATCTATAAGCTCTTTGAGTTGCCTTTGGCTGAAAGGTTATATATGAATAAAGCCGCCTTGTCTTACCATCAAATCATCATCATTAAATTACCGTATTTTCCAGACTATAAGGCGCACCGGATTATAAGACGCATGCTAAAACATACGGTCAACAAAAAAAAAAGGTAACGGAAACAAAACAGTAAGTTTAGTTGAACTTTATTCGACTATGTAACACTACACTCACGTTATTTTTTATTCTTCTTCCACAAATCCTTCAAAGTCCTCCTCTTCTGTGTCTGAATTAAACAGCATGTTTTGCCATCAAACATGCCAGGTTCCCTCTCATCATTATCGGAGTCAGTCTCATTGCCAGGTGGCTGTTCAGCATTGATGCCGGTGCTTTCGCGAAAGCTGAGACAACAGATTTTGCAGATGCATTAGCCCAGGCATCCACAGTCCATCCACACATGGTGGCGTAACTCGCCCGGCGCTGCCTCCCTGTTTCAGTAAATGTGTGTTCAGTCTGCCGTGCATCGCTCCCTCGCCGCTCGCAGCTTCCCTTTGAACACCTTGTTTACACTAGGGGTTGCACCAATTAGTCGACTAGTTGACTAGTCGATTCTTTTCTCTGCAATGACTTTTTTCTGGGCCAGTCGACTAGTCGCAGTCACATGACTAAACAGATTTTTCCAAGGAAATGAAAGAAGGTGGACTAGGTGAGTTCGTCAGAAAGCTCAAACTGTGTAAAAATGTAAATAATTTAACAAAGACAAACTGTAAAAGGCTACCGCAATAGGGGCGTTGCGCGGCGCGGTGGTTAGCATGGCCCCCGCATACAAAGACTTTAGCCCGCGGTAGTCAGGAGTCCGACTCCCGTCCCCCATTCGCTGGGCCCAGGCCTCTCTCCCCCCGCTCCTCTCTCTCTGCCCCCTTACAGTCAGATTGCTTTGAAATAAACTAGTGCCGAAATTTCCTTTAAAAAAAAAAAAAAAAAAGAAAGAAAGAAAAAGACTACCGGAGTAATGTGGGACAACGTGTCATGATGTCAGGCTTTTTTATCCCTCAACTATCCCAACTGATCAACCTTCAATACGCTCTTTAGATCTTTGCGCTTCTAAAGAGCGTAAATATCTTTATAAGATCGCTCTTATAAAGTTATGGTTTGACTACATCTGGAAACTAAGTCTGAGGATCTGATAGAGGCGATCTCGGCTGCCGTCTGCATGTCGGTTCAGAGAGCCGAACTAACTCAGTCAGCAGAGCGCCCTGCTGCGCATCGGGTTGAGGAGCAGCAAGAGGAGCAGCAGGAGGAGGAGCAGGAGGAGGAGCAGCAGGAGGAGGAGCAGGAGGAGCAGCAGGAGGCTTCGTTGAATTCAACTGTAACCAAACGGGATCCGTTCATAATAAGTTTGGTTTGTGATGTTCCAAAAGCACCAGTGGTCAGTGTGATAATTTGACTCCTATACGAGTAACTATCCAGAGATCATCAGCATCAGCCGGTGTTTGGAAAAAAAAAAAAAAAAAGTCAGACCCGACTTTGTGCAACGAACTTTTCTCCGCTGCTTACGAAGAATGATCCGTTTATTGCTCTTTTAATTCTGCATACTAGACTTAGTAAAAGCTGCATAAGGGGATGGGGTGTCAATAATTGCCGTGAAAATAGCTGATAAAGCCTCCAAGTAGTTGTGAAGGGTTTTTGCGCTTACGTCACTATGACGTCACCGCGACTAGTCGACATCGACTCGACTATTATCATGATGTAGTCGACCTTAAAAAATATGTAGTCGTTCAACACCTTGTTTACACCGATGTCCAGCTGTTGGAGTTCTTCTGTTAATCCTCCCGGAATGACGGCAAACTCCAAATTAGTTTGCGTCGCTTCCTTTTCCACAGTAGCAGTGAGATGGGCGCGCATGGAGTCGCAGACGAACAGGGACGGTGATGCGTGGAAAAACCTACCTGGTTTTTACGAGGCCATGCTGCAGAACTCTGATAACAATTCTCTGATTGGTTTATCGCTGCCAGCGTACGTACTGCACACTTTACGTCTCTGTGTTGGGGACAGATTTTGGAATTCAGTGCACACATAAGGCGCACTGCTGATTTTTGAGGAAATTTAAGGGTTTAGGTGCCTTATAGTCTGGAAAATATGGTAGTAAAACCGCAAATAACTGAATACCAGCAGATATTGAATTTGTTGGGAGCTGTGATGGTTATAGACTGACATCTGCTGGGTGGATAGATCTCCTTTAACGTTTCTTTGTGTAGTTAGAATACAACAATCTGTCCCTGAAGGAGTTAGCCAGTTCAACAATTTGTGTTGTGTGTCCAAACTTATTTTCATTTCAGGCCCCACCAACATCATGAATGTCCTCAAAGGCTCTTACCACCCTGCTTAGACCTCTTGCCACCCTTCCTGTCCCATCGATGTGTAAAATTTTCAGCCACTCAGCTGTTAAAGCAGCTCCACAATGGTCTTGGATGAAAACATCAAATTACATAAAATAAATGTAGTAAAATGGAAACGTTTGAGCTCTTGACTAAAAAGACGATCCCAAAGCTGAAGAAGCCTTCTCAGCTGCCACATGTTTCCTTTCATCTTATTGATTTAAATAACAGGAAATAAATTTATTTCCACCAAGCCCCCTTATATAATGTATAAGTCTTATCATTATATGTTCTTGTGGCAGGAAGTAGGTGGATTCAGAGTAATTGCTTGGGCCAATAAACGCCCATTATAACAACTAAAGTCATCTGTAGACTGACGCGCGTCGACTGACCCGTTGCGCTGCGCTTCCATGTTGTGCTGTCTGTGTGCCGAGTGCAGCTGTTGAATCTTATTGTTGATGTTCTTGCTGACTTCCTGTTGTGGGTGGAGATTTACACAGGTGGGTGCAATTTGCTAATAAAAGCCCACAGGTCACTGGTCAGCACTGCACTCAGGCCAAATGTAGCTGAAGGCTACTGTTGTTCCTCCATCACTTACCAGCATTTCCAGCCCTTTAAAGATGGCAGCATCAACAGGTTATGGGCCCAGAAAGGAGCTTGGAAGCCGATGGGACTGATTATTTTTTGATGGAGATGAAAAAACTGAGTTTTGGGAAACAGTTTTTGGCCCAATTATGTCTGTTTGAGCTGAAGAGCACCATATTATTGAAAGGAGAACCTGATGACGCCACTAAAAATGAAGAGGCGCATGCAGAATTTAAGTCTTGGACGATAAGATTCTTTCCCTTGTCATTCGAGATGCTGCGGATGACAGCAGAAAAGCCGGAGCTGACGTCTCTTCAGAGGACCAAGCAGATGGACGACGCCCAGATCTACGGTGTGAAGGTGAAGAGCCACATGCTGCAAAATTCAATAATTTCCTCAACTATTAAAGCTCAGTCATGTTTTGGAGTTGGCTGACGGCGTCAGGGCCAGTGGCATCGCGCTGACGAAAGACACCGCAGAGTTTGCTTGAGAAACGGCAATGGCCAAATTGTGGAGATGATTTTGATGGACACCTTATACGTGCCGCCATTTTCCCAGGACATCTTTTCAGTTAAAGCTGCAACTACCCAAGGAGCGACAGCCATCTTCAAAGATGGACAGAACCGTCTCATCTATAAAAATGGTACGGCTTTTGACACTGTTTATGACAGACTGTTCTATTTAAATACTGTTACAGATGAGGTTGATGAATCCAAGATGGAGAGAGTTGCAGATGGAATGAAAATTAGAGGTAAAACTGAAAAGCCTGATCTGAAATGTGAATGATGCATAAAGGGTAAATTTGCTCAGACCAGGAGTAGAGATCCTGATGAAAACGCTAAAGGTGCACTAGATCTTGTACATGCCGATCTGGCTGAACCAGTAGAACCAGCTGGGTTTAGATAGTTTTACAGATGATTATTCAGGTGCTATTTTTACTTGCATCCTGAAAGCTAAGAGTGATACTGTTAAAGGTGCAGTGAAGTTTATTGCAGATGTGGCACCTTTTGGGAAAATTAAATGTACAAGATCAGATAATGGAACTGAGTTTATGTCTAAAGAGTTCCAGTTATTGATAAGTTAAAATGACCTTAGACATGAAACTTCAGCCCCTTCACAATGGGACAGCTGAGACAACATGGAGAACTGTCTTTGAAATGGCACGATGCATGTTAATCTGCCTAAAGATTTGTGGACATGCGCAGTTCAGACGGCTGCTATTATCCGTAATAGATGTTACATCAGACGTGTTGAGCAGACTCCATATTACATGCTAACTGGAAAGAAACCTGACAACTCTCGGATTTGAATGTTATGCATATAAATATGACAAGATGATGGATCCACCTGATAAGGGAATTTTTGTTGGTTACAACAAAAATAGTCCTGCATATCTCATCCCGTGTCCAGAGAGGGTAACGTTTACCGCAAAGAGTGAATGTGACGCTCAAACTGAAGACATAAATGAAAACATTGTACTCAAAAGAGAGCTGAAGGTCAGCAACCAAATCAAGATTTGACAACAATTATCTCACAGGAGATTAAAATTGAGACTTGTGACACAACTTCAGTCAAAGTGAACGTAGCGTTGGTGCACGTTATCCTAAGAGAGAAAGGAGACCTCCTATACGGATCAGGACTGTGACATGAGATGAGAGGATGATCAAGCAAACATGAACATTGACTGGATCGTTTCTGATGTGCCAAAGACACTGGAAGAGGCTGTGAGCTCACCAGATGGATGTGAAACATCACACGTCCACACCCCTATCGATGGTGAGGTATTTTTAGAACAACCTGAAGGATTTGAAGTGGTGACTGAGACAGGAAAGAAATTAGTCTGTAAGCTTAATAAGTCACTTAATGGTCTGAAACAGTCAGGATGAAGTTGGAATAAAATGTTATATGATTCCCTTATTGAAGATAATTCCTTATGTGCAGAACCCTGCTGACTATTGTGTTTACAGTAATGAAAATGGGAGTGTAGCCTGCCGCTCCGACCAAGGATGAAGTTTTACTGATGGTTTTTATGAGATTTGATTCCTTCAGCATTGTAATCCACATATCACCACCATAAAGCTGAAATACCTGTAAGATGTCTGGAACTAATCATTAACTGATCAGTTCCCATTCTTATGTTACTTTAAGTCTCTGCAAAACATGTTAACAAACAAATATACATTAAAGTAAATACGTTTACAATCAACACACCTTTTGTGTGGAGAGGGCTGCCGGCGTGAAACAATGTTGCTGTTTGCTCCATGAAAACGAACTGCTCTACTAGCTGTTGTATTAACCGCTCTAACCACTGTGGGTCACTCACTTCTGTATTTGAGGGAAAACAAACTAACAGTTATAATTAAAAGTATACAGCTCTAATCAGAATTCAAAAATTACTGGTAAAATGAAACATTCAGATTCACTGCAATGAAAAACACTTATTTACAGACAGAGAGATGTTGATTATTTGGGTTGATGACCTTATTATTGCAGCAAGCAATGATCAGATACTCAAAGGTGCTTAAAATTAAAGATCTTGGAAAACGTGTCTGTGTGACAGTGTCAGCAGCAGAAATGTTAACAATGCGCATTTTGTTGGTGGAAAAACAGGAACTATTTTGAGTTTCTGTCGCCAAGTCCCATTATTATAAGCGGTTTTGTGCTTTTTTTTTTAAGTCATTTGCAAATTTAATGAGTTGCAAGTTGCGCCATTTTGGGTTTTTTTGCACTGTTGTAACCATTAAACAATCTGCCCTTCAGTTCAGCCATATAAGTGGACACACATTGTTGATGCTACCATTATAAAATAACTTTTAATTAAGTATTGGCAAAGCTTAATGTAATTTTCACAGGTGGCGCAGCGTTGTTGTTAGGAAGCAACTAAAAAAGTTACTTTTAATCCAACTTAGTCACTTTCCAAATCAGGTAGTCAGTAATCTAACCAAGGAGTAATCGGTAATCCGATTAAAGTTACCTTTTCAAAGTAACTATGCCATCACTGATGACGGCAGATAAACAGTTTTCCTGTAACAATAAGTTGTTTCTCCACCATTAGCTCATTTGGCAGGGAGTGTATGAGGTTGATTGACAGCACTAAAACCCTCCTCCTGGTTCTGATTGGTTGATTTTGGTCAGAACGGCGCATTGCCTTAGCTAGCAATAGTAGTTCAGGGAGGAGGTGGAGGAGATTGATTTTTTCCACAGATTATCTGTCTCACAGCAAACTGTCACAACATGGTGACAACTTTAACAAACAGGGAGAAAACTTTTTTTAATTAAAGTTATATTCTGCAGCTTGAATAAAATGCAACTACACAGCATTTTTTGAGTCTGGATGGTTTTATGTATTTTGCATGTTGTCTGTGACTGTTGCAAGTGGGAAGACACATTTCAATTAGATTAAACTAATAATAAGAAAATTCAGCAACCTGCTTGCTGTATTGTACGCGGACTGTTGCGTGTAAAATTCACTATCAGTAAATATTGTGCTAGTATCAGTATTGGACCAAAGGAAGCAAGGCAGTTGCAAGCCTTTAAATTGTGACAATTTATATGGGTCAGACTGACTAAAACTGTAACAGTCGTTGTGCAGGGGGTCCCCAATTAAATTTTTTGTCATGGGGCCCAAGATTCCTGGCGGCGCCCCTGTCACTGTACCACCAGGTCCCCTTTATAATGTACACATCTTATCATTACACAGTCATGTGAAAAAGCTTGGGCACCCCTATTAATCCTAATTAATTTTATTTCTATAGATTTATGTGTTTGCAAAACCATTTCAGTTTATTTACAGTAATGCAGTAATATTTCAGTATTGCAATGATGTTTATTGGATTAACAAAAAATGTGCAATATGCATTAAAACAAAATTTGACGAGTGCAAAAATATGGGCACCTCAGCAGAAAAGTCACATTAATATTTAGCAGATCCTCCTTTTGCAGAAATAACAGCCTCTAGACACGTCCTACAGCGTTTAATGAGTTCCTGGATGAAGGCATTTCTGACCATTCCTCTTTACAAAACATTTCCACTTCAGTTGGGTCTGATGGTCGCCGAGCATGGACAGCCCGCTTCAGATCATCCCACAGATGTTCAAATGATATTCAGGTCTGGGGACTGGGATGGCCATTGCAGAACATTGTGCTTGTTCCTCTGCATGAATGACAGATTTGGAGCGGAGTTTTGGATCATTGTCTTGATGAAATGTCCATCCCTGGTGTAACTTCAACTTCGTAACAGATTCTTCAACATTATTCTCAAGAATCTGCTGTTATTGAGTGGAATCCATGCGACCCTCAACTTTAACGAGATTCCCTGTGCCTGCATTGGCCACGCAGCCCAAAGCATGATGGGACCTCCACCAAATTTTACAGTGGGAAGCAAGTGTTTTTCTTGGAACGCTGTGTTTTTTTGCTGCCACCATAGCGCCTTTTTTGTGACCAAACAAATAAATTTTTGTTTAATCAGTCCACAGGACCTTATTCCAAAATGGAACCGGCTTGTCTAAATGTGCTTTTGCAGACTTCAGGCAGCTCTGTTTGTGGCGTGTTTGCAGAAAAGGCTTCTGCTGCATCACTCTCCCATACAGGGACACCATCTGCAGGAGGAGGATGCAGCAGGTCTTTGGAGGTGGTCTGTGAGTTTTCCTCGACTGTTCTCACCGTTCTTCTTTTCCTCTCTGAAATTGTTCTTGGCCTGCCACTTCTGGGCTTAACAAGACCTGGACTGTGGTCTTCCTTTTCCTTACTATGTTCCTCACAGTGGAAACTGACAGTTTAAATCTCTGAGACAACTTTTTGTATCCTCCCCCTAAACAACTATGTTGAACAATCTTTGTTTTCAGATCATTTGAGTTGTTCTGAGTTTCCCATGATGCCTCTCTTCAGAGGAGATTCAAATAGGAGATCAACTTGCAATTGCCCAACTTAAGTACCTTTTTTATGATTGGATACACCTGGCTATGAAGTTCAAAGCTTGATCAAGTTACCAAACCAATTTTGTGTTTCAGTAAAGTAGTGATAAGCAGTTAAAGGTATTCAAATCAATAAAATGATATTGGCACCCACATTTTTGCATCTATCAAACTTTGTTTGAATGCATATTGCACATTTTCTGTTGGTCCAATAAACCTCATTTCAATACTGAAATATTACTGTGCCAATCAGTTATTGGATATATCAACTGAAAAAGCTGTGTCAAACACCCAAATATTTAGAAATAAAAACACTTACGATTAATAGGGTGCCCAAACCTTTTCATATGACTGTATGTTCTTGCATGTCTGATGAACTAAGCATAAATGGAACAGCTTAATCCTTTATTTTGCAGTGGGGAAATTCATGTATAACAGTTACAAGTTGAATGTAAATGTAAGCATACAGATTTTCAATTAATAAGCCTGTTCAAAAAATATCCAGTAATACAGCTATGGTTTATATTTGTCAGGATTCATGTTTGATAAAACAACCTGGACCGATGGTTCCCTCACTGACTGGACCTCTCCCATGGTGGCTTTGGTATTATTGATGGTCTTCATGTGATCTTCACTGTCTCCCTCCTCCAAAATGGAGGTGTTTCTGTTGCTTTCTCTGCAGAATATTTGTTTGAGGTTAAACTGAGCCCTGAACTCCTTACAAAGAAAGACATAAATAAGCGGATCCAGACAGATGTTAGAAACTGATATTAAGATGGCCACTTCCTTCAGGTACAACAACGCTACGGAAACTTCTCCTTGAAGTATGACGTATGGAATTCGAACAATGTGATAAGGAACAAAGCAAAAGCAGAACACAATGACCAACACCAACATGTTTCTGCGAGATTTCACAAGCTTCTTGGAGTTGGAGGAGGCCAGCTGCCTCTGCTGTACCTGCAGCACCCTGCGGGAGGCGCTGTAGTAGAAGAAAACCAGAGAGAAGAGTACAGACAGGAAGATGATGGCAGCAAAAGCATGACTCATTCTGTACAGTGGTTTTACAGGTTCACTGATCAGATGATCACAGGTACAATTTTTAGAAGGACGAGGTTTGCGGTTAATCAGCACCATGATGGTGTAAGGTGATGAGGTGGTCAAGAGAACAACCCAGGTGGTCATCGAGATGATGTGGCTGGCTTTGGCAGTCATCAGGAAGTGAGTTTTCGAGGAATAAAATATCTTCATGTACCTGTGGAGAAGGACAAGGATTCAGGAACCATTCGTTTGATTTGTTGGACCTGGTAGCATCCTGAATTTCTGCAGAATGAAATGCATTAAGACTTGAAAAGTGAATGCAATTCTTTATAATGTCATGGCAGATGATATGCTGAGGGTGTTTCTGGCTCTGCTGGATGTTTCTTGTAATTTAAAAGGATATTGTTGCCACATGCTTTCTCAGGAGAAGGATGAAGGTAGTGGTAGACAGATTGAAGCTTTTTTTGCAGTAGTAACAATGGCTGGTATTTAAGGTGCTGTACCTGTTGGCTGCAATGTAGCCCATGAACAGGATGCTGGCATACATGTTCAAGAACAAGAGTGGGGCTCCCAAGCTACAGAAGAGTATGTAAAAGGTTAACGAGCTGTTGGTATAGTGAATGATGCGCAGCGGGATGTTCATGCACAGCAGAAAGTCAGCAGCTGTCAGATGTCTCAGGTAGATCATCCAGCTCTTGGACGCTTGTCTTTGAGTTAGACGGCAGTGAAACCACAAGGTGAAGCTGTTGAGGCTCAAGCCCACCTGCAGAGGAAATCCTCTTGTGAGTAGCTGATGAAACTAAAACTTTGAGTGGTTTCTCTTTAAATTGTATCAGAACAACCTGAAAACAAGATCCTCACCAGAAACAGCAGACTGTAGACCAGTATTAGGAAAGGTTGGTGTGGTTTTTCCAATACGCCATTGGTCTTATTCTTGTCTTGGCCTGTGGATTCATTGATGAATGAAGTCACAGCATTCATGGCTCTGCAGGTTTATCATGAGGAGTAAAGCACAACTCAGTCAGACAAACATGGATGTATCAAAGCATCTGTGTACATTCATTTTCTAGGCTAGTCATGATGAGGCGATTACAACACGGGACTCTGATCTAAACCGGGCTGTTAAATCCGACTGTAGACTGCTTCCATTGGTATTTTATGTTACAGACTATTTTTATGTTTCATATTTTCACTCTGTAAATGTATTCAGTAAAAGGGCAGTATTATGTGTTTTTCAGGTACATGGTACCATTTTATAGTATAATCAAGTAACTGTGTCACCTGGAGTTGTTATAAAAATGCTACATGTATCAGAAATTTGACTTTGTAATGTAACGCCTTGAAATTGGGCCGGCATCTGTAAAATCTCCTGCTCTTTCTGAAACTCCACATCTCATTTCTATTCCTCTTCAGTGACAGACATTTGAAAAGTTAGTGATATGCTTTTGTTGAAATGTGATCACTTGAAAAGCTGATTTTGTTTGAAGATCCAGAGACCAAAGATCCAAGGATACACCACAAAATGGAGGCTGCACACTCATTTGCCCTCCCCATTGACAGTCTGTACTCCCAGTTGTAGATACCCCAGAGGGGCAACCATCCCTAGCACTCATGAGGAGGTCTCCTTCCTCCCAATGTGGAGACAACCAGACTGGGAATGGGGACCAGATGGCCTGCTCCTCCTGGTCCCCATTCCCAGATGGTGAGCAGAGAAAGGGGAAGAGGAAAGACCCAAAATCTCCCTCTGCCAGAGTTACCATGGATCTCGACTGCAGTTAGTCCATCCTCTCTGCCTGTTGATGGCCTGAAAAGATCTCTGTGGTATGCTCATAGATGGCAGATTGTTCTGGAACTCAATCCTGCTTTAAACTTCCATGCAACTTTCTCCCACATGCGTTCCACATCTGTGACCTGTTTTCGAGTGGATTAGGTTTGTGCTGGTTTTGTGCAAAATGCACATGATGTGCATTAAGGTGTGGTTGTGCTCATGTGAGTTAGAGGGTAACACTATCACTGCATCTAATAATATCCTACAGGCGCCCCTGGATATTGGCAAGAAAGATCTCTTGTGGTCTGCAAGCCTCTGGCATTCTTGTCTCATGGAGAGGATGGTCAGGGTTATTCATAATTTATTCATTATTAATTATTTTCATGATTTTATGAAGAATCCTTTTTTGCATCATCATCCCCAGTATAGAACCAGCCTTCTTCATCAGGCTGCTGAGCCTCTTTAGGTCCCTGGCTCTGATGCTGCTGCTCCAAAATATGATGGATGAAGGGATGATGCTCTCAACAACAAACTGATTGAAGATCTGCAGCATCTTGCTGCAAACCTTGAAGGATCTTGGCTTCCTCAAGAAGTACAGTTTCCTCTGTCTTTTCTTATAAAGGCTTCATTGTTGTGTCTCCAGTCCAGTCTGCTTGACAGCAGACTCAGACTATCCTCAAATCCTCAAATAGTTGAGGACATTTATATTCCTCAACTACCTCCACATCATCTCCCATGATGGAAACAGGGTTTGATCTAATTGTTTCTCCTGACATCAAGAATAATCTCCTTTGTTTTGTTTACATTCAAAATGAGTTGATTGTTCCCACACCATGACTCAAAGCTGTCCACCTCAGTCTGTCTTAGGATGTACCCACCTTTATTATTTAACATAAGTTGATTAAAAGAGAGGTCAGCTGTTTTAGTGCATTAGGCATGTGTGGCCTGTATTTGTGTGGTTTAGGTTTAGGCACTTGATGATGTTGTGCTCTTGCGTTTCTGGTGCAGTGATAGTTTTGTGCTTCTGATAATATCATGCAGGTGTCCCTGGGCTGGGGCTCCAACTATGTAAAATAAACTATTTTAATTTTGTTTGCTCATTATGCTTATCAACAGAAAAGGTTTCAAACAGAAACTTTTTTTTTTTAGATTTTTAACTTTAAAATGAGTCAGTTTCACCCCTGACAAGACTGAGTCTTTATTGAAAAACGAATCCCAAAGCTGGAAAACCTGCAGTAGGATGGATTTAACGATCCTGTTCTGTTCGTCTCTGAGGTACGGCAGTAATGTTCCTGGGTCAGTTTGACCCGGGGACCGTTTAGTCATCCAATAGTGTCAGAAACCAAAAATATCTGATTATTAACTCCAATATTAACAATTTCAATCAATATTTGTGCAATGATGTTTTTTTCTCACAAATAAAGGATCTTTATATCTTTATAATTAAACTTGAGACACATGTACTGTCCAAATTGACCCGCTGATGAAACTCAAGACAAATGAGTCATGCAGAGAGTATTTATGTTTCCCCTCCACTTCCTCTGAGTGTCACTCAGTGTGGGTGGAGTTTGTCCACAGGAACAGAAAAGGTTCCCGTCAAAAGTTGTATGAACACCTGCTTTCTGGCAGTTCCTAGTGAAGTAAAGAGAATAGTGAGAAAGCGGGCTTGTGTGTGTGTGTGTGTGTGTGTGTGTGTGTGTGTGTGTGTGTGTGTGTGTGCGCGTGTGTGTGTGTGTGTGTTGTGAAATATGTCTCATAGTTGCAAGGAAACAAATAGAATTGGACTTTTTTTAAATCTGTTTTACCCTTCAGCTTGACTGCTGGGTCAAATTGACCCGAACAGGGTCCATGTAATATGTAGAGCTAGTGTGGGGCTGCAAGTGTGTAAAATGAACCATTTTCAGTTTATACATGGAGTGCACCTATTAAGACGAATAGAAAAAGTTTCATGCAGAAAAAATAATTAAAAAATAATTTTTTTAACTTTTAAAGGGGTCAGTTTGACCCGCAACATAACAGGAGGCTTTAGGTACTTACAGCTACTTTTGTTCTCCCTCTTCCACAGTTTCAGAGCTTTTGCTGTTGGTGTGAAGTCTCCTTAGAGTTTAAGATATCAGTCTGGAGAAACTACCAGAATGAGACAATTCTCTGGTTTTCACACCGATTTAATGCTGTCTACTGTGAATCATCACAGCTTCCTCAGAAAACTCAAGCGGAAACACACTCATAATCTGATTGGGCCTTACTGATGCTGCCGTCATCATTTCTATCCTGTTCTTTCTTAAAAAAACAACCATCTTATCTTTGTTTTATGGCAGAAATGCCACAATACGACATACTTAAAAAAGGAAAGAGAATCAAATTTATTTACAAGCTTCCTGATTGCTTTTTAAGGCCTTTTTACATTTTAAATTATCAGCTGCTTTTCTAGGACCAGATTACCAATCCCTAATCCGTTCAATGATTGCAGCTCTTTGACTTTGTCTCTGCAGAAGGACATAACACCAAAGTGGATGCACTTTGAGGCAGCATTTTGCCTCATTTATTATCAGGATTAATAGGATTTTCACAACAAGACATAATGACAAAATACCCTAGAGCTGTGTCTCCCCACCCTGGTCCTTCAGGCGCACTGCACTGCGTTTCTACATGTTTCCTGCTTTAATTTAGACGACTGCAGTTCAGTAAACAGTTGCTAATTATCCATCAGTTAAACTCAGGTGTGCTGAAGCTGGAAAACACTGCACTATGATCAGTTAACAGGCTGGTGGTCATTGACTGTTAGTCGATGCTAAATGTTGTCTGAAGGTATTTTACAAAATCTGCATTCTGAATTGATTCCAGTTATTAAACAACGCATTAATCTCAGTCTAAATAAATTTTATAAAACATTTAGCATCTAAGGATCAGGCTGGGATTCGAACCCATGACATTGTTGTTGCTAGGTAACACTTCCAACTGCAGCCACCGTGTTACATATGAAGATAAAGACGGTATGAAACTGTTGCTGAGTGCCAACATTTACCTAACGGTCAGTCTTGTGCCTTTAATCGTTTTAAGTATGGATCCAGATTATGACAGGTTGAGTGAAGGACTGGGTAACAGAAAACCGTAGAAACTAATGGAGTAGAAATGCAGCAAACACATGTGGTGAGAGCTGCAGGCTGCAAGATGGTTGCAACATGTTTCACCATCGAGAGATCAGATGTTTCTTTCTGTGGTCTCTGTCCGTAAAGGCCTTCTCTAGAAAAAGACAGGGTGTTGTAACTTTTGTGGTTGGTAGCATATGTCTGTTCTCACAGTGCAGTGAAAATATAAAATACCACCAATCGTCTAATTGTTATTGCAAATATATCAGTTCCATACAAGTAACTTTTCAGTATTATTGACTTAAAACAAGCTCCTGTCTTGCTGAAAAGTTACTTGTAAGTTAGTTTTGCCTCATTTCAAGCATACTAAGATATTTACACTAGAAATTAGACCACAAGTACTTGGTAGTATTTTATGTTTTTGCAGTGTGGAGTGGCATTAATAAACTCTCAGGCATGTGAGAGTAAATGATTCCTAATTTGAATGTTTGCCCTGAATTTCATCACATTTCCACACAGTTGTTTTCACAATCACAACACTGTCTTCTTTGCAGAAGTGAGTAGCTTTATTTCCATACATTCAAATGCAAACAGAGTTTAACTTGTTTCAAATCAAAAGATGAAAAACGTTTTTACCATATTTGGTTTCACTCAACCAGGACATTCACCTGCAGCATTTTTTCTTTACAAGCTCAAACATTTGCTATAAAAGGAAAAGTTTTCTAATCAATCAACTTTCCTGTCAATAACTGAACTAATTTTTAGTTGTTTCTGGGAACTGCTTGGCGGGTGGATGTGGAGTCCACCTTGTTCTGGCACCTCTAAACAGATATCCCAGCAAAGGACTGGCCCTTTGCACGGGGGTAGCTTGGTCTCTTTATATTGAAGCATTCAAACTAGACACCATGGGGAAAGAAGAGTCTCCATACCATGACACCTGAGCTTTCATACTTCACAGCTTTCTGTGTCTTGAACTAGGTTTTGGGTGACGACCTGTCTTTGGTTTCCAGAACCAGAATAATCCTGATTGCATCCATCCATTTCTCTTTATCCCAGTTCATGGAAATCTGTGTTTTCACTACTGGATTTGTTGGGTTCCCATTTCCCCGCTTCACCTTTAGCCTCTGAGACCGAGATGCTTGAGTTGTCTTTTGTAGTGGAGAACATGCCCTGCAGGTTCAACTGGGCCCTGAACTCCTTACAAAGAAAGACGTAAATCAGAGGATCCAGACAGACATTAAAAACTGATATTAGGACAGTCACCTCCTTCAGGTAATAGAGCACGTCATAACACTGTCCTCGAAGTATGATGTACGGAAGTCGAACCAGATGATAGGGAAGAAAGCAGGTGCAGAACACACTGACTAACACCAACATGTTCCTGCGAGACTTCACAAGCTTCTTGGAGTTGAAGGAGCCCAGTTGCTTCCGCTGGATCTGCAAAACCCTGCGGGAGGCGCTGCAGTAGCAGAAGAGCAGAGAGGAGAGCACTGACAGGAAGATGATGGCAACACCAGCATGAAAAAGCTTGTAGAACACTTTGACTGATTCACTCTGCAAAACATCACAAGTCCTGGCACCAGAAACAGAAGCTTTGTCGGTGTTCAGCGTCAGGATAATGTATACAGGCGTTGGAACCAGGAAGAAAACCCAGGTGGCTCCTGAGAGGAAGCGGGCAGCTTGAGCCGTCATCAGGAAGGAAGTCCTGAGATGATGAAAGATCTTCATGTACCTGGAGAATTAATACAATATCAGGGATATTTAAGTTAAACAATTTTGACAATTTATAAAGGTGAACATCTAATTTTAGCAAATGTCTCTGACTATTGACATTTATACAATGTGTCTTGATCGTAAGACACTTTATTTATAAAGTTAAACAGGAAGGTTTAACTTCCTGTCAAACCTCCTGGGTTTGACAGGAAGCTAGGGGCCAGAACCTTTAGTCTGACATTTGTAACACAACATCTAAGTGTTTCAAGACACTGAGACGCTGATGCCTACACCAAGTTCACACAGGAAGATCCAAGGAGAAACGACAACGCAGCCCGTTAATATGATGTGTAGCCAATCAGGAAGCGAGGTGATGGAAACACTGAGGCGAAGCTACAATACATAAGCTAAAAATGCTGTCATGATCCGCCATCACTTATTCCTCATCCACCATGTTTGTTTACTCTGTACCCACGTTTGTGAGATTTTCCCTCTGACATCTTGGTGAAATCAGTTCAGTTTAACTTCCTGCCATGTGGCTCAATACCTCGCATACTGGAGATTTTATATTGTACCGAGTCCGTCTGGTTTTGAAAATCAGCTGACAATTTTGAAGTCTTATCCAACGGTCATTTCTTTATGGTATCTGTCGAGAAAAGTCGAGCTCAGCCCACTTCCCCATGCTGGAGATTTTAGTTTAATAATAACAAGTTATCTTTAAAACTGATTACACAGGTCACATCAAGACCCAACAGTAGAGTCAGACGGTAATAAAATTAATCTGGTTGTGTGTGTTGTTATTGTGTCCTGCTGTTATTGTGTCCTGCAAACTTTGCTTTAATTCTACTTTTTCATATTTAATCATAAAAAATCATAATCAGGCAGAAAGAGAGTCATGGAACAGGAAGAGCAGGTTTCCTGAAGAAAGAGGAAGTTTCCAGCCTGCAGTGATTAAAAATAGTTCAGATTGCTCATTTTGGGGATTAATGGTTTAAAGAATAAAATCTAAACATTTTGAGTAATTGGATAAAACCCAGAGTAAAATACTTGAATTAATAATGATAACTTATAATTAAGCCAATAATTAATATTGGTTTAACCGGTGGTTGATGTTGGTTTGATTATAAGAATATTTACACTTACTCTTATACTTATGGAAGTACTTACAAGTGAAAGAAGTAACTGTAACATGGTGTCAAATAATTAGAATAATGAATTATTCTTGGTTTCTTTTCAGAAATGTCTAATAACACATTATGATTATAAGAGTACCTAATAAGTAATGGTTATTATAATATAAGTGAATGCTAAATCAGAGAAACTAAAAGGTTATAAATGTGATTTTGACATTGAACTTGAAATGGTGTAAAATGTGTAACTGTAATCAAAGGTCACTGATGTGTTGGAGGTAGATGGTAGGTGAAAAGTCAGGGGGAAAGAGGAACTGATGGGAGGACCAAGGCCTTATTGCTAAACTTTAACTTTCCTAAGAAAATGTTAGACACAAGAGGACTGTTGAACAACTTGGGACATTAGAACAGACATCAGGTCATCATGTCTCCAAGACGGTGATGGATATGAGATCATCGGTCCAAGCAGTCAGCCAATGAGACAGACACAGCAACAAAGCTAGCCAATGCAAATGCACTAAAAGGGTGGATAAACCCTTTATAAAGTGAGTGCAAAAGAGGAGTCTTTGGTTGATCCTTCAGGCAGCTTCGAGCCAAGATCGAGATGGACAAAGAACTCTGCAGCTGAAGAAGAGCCGGAGCCACAGAGCCGAAGACTGTTCTGCACATGGGGACCAACCCGTTAGCCCCGCAACATGTGGCTTCAAATTGCACTTCTCTCATCAGCTGGGTTCAGACCCCAAAGAAAAAGAAAAAGACCAAGGCAAAGATGAAGATAAAGACAAAGAACAAAGGCAAAGAGGAAGAACTGGTGTGTTCCTTCCATGAGACCAGCTCTACTACATCTCGAAGGACCAGAAAGATCGTGAGACGAAGAGAAAGGAGCTACAGAGCTGCAAGACAAGAAGGAGAGGACCGCTACGCGCATGAGGAAGTCACCCTGAGGCCCGAGATCTGCCGCTCTGACTCAGTACTCTTCCTGCCAGCACCCAAGTCCTGTGTGACCTCACGGACGGCTGCCCTCATCTATCAGCGCTGTGAGCCTCCTGCTGCTGCAACAGTCCCATCATCAGGCCAGTTCTGGGGTTCAAAATGCCAAACTCCGTCCGTCTCTCTCAAAGTTTTCCTTTTTTAGTTCACAGTGTCAGCATTAGGGAAAGATAGACCAGATTATTGATTTTACTTGTTTGATTATTTCGGCTACTGATTTAAGCTGTACTGACCCTTGCAAAACTGCCTTACTAATAAAATACTTAGCATCAAGAAAATCTAAAAGATGTTGTGGACATTCAATTAATGAGTCACCTTAAAGTTCTTTGATGGTTGTAAAATAGCTATGAAGTTTGATTCTGGGAGGAGAAAGTGGAAAATATTTTATAGGTTGCTTTTAGCCAAAACAACACCCTTGGGACTCGCCCGAGTCACTAAAACCAACCTGGTTCAATAACAAGTGCAAATTGTAATAAAGAGAAAGAGCGACCGTTAACAGGTGTGCTCTGTGGAACTAGCTGATTGCGGGCTGCTCGATCTGGCTAGTTCACAGGGTGAAAAAGGGTGGGACATCTGGAGGCATAGGTCGTTAGAAACCAGGCTAGTCTTTCTCGCGCCCAGCTTAAACAGAATGTCCTCTATATTCTCATCTGTAGTAATACTCCAGAGTTAGAGGCTTCTCTGACCCGTTAGACGGAGAGCTGGGAGCAACATCTCCCTCCTCTCAGAAGGGGAAGTAGAGAGAGAGAAGGGGGGGGGGTTGCGCAACAACATATCCCATCCCACCGCCTGCCTAATCCTGCAGGGTAGCAGCAGTCTTGGTGCATATCTTCAGAGGTGAAGATATGCACCTCTGCCTCTCATTGGAGGTGAGAGGCAGGAACCCCCTTAAAAGGTCACCAGTTCATTACAGGACAAACAAACATGCACACACTCTAACCTAAAGGCAATTTAAAGACCTGACACAGGTGTGTTGGGACCATAGGAGAACGTTGGAGTACCTATGGAGAATTTAAACTTGCACAGGGGGAAAATGCAAACTCCATGGAAAAAGGATTACGTGAGGATTTAGGTTTCTGTGTTTTTTGTTAATTTAGTCCCTGTGTTGTCGTGTCTAGCCATTGATTGTTCCCAGCTGTTCCTTGTTACCCTGATTACTCCCCTGTGTATTTAACCCCATCTGCTCCCTGGCCTAGTTCCTGTGTTGTGCCTTTCCAGTTGCTGCCAGTGTCTGTGCTCTTTGCCTTATTGCTCTCCTGTGCTGCCTGTACTTTGGGAACTTCATTATTCATCATTAAAACCATAATTTTTCATCAACAATCTGGGTCCACTGTGTTCATCCTCACCACAAACTACACAATTCATGACAGATTCCTGTGATTTAAATCCAGGAACTTCTTGCTGCAAAGCAACAGTGCTAACAACTGAGACACTATATCATCCTCAGATCACATGCAATTCTTGTAAATTTCTGGAATCTATTTTTTTTTTTTTACCTTTCCAAGGAACTAGCTGCTGCTGACTGAAACTGTAGGGTGCCTGTCCTTCATGACCTCAGACTTTCAGGCAAAGGTCAACAGATGAATTACCATCTTAAACCTTTAAGGTTAGCATCACCACAGCAGCAACAATGTCACTGCAACTGCTGCTCAAGTCCATCCAACCTCAACTCATAAGAGTTTGATGAACTTCAGCTCCTGCTGTTGGAGAATAGGCTAACTCCACACAAGGTGCACATTCCAATCCAAGAGTCAAGAATAGAAACCTGGTTTGTTGTGGTTTTGAATGTTTGACCAGAGTTCCCCATATCCTGATCTGCTCCGCCTGTATCTGAGCTTTTTCACTGTCAGCAAGACCTTCTCTTACACAGATCTACCATAAAGAGACCTTCTGGGTTTGATGGGAAGCTTGGTCCAGAACTTTTTAGTTAGACATTTGTACAGGTTTTATTTAGAATATTCAAAAAGTTGTTGTACCTGTTGACAGCGATGTAGCCCATAAGTAGGATACTGATGTACATGTTGATGTAGAAGATGGGGGCTCCATAGGTGCAGTAGAACACGTGAACGTTGTCGGACGTGCCTGCATAGTCAGCGATGCGGAGAGGAAGTCCGAGGCAGAGCAGGAAGTCGGCTGCCGTCAGGTTCTTCAGGTAGATCATCCAGCTCTTAGGGACTTTCTTCTGAGCGCGGCAAAGGTGGAACCACAAGGTGTAGCTGTTCAGGATCAAACCCACCTGCAGAGGGAACATCTGGAGATCAGACCAAGGCTCTGGATGAATTATTTTTCCTGCTGATGGGTCTGTTTACTGTAGTTTAGCAGTAAGAGAGGTCTTCAGTCTGGGCAGAGATAAATCCATTCAGATAGAACAATTTAGATATTGTTTCATTGTGTTGCTTTAATGTGATTTGAGCTGCTTTGTTTGAAGATCTGCTGATTACATGGTTTGATCATATTTGCTGTATTTAAATAGATTAACATTGGAGTACCAAATTCAACTGATACATTTGATGTTAGCATTGAAACCCATAGATTCTTTCTGGTTCACCTTTTTTATGTCAAAAATATTTCTATGCATTACCATTAGACTTTGTTTCTAAAACTCTGTCCTGAATTGATAAATCGCTCACAGGAGAATCCTGACTTTCTCCAACAAAGGTGAACATGTGAAGCACGAGATCAACCAGTTTGCTAGAACAGCTCAAAGCTGCATCTAATGAACCATCAACTGGCATGTATGTAATATAGCCAGAGTACAACACAATGTTACAGGGCAAGGATTGGGCAGCATGAACAACCAGAGCGAGGAAGATGAGTCAGAAGTCAAAACAGAGGAAGAGTCTGAAGACATGATGTCAGTTTCCATCGCTCCAACATCATCAGGCAATGAAACACTCAACAAGATGATGATGGAGTTCCTCTCACCCTACTCTTTGTCCCCTAACTGCACTGAAGGATTTGTCTTAGGTTCCCAGTCCTACTTTTGTTTTTTGTTTTTTGCTTTTTGTTCTCTGCAGTCTTTTCCTTTCTGAATCACAACGGCATGGTCTGCCAACAAATTACAGTAAAAGCATAAATGTGAATCTTGTCCAATCTCTTGCTATTGATTTCTCACAATTGCAATTTGCAATACTTGTCATCAAAACTTTAGCCATAGTTTACAACAGAGTACACTGCTATGTTTACAACGTGACCAATCAGTTTTACACAATGAAAAGGACTCGTCGTTCTGAGGCACTGCTGTGCTCCCTGACTCAGATATTTACTTTTCAAAGGTGAACTAAGCATTTAGAAAACGAGGCCATCTTTTGCAGGTGATCCGAGGGGTTTTGTACAAATTGTTTAGAGAAATGCACTTACTGTTTTGCTAATATTGAAAGTGATTTGACTGAAGAAAACTGTAACTGTAGTCAGATTTTTAAAGGAAAAGCATGAAACGGGGACTGGCAACCCTTCAGTTTGAGACTCACCACAAACACCAAACTGTAGAAGAATATGAATCCATGAAGAGATGATTCCTTGACCGGATTACAGGTGTTGGTGGAGTTGTTGGTCATCACTGATTCCTCTGGGTCAGCTACGTTTCACCCGGCCGTGCAGAACAGAAACAACAGATCATTTCCTCTTCAGTGATAGATTTGAACAGTAACTCTACAGCAAGTCAGGTTCTGACTGAGTTAGTCTGTAGATGCTTATCTGAGGCTGCAGGTTTGGTTGTTATGTTTTGTAAAAGTTGTTCCACATTGGCCAGTTTTAAATGGAAACCAAAGAAAGTTCTTCTACACAAAGCAGGAAGCCTGACAGTAAACAGAAACTGTAAATAAACTGTGATAGTTCCACTCATGTATTTAGCAGTCACAGTTATACTGACACTTTTCAAACGGAAATAAACCAATCGAAACCCAGCGCGTCCTAACCTCAGCACTCCTGATCATGTTAGAATAAATATCTTAAGTTTGTGCACTGACATGGCGCAGCCTCCTCACCTGAGCCTGAAGCGAACCTCACCTGCAGGACTCACCTGCCTGCCAGCCTCAAATGCGGCTCCGTCCTTCAGGCCCTGGATCCATACAGCACATTCTCTCTGTCGCATTTGCAAGTCAAAAACAAAACCAACAAACACGGAAACATATCAAAAAGCCTTTCTTTAGAGCAAACTCTGAATTTGAATCTACAGTAAACAGAACATCAGTTTCTCTCACTGGGATGTATAAATATCTGTGAACATTGATGAAGGCAGGCTGCTGAAACTCTTCCTGGAAAAGCGAGATTGACCTTGTTGGCATTCCAGCATTTCTTTAAGGTTCTGGTAGAGTATGCATCTGAATAATTAACCGAAATGTTCTGAAAACGATTCTTTGAAACATTGAATCTGGGCTGGCCTGGCTGAAGCTGCAGGCTGTGAAGCAGCTGCTGCGTCTTTAACCGCGGCCACCACAGATGCTTCTTCCTGTCTTCTCTCTGTTTTTTCAGGTCCCTCACTACAAAAAAACCAACACTTTTGACCTCTATCTTTAACTTCTGAGTGGTTTAAGATGCTCACACTCAGGATGTAGGAACAAGAAAGTAACTTATCAGTTTTAGTGTTATTGCACTCATTCTTTACATAAGCTGATGCCTTATGTAAAGAATGTCTGTGTGTACACTATTAGTTAATAGTGTACACACAGACATTAGACGCTATGATCAATCAGTCGATCAGGTTTATTTGTACATCACTGTTCAGCAACAAGGCAGTTCAAAGTGCTTTATATCATAATAATAAGTCATAAAAACATCATAGTCACTATTCAAGAAACCAGTAACAAACATTACATTTTGATGAGTGTCGTCATCAGAATCATTGCTAATCATCAAGTATTTTGGTCATTGTTTCATTTATTATGGTTCAAAAGCAACTCTGACCAGCCGGTTTTAGTCTGGATTTAAAGGAACTCAGTGTTTCTGTTGTTCTGCAGTTTTCTGGAAGTTTGTTCCAGATTTATGGTGCATAGAAGCTGAAAGCTGCATCGTTATCGGCTGATATCATTTATTGATGATGGTTATTTCCATGTTGTTTGTGTTACGGGGGGTTGGTCATGTGGTTTTTGCTGGGTCATGTAACAGTGACTGCAGAGGGTTTTAACTGGAGCAGAGAAGCAGAGTCAGTGGTGAGGTCTACATCTTAAAGTTTCGAATGGTTAGAGAAATGTAACTCAGGGTCGCGTTAGTGGCACATTTTCCATCTTTGGTTGTTTTTTTGAAACAATGATGGAAAAATCTGAAGGCCATTGATGTTTGTTTTTAATATGCCTCTGTGAGATGCATTAGTGAATACTCGTAAGACAGATTTAAATAAGTAGACTTATTTATGACACAATCAAAATATATTTACAGCTCAAGCAAGCCAAAAATATAGAGATTTAAAGTTGAAGAGAAAACCCAACAAAACGAAACGACGGTCTTTGCCTTTTATTGAGGTGCAGGGAGCAATGTGAAGGTTTTACATTTTACCCAATCGCTAACATTTCCCTGTGACGTATGTAATGCACCAGTTTGACACTATGAAGCTTACTGGAAATTATCTGTGCTGTAAACAACCATTCTCCACTGCAAAGAGAGACGAGCCAATCCTAACGAGGCGGCTCTTACAGGGGCAGGATTATGTGTTTTCCAGGCACAGTGTCATAGCACAATCAAGTAACTGTTGCCTTCGGTTGTAATAAAAATGCCATGTTTTTGAAATATGACTTAAAAGAAATTTGTAATTTATTGCCTTGAAATTGGGGCTCTGTCTCTTTAAGAAACACTTGTTCTTTCTGAAGTTCTGCCTTCAGGAAGTTATTACAAAGTGACTCTAAACATTTTAACAACATTTTACCAGCGTTGCTCTGAGACGTGGCTCCTTTAATGAGATCAGCAGATCCACCAGATGTTTGCTAATTGCTGCTGGCTAGTCTGAAGGAGCTGAGTGGGTGAGGAGCTGTTCCTCTACAGTAAACAATTTATAAAACAAAATACAATAAGAATACTTGTTTTTCTGCCTACATATTCATATAGACAACCCTGCAACCTCAAAATTCATATAATAAAATATATTCATTAAAATATGTGCAATTTATAAATTAAGATACAATGAAAACACAAACATTTTCCTCTCTACATCGTCATAAACAACTTTGCAACCTACAATTTTATATAAATATCCTCAGTGCGTCCCCATCCTGAGGATTTCAGGGTCCTCTGTGCAGACGGGCCTCATCAGAGGTTGGACCCGCAGCACCACAGCAGTCCAGAACTCTCTGAAATCCAACATGGACGACCGGCTGGTGCTGCTCTGGTTCAGAAGTTAAAAATGGACAGACTCTTCCCACCAGCACGTAAAATTAAACCTCAGCACGGCCAGTTCACGTATTCACTGGTGAACCCGCTTCAGTCCGACACTGAGGTGTGACGAGTTTTAATGGCCACCAGATGGCACTGAAGAGTCGGTCTGTTCTAAAGACGGAACAAGGAAACGAACGGCTGATTTCACCGAGTTAATAAACAATTCAGCTGTTTTCATTTCAGCATTGAGTACTGCTCCATGTCTGCTCAGATTCTTCTAAAAAAAATCACAAACTTCAATTTATTATTACCAGAAACACAGGAAACATCAAAACCAACGGCATCATGGGAGCTTTTACTATGACAACCTACATTAATTGGCATATTCAACATGTTGGTTATATCAGTACAAAGTTTTATCAGTACTTTAAAACTTCAATCTAACCCAAGAACAACAAACTACCATTCCTTCTGCCATGTGCTTGAAGTCGCACCAAAGTGCAGATAAAATCTTTTAAAAAGCAACTTAATGAAGGTCAAATGAACATTACAGAGAAAAGCTGCAGTAGAAAGTCACAGAGAAAAACTAAAGGAGCCAGCTGGGAACAAAACACAGAAGGAGAGAAGAGAAGAGAGTCTGTAAGGAACCAGACGAGCTAATCAGAGGGAAGTAGAGACAGCTAGGGAAGGGAGAACCAAACCAATCTGGGACACCACAGATGAAGGAAAAAACACGAATAAACTATAAGAATAAATGATGAATAACACAGAAATGTTTTAAAGCCAAAAACATCTCCAAGAAATAAGACAGAAACAGAGACTGATGTGATAAGACTAGAGCAGACATGTTGATATGAAGCTAATCCATTATTAGCTTCATATTTCCTGTATTTTATCATTTCTTTTCATGTTTGCGGCGTTGCGCCAGCGTCAGTGTGTGGTTATTATGACGTCCAGAGCAGGAAGTCAGCTGATGAATGACTGAAGACAAAACAGGAAGTAGTTTATCACTAACTTTAAAAAAGAGCCTCGAACATAGAAACATGTCTGAGGCCTAATGGTCTGGTTTGGCTTTAACAAGAAAAAAATCATGTTTCAACATCACAAGATCATCTCACCCCTAATTAGTCACAAATGGTGTCATTTTAAGGATGACACACAGGTGTGATAAAACAGAAATAATAACAGGTCAGATTTTGAGTAAACAGACATTAGATATTGAAGTTTGATGACAAAGTTATTATCAGCCTGTTGGAGCGAGAGGATGATTCACCTGGTCAGGTGCTTTTATTTTTGGTTTATTTTGGTTTTATTTTTAACTTAAAACTGAATATCAACAGAATAAAAGACTTCAGAGAGAAGTCCAGTCCACCAGCTTCAGCTCTCATTAAAGGGGAACCGGTGGAGCGAGTGACATTCAGTGTTAAAAATGTAACGCAATCAGTTGCATTTTTATGTCATGATGGTAAATCTAACGCACAACAACATCTGTAAAAAGCGGCTTCTCTGGGGGCTAAGTTCTGCTTCTACACAATCTGATTGGATGCTGGAAAGATTGTTGTTGTGATCAAGTTGTGCTAAAAGCAGTTAGCCTGCTAGCAAAGCTATTGAAGCCTCAAATAGCACTTGAATGCTAAAGATGTAGCAGCTAATGCTAATGTTAGCATCCATAGTCCATGTTTCTAAATAAGCTCCATGAATGATCAGGGCTTCCTGAAACTCTGGAAAGATTAACTTTAAATAATCAGAATAAAAACTATAAATGTCTTTACTGTGGAGTTCATGACAGTTCAATAATTTAGCAACAAAAAGGGTTTTTGAATTGAAAATGTTACTTGCAATAAATTAATTACAGACACTGTCATATATATGGATATATCTATATTAATACACACACACAAACACACATCTAAGTATTTTACACTTTTATTCCTAGTTGAACTACAGAAAAAAAAACACTTTAGTGATAATATTCAATAGTTCCATAAAAATTGTTTTGTTTCTGGATTTTTTTTTTCTTATGACAATTAAAAGACATAAAGCTAATACTGTGTTTTATTTAATTCTTGGTTGTTCTATAGTTAGTTCTTTAAACTTTCATTTGCTGTTGCAAGATTTATATTATAACAAGTTGGACACTTGGTATCATTTGCATATTCAAAATGAAAATAAAATCTCTGTTCACTGTGTGCTAGGCACTGCTTTATTGTTTTATCAATAAAAAATAAACAGCTGGACACGGAGGGACTGAATTGACTTCATTTAAGTTTTGATATTGAATGTGTTCTGATGTTTTTGCAGATCAGCTCTCATTTTGTTTATCTTTTTATTTCATTATTAAATGTGTCGTATTTCAGAAAACAATCTGGTTTTCTGACCAGGAAGCAGAGCAGGAGGAATGTTGCTGTCAGGTTGTGTCGCCAGGGGCGTGGCTTAAGTGACTTCACCTGTCGCAGGTAAACTAAACTGCGACACAAAGCGCAGGAAGAGGCGGAAGTCACCAGCTGTTTGAGGTTCGGTTCGGCTCGGCTTCTTACAGCTTCCACCAGGATTAGAAGAAAATCAATCCTCACAATGTTCACTCCAAAGTTCCTCCTGCTCTGCTTCCTGGTCCGGCTCGGACGGGCTCAGACCTGTGACTGGGACCAGTCCACCGATCCGAACCAGGGCCTCGACCCGGACTCCCTCACAGCGGGGGTGCGCTACCTGGGCCAGATCCAGGAGGTGTCGAACCCGGAGAGGTGCCAGGCCGCCTGCTGCGAAGAGGCGGGCTGCGACCTGGCTGTGGTCGGGCGGCCGGCGGACGGAGGGATGCAATGCATGCTGGTGAGCTGCGGGCCGGCCGGCTGCCCGCTGCAGCAGAGCTCCCAGTTCCAGGTGTTCCGGAAGAAGCAGCAGAGAGACGCCGACCAGGAAGCCCCCACAGGCGGCAAGCAGCTGCGCGTCGTCCCGCTGGCGGAGGCAGAAGAGCCGCGGAGCAACAACAGCGGTGAGCGCCGGAAAGACGCCAATAATCAGTCATTAATCATTAATTCATTAACCCGATTAATGTCGGGTTAATTTACTGATCAGGCAGCTGGATGTATATCACCAGGGGCGTCGTGAGTGACCGGAAATAAACTTCCGCTCAGTTTCTAATCAACATGATTGAGTTAAAGATGAGAAGCCGTCAGCTTGGCCCGACTTCCGGTCTCCTGTGTTTACTTGTTTTTCTGTTTTTGTTTGTTAAACACACCATAACAATTATATATATATATATATATATATATATATATATATATATATATATATATATAATTGTTATATATATATATATATAACAATTATATATATATATATATATATATATATATATATATATATATATATATATATATATATATAATATATATATATTATATATATATATTTTTCCCCAGAGATGGGGAAAAATAAAAACATTAAAAAGGAATCACACAAACATGATGAGGAAAGTAAAACAGGAAATGTTACAAATGAAATTTCAATATTAATTTGAGCTGTTAACATATCGGCATAAAGATTGGCTTTTGTGTTCGATGTTTAAGCAATTCTTTAAAATAAATTATTTCACTCAAATGTTGACAATGAAGGTGATTCAGAGGAACCTGCTCAGGTAACAGGAAGTAGAATTCCATGTAGGACCTCTACTTCCTGTTCGTCCTGATCCACTGATATGGAGTCCGTTTGGGTTCTGGTCTGGTTTGGCTGCTGTTCCAACATGAAAGCAGGCTTTAACCATCAGAACCAGATGAATCTGCTGAGACCCGGGGTCCAGAACAGGACGTGATCCAGAACCGTTTGCTTCCTCAAATGAATTAATGAGGACAGGTTTGGTTCTCTGATGCTTTCTGGGTTTTATCCGATCACTGCGGCATTTTCAGAACCAGGAAACTGAGACTAAAACTGGAAAAGTGGACAGAACCAAACAGATTGAAACGGTTCTGGATCTCAAACTAAGAACATGTTTTAATTTTTAAACTGGTATCAGAACCAGTTCTGATGGTAGAAAAAACTATTCCCTCCATCGAACAGAATGATCCAGATCGTGTTCTGTCCCGGTTCAGAGTCCGTTTGCAACAGTTCTGGCTTAATATTTAAAAGGAGAACTTTTTCTGATCCGAGTCCAGTTTTTATTTGCCGTTGGTTCTTGCAGGGATGTGAACACTATCTGGGTCAGAACCGCTCCAGTTTTACAGGCAGCAGGTTGATCTTCCAACCAGAACAGTTTCCTGGGTCATCTCTGATCCAGGTCACATTGGACCTCCTCTTATAAACCCAATCTGAAGGTTCTGGAGTTCAGAACCAAGGTTAATGTACTAAATTAATGAAAACTGAAATAAATAAAAACGGTAATTAATTGGAACTATATCGTGTGTTTTTATACAACTAAAACATACTCAAGTTATAGCTATAATATCCTTTGTTTTTCTGATTATGAATCCATTTGTTAGTAGTTTGTCAGCTGTTGGTAAATTACGCGCTCCATACTCCTATGGGCCGCTGCGCTGCTCCGTAAAATGGCAACAGTTGTGACAAAACATCAGTCAGTTGGTAGTTCAACATTAATTGAAGCCATTTTGTGAAACTTTTATCTTCTGTTGAGTGTTGGGGTTGTTATAGCTTTGGGTTTTACGGTTTAGTTGTGACTTTGTCAGTTTTAGTTTGAGTGTTTGCTTGTTTTTAATAGTTACATATTGTTTAGTTTCAGTTTTTATTAGTTTTAGTTCTTTCATACTTTTGAATTCTGTACATAAAAATTAACTGCAGGTGGTTTTATGTAATGAATGCTCAACAGAAGACACCATTTTCAAAATGCATGTCACCATTTTGTGAACTAGCGTAGCGTAGCCACCAGGAGGGGCTTCGGGTGCTGTGATTTTTACTCCATTTTTACTAACCACATGATGCAGTTCCACTTATTTGTAGTTTTTTTCATTTGTTTTAATTATAAAAACCTTGTTATAATTAACTAAATTAACTTATCTATGGAAAAACCTACAACTGTCACTAATAGAAGATAAATTAAAACTAAATGATATTTAACTAATAAAAACTAGCAAACACTCCAAAAACTAATTAAAGCTCCAACACTGCGCTGCTGTTTTCAGCTCACCTGTACAGGTAGCAGATGACTCACTGCTGACTGAGGCTCAGCTCAGGTATGAGACCCGGTCTGGTTCCGGTCCGACCGGTTCCTCCGGTTCTGACTTTCTCGCCGTTTCTCACAGTGCCTCAGGCACGGAGCAGTGTGATCACTTCACACACCTGACCTCACCTTTGTGTTTGTTTAGATCAGATTGGACTGTTCTCAGGTGGGGGCGGAGCCTGAAGCCCACTTCTGATGTTTCTGACATCACTTCCTGTTTACATTTCCAAGAACTTTGAGTTTTCCTCAGAAGGATGAATCAGCAGGTGGTTTAGTACCTGTTTATATTTGTTTATTAATTAAAGTCAGACTAAAGAACATAAATTGTCCCAGACGTTACTGCAATAAAAGATAATATTGTTTTGAGACCATTTTAAGCTGATAATGGTAATAATCAAAGAACACATTCTCAAAGATGTTTAAACTCTAATGAACATTTAACACTGGAAATGGAAGACATTTTAAATATCCAAAAATAAACAAAACAGAAATGACAAAATAAATTATAAAGTCTCTGTTAACAAAATGTCCTTTATAAAGGGTTTAGAGAACAAAGCACCAGACTGAAAACTTTTACCATCCAGTTTTTTGTAGAAAGAGAAAAAAATTGTAAAAATTGAGTTTTAATTTGTAATGCAATTAATTGATTTGATTATTGTAACAGGCCTAGTTATGATTGCACTGAGTAAGTTGAATGGAAAATTTTGGCTTTTTAAAGACCACAAACAAATCAATTCATATAAATAATCAAATAAAACCAGGCAAATTCCTTCCAATATAACATTTATGAAACTTTAACAGAAACTGCATGTCTGGTAAATTTTTGGTTAAAACAAGCTGCTTGTGTCAAGTATCCAGAAATTTTACTCAAGTAAGAGTAGCAATACTTCATAATAAAATTACTTTGGTAAAAATACAAAGTACAGTGTAGTAAAAGTACATTTAGGTAGTCAAATAAATGTAACTTGTTTCTTACAAACTCTGTATTTAGTGACTTTTAAAACAAAATCAATCAGAATAGTCAGGTCAGGTGCTTTAAAGATCAGTGACTGTCCAGAAAACTAAAATAGTTTACCTGCTTACGGAGCCTGGGATGTCGCCCCCTGCTGGTTACAAAGGAATTTGCTGTGAATTATTCTTGTGGAGATCAAAGCATTTTATGTGAAACAAAAACTGTTTGGTTTTAGACATTAGATGTTCTGAAGTTCAATGTTTGGAGGTAAAACGGCTATAGAGCCGGATCGACCAGTCCTCTTTATTAAACCGACAACTGAGACTCAGCTTCCTGCTGAGACTCGGTTCAATCAACAGTAAATGGTAACAATGTGTAAAACGCTGGAATTTTGATTTAAAAAAAAAAAAAAAAAAGTGATATTGACCAATAGGATTTACGTTTGCAAGGAGGACGAAGTCCAAAGAAACATGAAAACTTTGACGATATCAGATTTCACATGAGAAAAGACCCGGGTAAAGCCTCATTTCCACTGAGCGGGTCGGTCCAGTAGTTTATGGTTATTCAGGAAAGCGTCTCTACCGCCAATTGGACTTTCACTGGACGAGCGGGGTAAAACCCAAACGCCCAACGTGGCGTCATTCCACTGCGATGAA
This sequence comes from Poecilia mexicana, assembly GCF_051168715.1. Taxonomy (NCBI): domain Eukaryota; kingdom Metazoa; phylum Chordata; class Actinopteri; order Cyprinodontiformes; family Poeciliidae; genus Poecilia; species Poecilia mexicana. Next base: position 6,203,140 of record NW_028263382.1, on the reverse strand, counting down.
AAACAAGTTTTTATTGTTCTTGTTGCAAGCTGATGCTTTTCTGTCCCCTGGTCAATGGACGCCGTCATGACGACAGTCACTCCACCCTAACCGTACCGAACCACAGTCTGCAGAGCTAGAACTGGGGCCTCAGTAATGGTGTGGGACGGGTTGGTGGTACCGTCCACTTTTACAAGAGAAATAGACAAAATAGTTGACCAAATTGTGTTGTAGCACTCGGTGGAAATGAGGCACTGGTGACTTTCAGTTCATTTGGCATCCACCATTATTGTAAATATTTAAGATCCTTCCAGAGGGAGACGCAGGTCCTCCAGAGTTAAAACAATGAGAAGAAAATCTCTTTTTTTCTTCTGCTGGCTTCCTTAAACAAGCAGGAATGAAAGTTTCCTGAGTGGGAAAAACCCCTTTTTCTGCCCTCTGTGTTAAAACTAAACTCCAGTTCATGTCTCTCTCAGATATTTGCCGTCAGCCTCCGAAGACGGGTCCATGTCGCGGCGCCTTCCCCAGGTTCTTCTACAACGTAACAAGCCAGACCTGCACCAGCTTCATCTACGGCGGCTGCCAGAACAACGACAACAACTTCCAGTCCCAGGAAGAGTGCAACAACGCCTGCAGCGGCGTCACCGGTAAGATCCACTCACTGGCCTGCCAGTGGTCTGGTCTTCATGGTCAGAGAACAGAAACCGTCTGGAGATGTAAAAAGTTAGGAAACACGTGGCTTGGGCCCAAAGGAACATTGACATGTGGCGTTGGAGAAAGCTGGAATTGAACTTACAAGTTTGCACTTGCTGAATTGTCAGATATGATTCAGTAAAACTCTTTCCACTGGTTGACAACCACACCAAAATGAAGGTATGAAATCCCAGAGACTGAGCGGTTGATGGGTTTGACCTCATGTGACTGAACACAGAACCGCTGCGGACAGGCTGCAGGAAGTCTTGGATTCTGGATCATATCTGAGAATTTGACAAGATTCCAGTCGAACTTTAGTGGTGCTAGAGCAAAATAAGGAAGCGAGATGCTGAAATGTTTGATTTATTTGAGCTTCAGGTAGCTTGAGAGAAACATGAAAACCTTAAAGTTCAGATTTCAGGTGTGAAGTTGGGTTGTAATCCTTGGTGGATCTGGCTTCTTCCTGCTTCCTTCAGCCTCAGGCTGAAAATCAGATGCCGTCTCTCTTTGTTTTGGATCATCAGAGTGACCACATGCTATCTTAAAGCAAACTGGGAGGGTCCAGATAGGCAGCACCGCTCCCAGTTCAGATAACCAACAACAACAGGCGGGAGGGCGGGACTACAGACAAAAGCTGCTTTATTTGCTCTGCAGAGAAAACGGCACTTAGGAGCCGAGAGGAAATGTGTTAAAGTTCAGCAGTTCTTCTTTGTTCTGTCCATCTGAGAAATGCTGTGAAACAAAACACTTTTAAATCCGAGAGGAACCATGAACAGTCGATCTGAAGGGAAACCTTTACCTGACCTGCTAATGTCTCATTAATAACTTGTGTGTTCAGGTTCAGTTCTGCTTGAAGAAGTCCCAACTTCTGCTCCAGAGTCGGCTCCCAAAGCTCCTCGGATGGCCCCCCTGAGCAAGTCCGGTTAGTCTCCACAAACTCAGTTAAAGCAGCTCTTTATTCATAGGTCAAAGATCAATATTTGACTCCACTAGCAAACAGATCCGTTTATGTTCCGGTTTGTAAGAAGCTAAGAAGTTAGGATTGATGAGCCTTTTACTCACCAAACTCTTTCTGTGTTTCCTGCAGAAATCTCAGCTGATCAGTTTGCAGGTACGTCTCACTCCTCACAAAGTGTTCTGGTGCGTTTGGTTCTGCAGAAACATTTGGGGTGCAGGGTTTCCCCAGAAAACCTGCTGAGCCCAGTGGGACCAGTGAAACCCACCATGTTTTTGTGTTAAGTTACAAAAATTTGGAGGTGCAGAAAAAAGTGTCATAATTTGGGCAGGTGCAGGGATGGTACAATTGGTGTGTACTCCCTCATGCCCAGTTCACTGGGTCAGCTAGAAAAATAGCTTAATCTGTCTTTGTCACTTCTACTGGTTCATAAAGACCCTATTTAAAACAAACAAGTAAAGCTCTGCACTGGGGGAAGGTCCTGAAGTTCCTCCTTGATGTTTGGAAGGATGCTTTGGCGTTCCTCTGGGTTTCTCTGGAGAGTCCTTTGTTTTTGGAGGATCACTTTGGGGTGGAGGTTTATTTGGGTTTTTTGTGGGCTTCCTGGTTGATTCTTTGGGTTGCTGTTGTCCGGTCGCAGAGCTGTGTGAAGCGGAGTATGAGCAGGGTCCATGCAGAGCTTACTTTAAGCGCTGGTACTACAACAAAGAGACAGGCATCTGTCAGACCTTCATCTACGGCGGCTGCCAAGGAAACAAGAACAATTACGAGGACGAGGACAGTTGCAAGTCCACCTGTACAGGTGAGGTACCAAGTCTAGTTCTACCTAGAGACTCCAGACTACAACACTGCAGGCAAGCCTGGAACTAATCGCCCATTGTTTGCTGTAGGAGTCTCTGTCCTGCCTTCCTCTAAGAAGATCCCAGAAGACGACACAGGTGTGAGAGAGTGGGCTGGACATGATGATGTCGTTCTTCGGCTTCATGGACTTGGTTGGTAATTATTGTGCATCTTTGTCAGATCATTGCAGTTTGAGTCCTGACGGTGGAATGTGCCGCGCCTACTTCCCCATGTTCTACTATGACTCTGACTCCGACTCCTGCAAGTCCTTCACCTATGGCGGTTGTGGTGGGAATGCCAACAAGTTTGAGTCTGAGGAGGACTGCATGTCTGTGTGTGGCGGTGCAGGTAAGGACTGCGTCAATACAGATTGTTCTTACCTACTGTTCATGAGAAGAGCTGAATACCTGTCGCTTGTCTCACCTGTTTGCTCTCCTGATTATTTGATCCATTCCTTATTTTGCAGGTCAGTTCTATGGTCATGGTGGAACCAGAGGCAGATGGACTGCAGGTGAGTTCTTCAGTGTTGCTCTGGTTATTTTCATGTTCCTCTCCAAAGAAAGATTGAGTGATCGTAGCCACGTCTGTTCTGGTTCTGCTTCAGTTGTTTAAAGATCTGAAACATTTAAATTTTTTAATAAAACTGAAGCAGGCTTGTCAGTACAAAATCAAACATTGTGAACAATTTAATCTGATGCGGGTTTGTTGCAGTAAAGAAAAATCAGGTCAGGATTTGACACTTCAAATGTACCATCAATAGATACCAGAGGACATCAAGTTTTGGACGCCATCAATTTAAACACCATCCAAGGATAAAATCTCATTATAGGTTTCTATTAGACCTGAATGGGGACAAGGTGAAAGCACATTGGATGTTGGTGAAATGATCCTGTAATTGAGAGAACTCATTTTCCAGGCAGGAAATGGAAGGATGAATAATGTCATCAGCGCCTTATTTGTACGCCCCATAATACTTTGCGTGAATTATGGGTACGACTTCCGCCGCAAGCCGGAACTGCCATTTGTTTACATGTTACCCTAACCGACTTTCATCAGAGCTTTTAGGCTATAAAATATGTGGGAACACCAACGATCAAAGCTTATATGTGACAATATTGTTTTACTGCGGCCATTTCTTCAGGTCGCACTAGCATATGTAGCTACTTCACTGACTCAGTTGCGTCAGATGCAGATGTGGGTTGTCTTGAACTTGCTGCAGCCACAAACTAAATGTGGTCTGATTATTAGAGAACAGCCACGAACACACAACAGTTACCCGAGCTCCACAAGGGCATCTTACGACACTATCAGTGGCAAGTTGCTCTCTATAACGGGTTAATATGTGATTCGGTTCGGTTCTGGTCCAGTGAGGAGATTCTCCATATTGCGGTCTGGAGCGCAGCAGCTGCGGTTATTTCTCTGCTGATTTGCAGCGACACTCAGCAACGGAGAACCTCAAGGTTCTGGTTCTGGTGGATTAAATAAATCCAGATATTTTATTTTGTCTTATAAATACAATTTCCAGGTCCAATCATAATGATAAATACTCAGATCATGAACTTTATTATTTTTTAAATTCAAACGAAAAATAAAATTCACATCACACCGAGCTAATATTGTGTAGTTCTGGTGTTTTATACAGTCGGAACAACTCAGATCTATGACGGATCTCAGATCTTCTCTGCTTTTCTCTTTGTTAATGTCAGTTCTTCAGAGAAACGAGCTGCTAGCAGAGCTGCTAATTCACGGTCACTCCGTTACAAAACTTAACGATCGTGTTCCTGTCGCTCCCCTGATTAAACTCACAATTACGATTATCTGTACTGAGCAGCTCTCTGACAGCAGACGATGTGTCCGTAAACATGTTTTACTAAATTGTATTATAACCGAAAAGAGATATGTGACTTCTAACATAAATGTAGGTTAGCAAAAAGGCCTACAAATTACAATGAAATAATGCTACTTCCGCTAGCCGCCGGTAACACCCATAATCGTTTCCCCAGTAACCTCCCCCCCAGGATTTGACCTTTGCCCCTCTACTGTTAAAGATATTAAAGTGTTGGACCCAGTTTGGATCTGCGGAAGATGCTGGGTAAGGGCAGGGAACCCTGACTGACTTTAGCTCAGTGTTTCTCAATTCCGGTCCTCACGCCCCCCTGCCCTGCATGTCTTAGCTGTTTCCCTTCTGCCACACACCTGGATTCAATATTTTGGTGATTAACAGGCCTCTGCAGTACTTGAAGGTCATGCAATCATTTGAATCAGCTGTTCTGGAGTAGAGGCACATTTAAAACATGCAGAGCAGGGGGGCCTGAGGACTGGAATTGAGAATCACTGCTTTAGCTGAACTTGGGCAGCTGTTGACCAACTTACAGATTTACCGGTTGGTAGATTAATCATTGGTAATCGGTTCCAGACTGACCTAATGATAAAGGTCATTATCTGTAATTAAGGGTGACCTGAAGTTGACCCTAAACTTCCTGTGAGGTGTTTTCAAAATAAAAGTAAAGTGTGATCTTCATCTCCTCTCTCCTGAAGCCTTCTTCCTCTTCGTCACTCTGGCAATCATCTCCGCCCTGCTGCTCGCCACGCTCGTCATCATGACTGTGAGACGCCGCCGGCAGTTCCGCCGCTACTCCTCCGTCAGGTAAGCTTAGTGGCGCCCCCTGCTGGCCTGTGTCTGCATCACTGAGGATCATTTCTTTAGGGTGTCTGACTGAAACTCTTCCTGTCTCCCAGTGACAAGCGGGAGCTAATCACAGGCGAGATGTCGTCTCAGGACTCGCTGAACATCCCGGAGAGCCCCAAACCAGAACCAAAGGCCTGAGGGGACCGGGTCCACCGGGGCTCGGACTCAGAACTGATCCGCTCTCTCTTCTTGCAGGGATTCATCAGGGTTACAAGAATGTGATCCAAGGTTGGATCGATCATCTTACAATCTGTTAATTAGCATCAGTCATAGACGACTAAAGGGGCGGAGCTTCAGTTCTAAGGCGGAGCTCACAGCGTCAATAAAATGTTTTCTTCTCCTTGCAGCACAAGAGCTCTGGCTGATTTGTCATCGATCACCTCTATTGATCACCACTTACTGATCACCTCATTAAAGGAGCCATTTGATTTGCAGAGACGCTCCAGGTTCAAAGTTCAACCCAAATTACAGCTGGTCCTGTCCTCAGGGACCGGGCTCCTATCCAGGTCTCCTGACTAATCAGTAAAACCGATTCAACCCTGATTTTAAATTTCCAGACACGGATCAGCTCCAGGTTTCTTGTCAGAAACAAAGTAATTGATTATTACTGATCATCAATTGGGAATGATTCAGACACGTGATTATTGGCTTTTCTTTCAAAGAGAAACATTTAAACTTCCTGTCTGCAGTCGAACCAGAAACCTCTCTGATGATCTGTGGTTCTGGGTAGTTCTGCCTGTATTGATCATTTCTCTGATCAATACAGGCAGAAGTTCTGGTTCTGGACTTCGTCTCCTGTGAAGCTCTGAGTGTTTCTCCAGATGTCGACACCAAACAGATTCTAACGTCACTTCAGATCCTGACAAAGTTCAGAAACAGCCAGAACTTCACAGGAGGCGATCAGAGCCATCAGAACCTGCAGAGTTCCTGATTACCGACAGATCAATACATCAGATCAATACATCAGATCAGCACCTCGTCATGTGCTGCTTGGACCGTACTGGTTCTGTTTCCTGGCTCTGCCCAGAGCAGAGCCTCTGATTGGCCGTCAGTAGGATACTGTTCCTTTAAGGTTGATGTGATTATTGATCAGTGAGCTGATCAGCTGACAGATCGGAGCTCAGGTGGTTTTAATTAAATGTTAAAATTAAACTTTGATGTTTTTCTTATGTAATTAAATCAATTATTCAAGGATTTGTTTTGATCATTTTCACTTAATCAATTGTTGTTAATTTATCAGTGGGGTTACAATATTTAGCCAAGTATTGGTGAATGTTTTCAGTTATAAACATTGAGTTTTTAATAGAAGTTGTGTATGTGGGTTATTGATGATAGTAATCAGATGTGTATTGATTGATCAGGAAGTGACAGAATCAGCCTGCAGGTGGAACTCCATGCCTCTAAATTATTACCGTTACTGCTAAACTCCATTTCCCATGATGCACCTGCAGTCCAGTTCCCTCTGCAGGCTGAGATCTGAATGGCTTCTGTAAGTTTTATTGATTATTGATCAGGGAATCTGTCAAGTCTACTATTGGAATTATTTTTAAGTTTTACTTTTTAAAGATTCACTGTGATCAATAATCTGATCACTAATCTATTAATCTCAGCAGGGTCATTCTGAGTTTGAGCTACTTTTAAATACCTCTTATTAAACAATTGGCTACTGATCAGGTTATTGATCGGCTAATTTGTAATCATTCTGTTGTGATCAATATTCTGAATGAAAAGCGGATCACTCTCCACAGAAACGATAAATAAAATTTTACCAATTCAGTCTGAAGCAGCTCCTTATTGACACCATTCCACAGAGTTACTGGTTAACAGCAGGGAAAACCCTTTCGGCCATCCAACAGATTAATGCCACCAGAGCAGAGCTTCCTCAGGATCAGCTGCCAGTTTCTGTCGGAGCAAAAAAGCCACTTTTCCAGGAAAACCATTGACTACGGACTGGAAGGATGGACACCGGCAGGGAGGTTTTCTGATCAACCATCCTGGCTGTTTTGAAGATCTGGGAGTTGCTGAAAGTCCTGTGTGATGCCAACACCAAAACATCTGGATCCAGACCAAGTCCAGAGATGGTTCTAGTTCTGACCAAGAGAGATCTGCAATGGATGATCATCCGGAAAGCCTTAGAACAAGTTCTAACGATCCTGGAAGAACTAGGAGATTATCTATGGACTCTATCATAATGGAGCATTAGGACTCATGATAATTAAAGTGACTTAAAGTTAAGAACACAGAACCTGAGTCCAGTTCTCAAACAGCTGGGAAACTACCTGAAAGTCTGGAGTCAGTTCTAAGCAATAAGAAGAGATTGGCCACTGTTTGGTCCAGAAAAACAATAATGGTGTGTTGGGGTGAATTACAGAAGTTTGGATAATGCCTGGTAATGTTGACTTTAAGGGGGTTTTGGTCAAGCAGTTGGCTGCTCTTGATCTATTCTGGACCTGTTTCAGTCACGGTTTTGTTAATCCCATTCGACTGAAACAGCTTTTCTTAAGTGCTTGAATGTTTTGATGGAGGTTCATGTTCTGTTCTGCTTATCTCACTGTTGACCGTCCAACCCTGCTAAATAGGTTGAGGAGTTGGCACAACAGGTTTTCCCTCTGTTTGCTGCATAATTGTCTGACAGATTAATCTTATCTGCATCGACTTACTGATCCCATTCTTGTGAGTCCAGTTTGGTGTTCTATACCAATGGACAACAGCAAACTTCAGTGGTCTTATTTTAGGACCATTCAAGTTTACATACTCTCTGCGCTTCTGATATTGTCAACAAGACTGTGATTGCTACACAGGAAAATAAACTTACAGTATTTCTTTCCCTACAGGATGAAAAGAAAAATCAAGTCCAGATAACCTTTCATATTGCTACAGTGCAGTTGTTTTGCAGCCAGAGAGCAGAGACACAAAAACCCCAACGACTGCAGTACAAACGGATCGTACTGATGTAGACTTGTACGAGTTTTTTTTTTTTTTTTTTATATAAAATACTTAAGACTGATAACGTGGCAAATTATGATTTCTATCTTTTTGTTTTACACTTTTTATATTGTAGTACCCGGAAGTTTCCACCAGATGACAGTAAAGAGAATGACTTGAATGATCTCTTTGGCTTTGGTGACGACAGTCTGCAGTCCCTCTGACTGGTCCTGTAGAAACTAAATAAAACTGAATAAATCTGTTCTAAATTCTTATCAAGGGGTTTAAATATGTTTTCAATACGTCTGATACAGCGTAAAATTCAACCTGCACCAGATCAAATATTTAATCAAAGACAAACATAGATTATGGAATTTAATATCAAAACCTCAAGAAGTTGGAGAAATTTAATTTATTATTTTATGTAATTTTGATGTCAACAGTTTCTTTTCAGTTCTTTAACTTTTACAGACAGGTTTTATCACGCTGGCTTTGTTTATACAAATAAATCCTTCACTTGAAACACAAATGCATTCAAAACATTTTCACATCTTTTCTATGAATGCATTTGTGCTAGACATTTCTGGACTAAAATTCAACACTTTAACTGTATTGTGGCATTAAAATTAAGTTGCACAATATATATTTTACGATTTTAAAAATTGTCAAAAACTCGTCCTTTTTATTCTATTTGGCAAATATTATATTCATAGGATAAGTCATGCGGATAAACTAACATTTTATATACCAAGAAATTTTAAAGTCTAAAAATGTCTATTTATGGATTTGGATTGCAACAAGTCGGGTCGAGGAAGTCGGTCTGCTTGACGCTTTCTGACGTCATCACGCTGCGCCTCTCCCGGAAGTCTCGGTCGGAGCCAAAATGGCGCAGCAGCGGCAGCTGTTGGTTTTGGTTTTGGTTCGGGAAATAAACGTTAAACGAGTAGTACCGTGATTGGACCGCAGTGACGTGACCGGGGAGATCACAGGGATCCCAGCCTCGCGTCAGGACGCGCGTGCACCCGTGAGTGTCACAGTTGTTCCTTTCGGAGCGCGCGGAGCTCAGTAGCTAGCAAGATGCTAACGTGTTGAGTCACTGTGATTCACCCACAATTGACTTTGATTTAACTGGGAATCTATCGGAAATCAGGTCCGAACCGAGCTGCGGTTCTGCTGTTGTTTCTACCTGACCGGAACAAACCGGTTCGGCCCACCTGACTCTACCAACAGCGCGTTAGACGCTGATTACAGGTAACCTGCTACTGGTTCTGGTTCTGTTTTGGTTTCCGCTGGTCACTTGAGTTCCACCTGATTAACACGTGTTCCTTCCGTTGTAAACATGTTTATGTGAATCTTTTAATGAGCACAGAACCTCTCGGCCTCCGTAGTTTCCACTCAGGAACGTTGATCTAAGTTTCTGTTTGGATATAATCAGCTCTGGAGCAGGTTTGATATCCGGACCGCGGCTATCTAGTTAAATCCTGGTCCAGTTCAGGATCATTAACCGATCTGATTATGTTGTCATGGTAACCTGATTGCATCAGGGATGAAACAGCTGATTCATGAGCAGAGAGGTGGATGTGTGCACGGAGGGCTCACTCTGTCCTCAGGAGAGAAACTGGTTTCTACTGCAGGTTTAAATGGATCAGAACCGGGTTCTGTTGCTACAAACAGAATGCCGTTCTGATTCTGATCCAAACAGAGCTGTCTGCTCGTCCTTCTGTCTGTCCTGGTGTGTCTCTGTGTCTCCGTCCCGCTGACTGCTGCCGCTCTTCCAGGTGGTGATGGCGGAGCGGCGGGCCGACTGCAGCTGGAAGAGACACATCTCAGACCAGCTGAAGCTCAGGGACAGAGTTCAGAGACACACCTTCGAGGAGATCGTCCAGCAGTGTGAGTCAGGACACTCTGAGGACACACTGTGTCCCACTCTGAGGATGGAGTGAGGGGTTAAAGCTGTTTGTCTTTCAGACAATCGTCTCTTGGAGAAGTCTGACCTGCAGGCCGTCCTCACTGAGAGATACCAGACAGAGAAGTATGACGTTCAGAGAGGACATGAGGCCAGGTGAGACACCCTGGAGCTGAGTCCAGCCTGAGACATCCGGTCCTCTAAACGTTGTTTCTGTTTCCTGTTTTTCTTTTGTCCTCATCATTTCTTGGTTGTCCTCATCCTCTGTCCCCATGTTTCCTCTCTGTCTCTGTCCCCCGTCCCTGTCCAGCTCCCTGGACGCATCGCGCAGCGACTCTTTGCACCAGGAAATGTCCCAGATGAGGATTCGCCATCAGGAGGAGCTGACCGAGCTGCACAAGAAACGAGGCGAGGTGAGTCACAGGAAGTGATGTCGCCTGTCCTCCTGAGTCCGTGTGGCATTCAGGAGCTGTGGGGCGTCCCTGCTCCTCTGCAGGTGTTTCTGGTCCATCAGGGTCTCTGTTGGAGACGGCGCCCCCCTCAGGCTACTGCAGGCGCTGCAGCTCTCAGCTCCAGTTTACTTCCTGTAAAGCCGTCACTGGAAACCAGTTCAGGTTCTCACTTCCCCTCACGCAGCAGCGTCTGTTCTCCTTTCTGCTGCGCCTGTAGCATCGTCCATGCTGGGCGGAGTCAGTCTGTCTCCTTCAGGACACACCTGTAGCTGGATGCTCGGGGTCAAGTGTTTAAAACAGGAAGTGCTTCTGAAAGTGGGCGGAGTCAGTAACCTTCCTGTGTCCTGCAGCTGGCTCAGACTGTGATCGAACTCAACAACCAAATCCAGCAAAAGGATCGAGAGATCCAGAGCAACGAGGCCAGGTGAGTCTTTCTCACACACACACACACACACACACACACACACACACACACACACACACACACACACACACACTGATGAGTCTGATCACCTGCAGCAGCTGAGTGGTTCTCCCCTTCCAGGATGTTGGAATACCAGCAGCAGATCGCCAGCCTGGAGGGAGACTGCCGGGATCTAAGGAACAGCCTGCAGGTACAACTCCATGGAGATGATTAATCTGTTGATGAAGAATCTCCAGTAGCAGTCAGTATTGCAACATATTTCAAGACGCTTCTGACTAAAGACTGTCACGACATGTTAAGAGCTCAACATCCAGGCAGTGATGATATTCCACATCAACACTTCCTGGATGACATCATCATATGTTAGCTAGCGCTGCTAATCCACCTGTTTTGCCTCTCCCCTTTAAAGGGATCCATAATTAGCTGTAGCAATAAATTCAATTTCATAAATATTTATTTCAGATGTAAAAGTACTGTAGAGTGTTCAGGTTTTATAAATTTAAATAAAATGTTGGCGTTAGCTCCTGCCATTGGCGTTAGCTCCTGCCGTTGGCGTTAGCTCCTGCCGTTGGCGTTAGCTCCTGCTGTCACTAATGTTGTAAATGTATCTAAAGCCGATCATATTAGTTTTTCAACAAATTCATCCTCATTCTCTCTCTGCTCTTCGTCTATTAAGCCTCTTTTTTAACTCCTCTGTGATTCGAGGTCAAAGGTCAGTTGTTGTTTGTGCTTCCGAGATGCTAATCAGAAGCTCCAAGTTGTAAAATCGACACTTTAAGTCGTATTGGTTTGTTACTTCCTTGTGTGGGTACAGATGAGAAGTTTCATCTCCAGAAGGAAGTGGTTACAAAATAAAGCCCAAATTTCAAATTAAGCCCCACCCACCTGCTGAAGGTCAGTGATGAGCTGTAAAAGGTCTGATTCCCACAATCCTCTGCTGCCTCCGGCTCCCAGCAGCTCGCTCTCTGCTCCCATCATGCTCTAGCCATGCAGCCATGGGCCCAGCAGCTGCTGACACACAGGATGTGACATCACACAGGGTGTGACATCACTGAGAGGCTGAGCTGAGAACCTGCAGCCTCCCTGTGATGTTGATCCAACATGACCAATCAGGAAGGAGCATCAGGAGGAAGAGGAGAAAGAGGGAGCTGATCTCAAGTTTTCAAGCTGAGACCTTCTTCACTGAGACAGCGACGGCTTTATGACTTCACCACCCAACCATGTGACCGCGGTAACTTCCTGTTTCTGTGCAGGAGCTGGAAATGGCCAATCAGACGCTGAAGGACGAGTACGACGCGCTGCAGATCACCTTCTCCGCCCTGGAGGAGAAGCTGAGGAAGACGTCGGAGGACAACCAGGAGCTGGTGTCCCGCTGGATGGCCGAGAAGGCCCTGGAGGCCAACCGGCTTAACGCCGAGAACGAGAAGGACACCAGGTGGGCGGGGCGTCAGCGGGCGGTGGGGCGGGACCTTTGAGCGCTGATGTGACGGCGGCTGTTTGTGTTCCAGGCGTCGACAGGCCAAACTGCAGAAGGACCTGGCGGACGCCGCCAAGGAGCCGCTGCCAATCGAACAGTCAGTTACCTTCACTTCGTGTCTGAGTAGACCCTGATCTGGTCCAGGTCGGGTTCTGGTGATGAACCCGGGTCTGTGTTTCCCCGCAGGGACGACGACATCGAGGTACTGGCTGAGGACGGAGGGAAGGGAGCCGGAGAAACGTCACCAAACCGACCAATCAGCAGGACGGCGAGGTGAGATTCAAGCATTCTACGGCTCCCACGTCACAAACATTACGGGATAGGGCCGCGCCTGTTAGCGCCTGTTAGCCCCTGTAGCTAGTCGCTGTAGCTACCTGCTGTAGCTAGTCCCTGTAGCTAGTCCCTGTAGCTAGCTGCTGTAGCTAGCTGCTGTAGCTAGTCGTTGTAGCTAGCTGCTGTAGCTAGCCGCTGTAGCTAGCTGCTGTAGCTAGCTGCTGTAGGTAGCTGCTGTAGCTAGCTGCTGTAGGTAGCTGCTGTAGCTAGCTGCTGTAGGTAGCTGCTGTAGCTAGCTGCTGTAGCTAGCTGCTGTAGGTAGCTGCTGTAGGCGCCATTACTGTGCATGAAGTCGTATCCACTAAACCAGACTGTTCTGACATATGATTAGCCCTGTCACGATAACAAATTTTGCTGACCGATTAATTGTCTAAAAATTATTGCGATAAATGATAATATTGTCTCAAGACTTTTTGACACTGATTTAATGGAAATGAATATATCTATTTTCTGCCATAGATACATACATTTTATTTTCAAAAGAACACATAACACTGGAACTGATAAACTAAACAAAACAACCAAAAACAAAAACAAAATGGATTCTCAGTCTCCATTAATAAGAAACGTACTTGATTAAAAACTAAACATAAAGCCAAAGTGGAAATAAATACTGCATTCAACTAAAAGAGTGCAGATTATTACAAAAATGTTCACAGCGCCATTATTTCCTGTCTGATTTCTGTAAAATGTGGATTAAATTAACGCTGAGAGAACTGTTAATGTTTTGATAGGTAAATATGTGTTAATCCTAGATATAAATCTATAAAGGTTGGTCAGTTCTTTCAGGTTGACTAAACAAATGTTGTTTTATACTGGACAAATTAATTCTTGTAAACTGTAGAATTATGAACATTGCGATGGTCTACAAACAAATAAGACAATTGGTCCAGGTTTTATTTTTATATTGAACTTTTAGAAATGCAGTGCGCCACAGCAGAGGTAATAAATAAACAAATCAAAACCACTAAAATTCTTCTTTCTTTTTTTTACACTCCACACGCAGACTCGTTGCCATGGCAACTGGCTCACAACAGCTCCGACAGAGCAGAGATTACGTTCAGGAACATCAACACCAAAAAACACGCAGCCGTTTCCCACATCACCCGATGAGTCGGTTCCATGATTTCAGATTTATTATGATTATTATTAATAAGTGATCGTCTGAACGTTTGCGCTGTTGGTCGATTAGCTAGTGATCATCAACCAGTAGAAACACGAATCGGCGCCCCCTGGTGGCGAATCGTAAACCTGACGGGTAAAGAAACATGGCAGCTCCTGGCTGACGGTTCTGGTTCTGTTTGTGTTCAGCAGGAAAACGTCCCAGCAGCCTCAGGGCGGGCTCCTCGACTCCATCTCCAACATCTTTGGGTAGGTCCCAGTCAGCGTAGCTCCAGCTGGTCTGAGCATGCTCGGTTGATGACGCTGTGCCTCTCCTCCTCAGCAGGCGTCGGTCGGCGAACTCCTTCGGCACATCTCCGGAAACCACCGAGCCGCCGTCGGGAGGCTGCGCGGAGGTCCGGGTGCCGACCACGGCGCTGCACGTCTTTGTGAGTTTCTTCCACCGCCGTCAGGAACCAATCAGATGGCTGGACTTCCTCACTGGAAGTTCTGGTTCTGATCAACCTGATGGTCACTGAGGCAACAAAAAGCAAACATAAAAAGCATCAAGTCCTCATCAACAGCCTGACCGCCCCAGCTGGTGCTCCCCAAGGCTGTGTGCTCGGGCCTGTCCTCTATGACAAGCTGTTTTAACATAAAATCGTCTTCACCACATTTATATTCAGATATTTGAAATTGGTTCATGACTAGACACTTTTCAGTTGGCTAAGATATCTCTAATTACATCCTGACCTCAGATTTACCAAAGCTTTAGATATCTACAACTAATTACCATCTGGAATATTTTTTCCTTTAACTGCCGCACCTAGAAAAAAACTTGTGAAAATTTTTTTATTTGCATTTCTTTTACCCTAGGGTGATCCATAAACACAATCAATATTTTTTTTTTTCAACAGACCCTGTGGTTTTGGAAATATTGATCTCTACCAAACGGTTGAGATGGTCACTTAATGGTTTAACTCTTTGACAACCACACCAAGAAAAAAACTTGTGAAAATGTTTTTCCTTGCATTTCTTTTACCCTAGGGTGATTCATAAACACAATCAATATTTTTTTTCAACAGACCCTGTGGTTTTGGAAATATTGAGATGTAAGTTAATAATAAATGTAGTAAATTAAGCTAATGTAGTTGACATTTATTTCTTTAGTATAAAATCAAGTCATTTTCCTCTATTGGTGCAAATATGAAACAAGAAGTGTTATTACAGTGTTATACACTAATAATAATTATGGCATTATCTTACAAAATAATTTTAGTGACTTTCTGAGTTGATATGAACAAATATGGTAAAATTTTAGAATAAATATGGGGAAATCATAATTTTCACTATTACTAACTAATTTAAACTTTTCAACCATCACTAGGTTTGTACATGACCTAATAAAAATACCAAGTACAGTAGATAAATTAAAATAAAATGCTAATTTATGAAGAAATAAACAACAAAAAAATGTCTGGGGTAATGGATACAGTTTATTTCTGTCAAAATGCCACAAAACACTGATTTTAATTTCAACCAAGAAAAACATTGCGTCGAACAAGGAAATATTACATTTTAATTTTTCCTATCTTCAGTCAGTGTCAGCAATCAGGTCAAAGCATGATTCATGGTGCCAGTAGTCCTCCAGTGACAGGAAATTGAAAACACACATAAAAAGAAGGATCGCTAGGAAATGCTGTATTTCTTCAGGGCTAGTCTTGATTTTATCCCCCAGCTCTTGAGCAGAGTACAAATTGGTGTGATGTGTGATATGTTCAATCATCTCATTAGTGAAGAACATTTTGAAATACTGAAGGGGTTAGGGAGGGTTAGGGTAAGGTTAGGATAGGGATAGGGTTAGGGATAGGGTTAGGGGCAGGATAGGGTGAGGGCAGAGCTTCAGGGGGTTCAAATTTTGAATTCAGAACCTGGAACTCATCAATGTCTTCCTGCTTCCAGATTCTTCTTGCGCTTTTGTTGTAGTCTGAGGTGTAATTTGGGTCTGCGTTGTCATTTTGCTGCTCCAAGGGAACTTCTCCTTGGTCATTATTGCTCAGAACACCATCAGATTCTTGAGGATTTTTTGGTAAAATGGCAAGAAGACTGCGTGGTCTCACAACTTAGAAGGATTTATTGTAAATAGTGGTGGTTGAAAAGTTTAAATTAGTTAGTAGTAGTGAAAATCATAATTTCCCCACATTTATTCTAAAATGTTACCATATTTGCTAATATCAACTCAGAAAGTCACAAAAAAAATTTGTAAGATAATGTTGTAATTATTCTTAGTGTATGACACTGTAATAACACTTGTTGTTTCATATTTGCACCAGTAGAGGAAAATGACTTTTGATTTTATACCAAAAAAATAAATGTCAACTACATTAGCTTAATTTGCTACTTTTACCATTAAGTGACATCTCAACCGTTTGGTTGAGCATATTTTTAAAAAATTATTAGACCTTTAATTTAGTTTTTTAGGTGGTATAAAGTAACATAATTCTGTTTAATGGGGTCTATAACACTATCATATGCCAGGAAACTATTCCTACTTCTCAAAGTTTTACCACAACCAGTCGATATTTGTGACAGAGTTTTTGTGTTTCTGACTTCCTGGTTGGAGAGGGAAAGAAGAAGAATGCAATTTAAAGAAACAGTGCCCTCTATTTAATTTCTTTAGCATATCATACTTCAAGCAAGTGGCAGAGATGGCTCAATCAGGTTAAGCTAAGTTAGGCACCCCTCATGTTGAGATGTAGAGACCCGAAATGTGCTCAACCAAATGGTTGAGCGGGCAGTTAAAGGGTTAAATTAACTGTTAAATTAGGACCAGTCATAAAGTAAGTTTGAGATATCTCACATTTTGTTTTGAGTCGTCACAATTAAATTCAATATGTCTGTTTTTAAATGGAGGTATAAGATTTAACTAGTGAAATTACATTACAGTTAGATGAAGGTAAATAATGACTACTGTATGTTTGTTTTACTATATCTGCTAAAGAATTAGTCAGCTTTCCTGTTTTAGATGTCTTGAATTAACATCCTGACCAGTCAGAGAAACATCACTGATATGTTGAATAATAATTCTGTCCAGACGCCCCAGATTTAAGAAACATTTTCAAATCTGCTCCATTTCCACCGTGGGGATGGTTGATGGCAGCACTTCAGCTCTTCAGGGCCGTTTTTATGTGCAGCGTGTTTTGGTGGAGAATAAATGGGAAATTATTTTCGGATCTCTGAAGCCGTCTTCTCGTTTTAAAAGTTTTGTCTTTTTTTTTCTCTACAGTTTGAAGAAAAACTGTTTCTGCTCCACAGGAAGCTCACGATGGAGAGGTGAACACCGTCCGGTTCAGCCCCGGCTCCCGTCTCCTAGCAACCGGGGGGATGGACCGCAGGGTGAAGCTGTGGGAGGTGGTGGCAGGTGAGCTTCACACAGTAGCGCCTCAACACTAAGCCCCGCCCACCTGCTGAAGGTCAGTGATGAGCTGTAAAAGGTCTGATTCCCACAATCCTCTGCTGCCTCCGGCTCCCAGCAGCTCGCTCTCTGCTCCCATCATGCTCTAGTCATGCAGCCATGGGCCCAGCAGCTGCTGACACACAGGATGTGACATCACACAGGGTGTGACATCACTGAGAGGCTGAGCTCAGAACCTGCAGCCTCCCTGTGATGTTGATCCAACATGACCAATCAGGAAGGAGCATCAGGAGGAAGAGGAGGAAGAGGGAGCTGATCTCAAGTTTTCAAGCTGAGACCTTCATCACCACTGTAATCAGATTACTTTACCAAGGAGTAATCAGTGGCGTAGGCCGCTGACGGAGGCTCTGTAGATGGTGTCTTTCAATTACCGTTCAAAAACCGTTTCCTGCTGTAACCCGAACATCAGCTCTGCTAACGCTAAAGCACTCAACCAACATGGGATTTATTGGGAGCTAATGTTAAACCAATATGAAATTTAGTATAAGCTAATAATGCTAATCCGCTAAACCAACAAGTTTACAAAGCAACCATGTAAATTAGCGCTATAGAGTTTACACATTTTCAAAACTTAGCTAAAATGCTAAATGAAAAATTAGCTCTGCTGTTTGTGCATTAGAAAAACGTTTGTGAGAAAAACAAATGTTTTCCCCAGAGAATCCACAACCTGAGCAGAGACATCCCCAACACATGCTCATAAAATGAGCAAAGTCTGGGTTACAAAGGTTTTCTTGCAGGCCAGTCATGTTGACTGACATTCGACCAACCAGAACCTGTTTTACTGCCGCCCAATCACAGCGCAGCGTTACTGTGTGTGTTCAGGTCGCTGTGAGGCTAAAGGAGCTCTGACCGGCAGCAACGCAGGAATCACCAGCATCGACTTCGACAGCGCTGTAAGTCTGTTTCTGCTGGTCCCTGTCGCCATGGTTACCCTGGTTACCTGCTCTTGCTTACCTGTTTTCGTTTTTTATCAGGGCTCCTACCTGCTCGCTGCGTCCAACGACTTCGCCAGTCGAATCTGGACTATGGACGACTACAGACTGAGGGTGAGTCCTGATTGGTCTAAATCAATGCTAACGAGCTTCACAGTGTGCATCAGGTGTGTGTGTTGAGCTGTCCTCACCTGTCTGACCTCTACCTGTCCTCCAGCACACCTTGACCGGTCACAGCGGGAAGGTTCTGTCTGCTCGATTCCTGTTGGACAACGCCCGCATCGTGTCTGGGAGCTACGACCGAACGCTCAAACTGTGGGACCTGCGCAGCAAAGTCTGTACGTCATCGGTCACACCTGTCTCCACCTGTCCCCTCACCTGTCCCCTCACCTGTCCCCTCACCTGTCTCCACCTGTCCCCTCACCTGTCTCCACCTGTCCCCTCACCTGTCCCCTCACCTGTCTCCACCTGTCTCCACCTGTTGCCTCACCTGCCTCCACCTGTCCTCACCTGCCTCCACCTGTCCTCACCTGTCAGGTATGAAGACGGTTTTTGCCGGCTCCAGCTGTAACGACATCGTTTGCACGGAGCAGTGCGTCATGAGCGGACACTTCGATAAGAAGGTCCGGTTCTGGGACATCAGGTGGGTTCTGATCAGAGGTGCTCATGTGATGAGCTGCTGAGCCTCTGATTGGCTGAGCCAGGCTGACCCGCTGACCTGTGCTCTGGTCGTCAGGGCGGAGAGCATTGTGCGGGAGATGGAGCTGCTGGGCCGGGTGACGTCTCTGGACCTGAACCACGACCGCAGCGAGCTGCTGACCTGCTCCAGAGACGACGTGCTAAAGATCATCGACCTGCGCAGCAACGCCATCCGGCAGACCTTCAGGTGAGAAACCAACGCCCAGGTGGAAACAAAGATCCTGGGGATGTTTTCATCTTTGAATTCGATGGGAAACTTCAGCTGCATCAGGATTCTTCTCACGTTGGTTTGGGCCAAATATTACAGAATTAAACGAACGTGAGCAAAAACATCAGAAACTTAAAGATGGCGCCTTTAATGACCAGTTTAGACGTTCGATTTGGAGTTGAGTTACTCTTCATCACAGCTGTTATCACAGTCATCATCATGATGTGGACTCTGTGTGTGTGTGTGTGTGTGTGTGTGTGTGTGTGTGTGTGTGTGTGTGTGTGTGTGTGTGTTCAGTGCGCAGGGGTTCAAATGTGGAGCCGACTGGACCAGAGTCACCTTCAGGTGAGCTGAACGTCAGAACGGTTCTGATAAACGAACAGAACCGCTGTTAACCTGCCCGGTTCTCTCTGCTCAGTCCTGACGGCAGCTACGTGGCCGGCGGGTCAGCAGATGGCGCTCTCTACGTCTGGAACGTCCTGACGGGGAAACTGGACCGGACTCTGGACCGAAACCACAGGTAAGAACTGGACCGGACCGGGTTCTGCTGGATCAGACCACCTGTTGTTCACGCTGACGATGTCATCGCCCCGCAGCTCGGCCATCAACTCTGTGTCCTGGTCGCCGTCGGGAACGTACGTCGCCAGCGTGGAGAAGGGCAGCAGAGCCATCCTGTGGTCTGACATGTGATTGGCCGGAGCCCAGAAGGGGGCGGAGCCAACACGGCCGGCGCTCTGGACTCCTAATGAAGCTGCTGAGGAGCTTTTAATGTTCAGTTGTTTTAACTGTGACAGAAGAAGAGCGGGCTCTGAGCGCCACCTGCTGGTTGACGGTTGAATGGACAGCTGATGAAGGCTGAGGAAGAGGAGGAGACGTGTTGTTTGAAACAGGAAGTTCTTCACACCAAACAGATGAAGATTAAAGACTCTGAGAGTGAATGTTGGCCTGTTTGATACACACACACACACAGCTGCTGAAGTGCCTCTGAGCGTTCCCGGAGCGATGCTGGGAAAGCTGCCGGTTCCTTCAGAAGCAGCCGCTGAAACGTTGCCATGGAAACGGCCTGATCAGGTTTCAGATCCATAAACACTAATCAGTCTGTAGTTTTTCTGCTTGTTTCTGTTTTCAGTTTGCTGGGAGACATTAAACCCAAACCTCCTGAAACGAGTTGCTCACGTTGCGTTTACTGACCACTGGGAAAAAGAAACCATGTTTCCAGCTCACGTTGCGTTTACTGACCACTGGGAAAAATAAACCATGTTTCCAGCTCACGTTGCGTTTACTGACCACTGGGAAAAATAAACCATGTTTCCAGCTCACGTTGCGTTTACTGACCACTGGGAAAAATAAACCATGTTTCCAGCTCACGTTGCGTTTACTGACCACTGGGAAAAATAAACCATGTTTCCAGCTCACGCTGCGTTTACTGACCACTGGGAAAAAGAAACCATGTTTCCAGCTCACGCTGCCTCTGCTGTAGCTCTGCAGAGACACAAACCTTCAGGTGTTCAGGCGCTCACTGCTCAAGATGTTCTGATTTCTACCAATCCTCAGGTCTTCTGCTGGGTCCTGCCGGGTCGGGTTGACGGTCCGGGAACCCGGCGCCGGCTCTGGGAGCCTCTCTGGCCGCCTTACTGTGTGGGCTTCTGATTGGTTGAAAAGTCATGAAGCTTCTGATTGGTTTCAGTTTCTTTCCCCAGTTTTTATTCATCAGTTAAGGAGCCTCAAACATGAATGTTTCAGAAGGTAAAATTGAAGGTTTATTAGGAGAATATATGTGCAGAATTATTCAACAACTAAATGAATAACACATTTTCTCATTACTTTTTTATTTAAATGATAATTACAAACTACTTTCCACCAATCATTTCTAACATTGGTGGTATAAATAGCCGCCTGACTGACTGTCAGGAAGCTCAAACTGCAGAACCGCGGTCGGGTCCGTTGGCTCGGATCAGAACATGAACATGACTAACATCTGAATCTCTGCAGAGGATTCATCTAACTCTGTAGATCTGTAGCATCTTTCACAGGATGCCAGAGGCCTGAAGCCCGGTTCTAGTGAGGCGGATGGTTCTGCTTTGGTTCAGTCCAGATAGAGCTGAAGGTGTGTGTGTGTGTGTGTGTGTGTGTGTGAGAGTTTAGCTGCTGTCAGCACTCAGACTGCTGACTCTGTCTCAGCTCATCAGCTCAGCACAGACTCGTCCTCATCACGCGTGTCAACATGTTATAAACACGATCCTGCTCTGATCGTAGCAGAAGCTCACAGAACCGGTTCTGGTTCTGATCCGACATGAACTCATGTTAAAGGTTGAATGAAGCAGAAGCATGAAGCTCAGAGCAGCTAAGGCTCCAAATTAAGACTGGATTCTCCGAGAATTATCTCCAACTTCTCAGAGAATCTTTTCTCTTCAAGTTTCTCAAAAAAAAAAAATTAACATGTTGAAATTGCAAATTAAAAAATTCAGATTTAACTTAATCAGAGAAATCTTGCATAATTACCTAAAAACTCAACTTTTTAAATGTATTATTTTCCCTCCTGGTTCCAGTTCAAACCTTCATCCTGATGAATGAACAGCTTCAGGAACTCCTCTTTATTTCACCAAACACAAAAAATGAACGATCCAGATGGCACGACTTTTATAAATGGTGTTAGTGATGATGTATGGTGCAATATTAGGGCCAAAATTAAGATTACTCACACCCAGTGAGAGACTTCATCCATTCTGAAGCTGCTGATTTAAAAGTAAACCTGGATAAAAATATGAGACTTTCAGCTGCTTCCATTCACACCGTCGCTGTTTGACTTGCTGGTTTAAAGCATCCTGGTGCGTTTTAGTTTAAAATGTTTACCTGAATGTCACAATGACTTCTGGGGGTTTATTTTGTAGTCCTGTGTTGTTATAAGTTACAAATGGAGCAAAGTCAGCCTTAGATCTTTTCTGAGATTTTCTTTCCCCATTTTGTCAGCTGCAATGAATTTGCTTCCCTTCTTTCATACATTTTTATGATTTTTTTCCCCCCAGTTTTCTGACATGAAAATTAGTGGAATCATAGTGGACTACATGCCTGGACAAGATTCAACATTTATAAAAATATGTTCTTCAAATCTTTTTAAGCAGGCAAGTCAAAGCAAAAACAAATCAAAATGGTGACTCTTAGAAAAAACAGCAAGCATAACAGCAGATAGTAAAATGGCGATCAATAGAAGGAAAATAGCAGCGTAAAGAGAACTGGAGAGCATCATTTCATCTTAAAACAGGAAGTCACAGGGATGGAGCCGATAATGAAGCTGAAGTTCTGGGCCTCAGTTTCATAATAAAAATGTTGCGATAACTTCAGCAGATGGAGCTCTGATCAGCTCTGAAGTTCCTCCCATCATTTACAGCAGAATAAAATTCCCCAGAAACCCTGGAAACCAACTGCAGTTCAGTTTAACTTGTCAGTGTTTGTAGTTTGCATGTGGAGTTTCCTTAGAGCTGGTGTGCACGTGTGAGCGTGCACGTAGGATGCAGTAAACAGAGCTGTAGACGGACGCTGCAGCTCTGCCTGCAGGATTACAGAGTAATGATCAGCATGCTGACCACGCTGAGTGTAGAGATTATAAATACATGTGATCAGCTGCTAAACAAGCTTCTTCATCTACAGTCGACTCCATCCTTTCTTCATCCTCTTCTCAGCTGCTGCTTCAGGTGAGTTCCTGTTCCCAGGCATTAGTTCAGCCGTCTTAAGAGTTTCCATGGAAACTCAACCTCAGGTTTGGCTAAGAAGGAAAATAAGACCTGGACACAAAAAGCTTTATTTTCCTGTCAGGTTCCAGAGTTTCTGTCTTTTTTAGGTTGTCACATTTTTAACTATTTGGAGGAATTCACCTGAATCTGCTCCAGGTTGTGGGTGTGGTCACTTCCATTTTGAAAATAAGACACTTTGTGAATGCTTGGTAGATCAGGATGTTGGTCTCAAAACAACCGAGGAAAACAGCCTGCAGGATGCAGTGCAACATGACAATACTGCCCCCTAGAGGGAACATGGCTGCACAACTCCTGTGTGGATCGACTTCTGTATGAATATTCATACTGTAATAGGGCGGGGTCAAATTGGATTTTGTCACCTTTACTGCTTTCTGGTGTCATCACTAGGGTGGGAGGAGCTGCGGGACGAAGAGTCTGATTTATGGAGTGTTTATGTGTCCTGTCTGCCCAAATCTAATCCTCTAGAGCTACAACCCTGAAACCTTTACATTCATCCCTTCCCCAGAACACTTTTACCAAATGTTACTGAGTTCTGCAGACGCCTGGTAACAGACCGTTCAGCTCAGCCGTGTTGGAGAAGGGACACAGTTAAATGTTACAGGATGGTAGCTCTCATAGACACCCCTGCTATGGATCCTTGGATCTCTTTGGATGGGATTCTGGGGTCTCAGTAGATCGTGGGATATTTGGATGTTAGCTATGAGTAGAGTGTAGAATATCTTTTAATTCTGATTCTGTGTGGACTGTAAAGTCTCAGTGGCTCTTATTCGGTATCCTCCATGTTTTAGCTCTTTCCCTGGTTCAACACACTTCAATCAAATAGCTCAATTCATTCATCAGCATCTTACTAAGTTCTGCAGAGGCCTGGTAATAAATGGTTCACTTCCTTCAGCCATGTTGGAGAAGAGATGCATCCAAGGGTTGTAGGATAGTATCTCTGGACTTTGATGCCCTGCTGCAGATCCTTGGATCTCTGGATTGTAAACTCTTTGTAGATCCTGAGATCTCATGGAGTGCTTGAGCCTAGCTGTCTGTAGAGTAGTATATCTTTGGATCCTGATTCTGTGTAAACGGTAAAGTCTCTGTGGATCTTGCTTCTCAACAGATTTGTTTCTCTGAAGACTCTAGCAGGCAGCTCTCCACAGGGCTGTTTGCTTGATTGAATATTTCTGTTTCAGTTTGAGACCCATTGGTCAGGATGAGTCCGAAACACGTTGTCTTCAAGAAGGTATCCAGAGACAAGTCGGTAAGTTCTGCTGAGAAAACCCATCCATCCATCTGCAGGTAAAGTCATCTTGAACAAGCAGCCATCTTTATGTGTGTCCCTCTGTTTTGTCTGACAGGTGGCCGTCTACATGGCAAAGAGAGACTTTGTGGATCACTGTGACTTTGTGGATCCAGTCGGTGAGTTCAAACTTGACCGTTAGATGTTCCTGATTGGTTGGGAGTTTTTTGTCTTTGTGAAGGTTCCTGTGCAGGAAAAAAAAAACAATCAACTTCCATCATCAGAGATGGAGAATATGACCTCACCAAGATTCTTCTCTGTATAGAAAGGATTTTTGGTTCTTTACTGAAAACACGTTGCCCAGAAATCCTGGAAAGTGTAAACAACCACACCAAAGGGACCAACAACATGGCTTGTTGTTGGTGCTGAGTCTTTTCTACATAAGCCCAGTGTGGACCATTGCATTGTGTGAAATGGGCTCCTCCTGTTTCTCATCTCACAGATGGCGTGATTGTGATCGACCCAGTACAGCTGAAAGGAAAGAAAGGTGAGCTTTAATCCTCTCACTTCTCAGAAATCATGTTTGGGAACCTCAGTCTCCATTAAACCTCGTTGTTTTCTGTCTCTGCCAGTTTACGTGATGCTCTCATGCACATTTCGATACGGTCGCCAGGATATGGATGTGATGGGCGTAGCCTTCAGGAGGGACCTGTTCATTGTGACCCGGCAGGTTTACCCAGAGTTGCAGGACAAAGAGAAGCTGACCCACACCAGGATCCAGCAGAAGCTTCTGCACAAACTAGGAGACAACACCTACCCTTTCTTCTTCGAGGTGAGGGTTGAAGTCAGGCGCTACCTGAAGACTGAGGTCTGTCCAGGGTAACTTCTGGCCTTACACCAGACATTGTTCTGAAGCAGGCAGAGGATAAGTGTCTGTTGTAAGACCTAAGTTGGGTTTGACCAAGTATTGAAGTCTAAATTAGGACAAAAGTCAAATTTTGGACTCAAATCTGACTATAGACAGAGGGAAGATAAAGACTGGGATAAGGACAGAAATCCAGCAAGTCAGGGATTGAAATTTTATCCTGGTCTGAGGTCTCAGCAAGAGTTTAGGTCAGACCAACAATCACATCTGACACCGAGCTGAGATTATGATGCTTCTTCTTTAAATCATGAAACATTTTCAAACATCAATCAGCTGAATTGTTGCTGACAGTTGAAGTCATGTACAATAAAACCTTTTCAGTTTCCAGACAACCTGCCGTGTTCTGTCAGTCTGCAGCCCGGTCCGAATGACGTGGGAAAGGTAACAGATCCTCCCTGATATCATCCATATCTTCATCTCTGTTCCTCCTGATGTTTGACCTCTCCTGTTGTGTGTTTGTGTTGGGCAGAAATGTGCAGTGGAGTTCGAGGTGAAGGCGTTCTGTGGGGAGAATCAGGACGAGAAGATCGATAAACAGTGAGTGTGTTTACCAGACCTGGATTCACTCCATCAGTGTTGCATCATGTGCTTCTTATCTTTCTCTGCAGGAGCTCAGTTCGTCTCACCATCCGAAAGATCCAGTTCAGTCCAGAGAACACTGAAGTGGCTCCATTCGCAGACATGACCTTTGAGTTCTTGATGTCTGAAAAACCTCTACATGTCAAGCTCACCCTTCCCAAAGAGGTCAGTTGATCCCGTTCTGGGATCAGTCGATGTGAGGCAAATATCCATGGTGCAGGCTAAAGTTCATTCAAAACAGAAGGGCTAGTCATGAATGAATACGTAATCAAACTCTGATACAGAGCAAAATAGCTAACTCTGGTCCGCCTACAAACCTCAGTCTGGGTTCAGTTGAAGTGAACTCTGGTGCAGTTTGAATGCATATGTGAATGTTAAGCAGACCAGCTCTGAAATAAGGAAGTAGACAACAGTGCAGGGCCTTCTGGGTAAATAAAACAAACAAACAAAAAATGCTAATCTAGCGTTAGCAGGAGAAATGACTCGTGGTCTTTAGCCAAAGACTAAAGCAAAATCTTCCAACCACTGAAATCTGACGGCACTCCATTTTAGTTTGCATTTTGTGAAGAAGGAAGTTGCGTTCAGTGTCTTCTTCAGAGGTTTTCAAACCAGTGGGACATCTTTGTAATGAGGTGTCCAGAGGATATCATCACATTTTAAAGTTTATAGACACAATAATCATGTCTCTTCCACACACGTGTCTATCTGTTTCTTTGTCTGCAGACGTTTTACCACGGTGAGCCAGTCAAAGCCAACGTTGAAATCACCAACTCCTCCAGCAGGAACATCAAAGACATCAGTTTGTCAGGTGAGATCCTCTTCCTCCACATCCAAACATCTTCCACACCTTTACAAACCTGTGCTCAGCTAACCTGGGCTAACCTGTACACACCTTAACTTTATGCAACTTTGCTTACCAGTGCACACACCTGTCTCCCCAATTGTACACCTGTTCCCACCTTTATACAGTTTGTCTTTATACACAACCAATCCTCACCTTTACACACCTGTGTTCAGCTTTATATTCCTGTCCAGTCTTTTATACACATGGGCTAACCTCGACACACTTGTCTTCACATTTATACAACTTTGCTTTATGTAGTTTTATGCACACCTGTCCTTATTTCCACCCATCTGAACTCACCTGTCCTGTGATTGAACTAATGAGTTTCTACTCAGTATCTCTGTATGATCACGACTTTATTAGATTCTCAGAGGAAACTTATGAGCAAGGGAACCTGCTATGACACGATTGTGTCATGGATGTATCTCTGAACGTTACTGCAACTGTTGCTCCTGAACATGTACCAGGTATATATGGATACCTGTATATGAAGTTGTCATTTCCTGTCTGTTCTTATCATTATTTCTTCTTGACTGTGATCAGTTGAGCAGGTGACCAATGTGGTGCTGTACTCCAACGACAAATATGTGAAATCTGTGGCCAAAGAAGAGACTGAGTGAGTGTTTGTGTCCTGGTGTCTGGTGAAAGTTCTGACTTACTGGTTATCTGTAGGAGGTGTGTTGTTCATGAGGTTCTGATCCATGTCCCAGGGATTCGGTTCCCTCTGGTACCACACTGAAGAAGGAGTACACTCTGTACCCTCTGCTGGCGTACAACAAGGACCGCAGAGGAATCGCTCTGGATGGACGACTCAAACATGAAGACACCAACCTGGCTTCGTCCAGCATGTAGGGACACGGCGTCACGGTTCACTCTGGAGGTGCGGTGCTGAAGAACCAAGGAGGAGTTCTGAGTGTTGTCTCTGTGTCTCAGTGTGAAGCAGGAGGTGCTGAAGGAGGTCCAGGGGATGCTGATTTCCTACAAGGTGGTACTGAAGATGATAGCCTCTGGGTGAGTTAACCTCTGCTTTCAGATTGTTTTTATGTTTGGAGACATTCAGCAGCAAATCATCTGCAGTTGTAGATGAATGTGACTGACTGTGTCTCTGCTCCGTCTACTGCTGCTCACCAACAGGACGGTGGGGTCCAGGTACGTACAGGCCTCGACACCGTTAGTGTGTGTGTGTCTTCTATGATCTGTGGGCTCACAGCTCTGTTTGTGTCACAGTGAGGTTTCTGTAGAGGTTCCCTTCAAACTGATGAATCCAAAATCAGAACCAGGTAAAGACTTGAAATGCTTAACATCCCCTCCATAGCCCCACCCTCAGATGTATGTAGCTCCGCCTACCAGATCAGTGTAGCCAAACTGGACTGATTGTTTCAAAGTAAAGGTTCTTTCACTGATTGCCTCAGATTGACTATTCACATCCCCTTTCGTTCTTCTTCTGCTGCTTCTGACCTGCAGCAAAGGACAGGTAAGATTGTCTGCTTGATCACGACAATTCAGTCTTCAAACTTTAAAAATCAGAGAAAACAAATAAAACTTTATATTTAGTCATGTTGTGAGGCTGTTGCATGTCTCTCCAGCTTTCTCTCTGTCCTTTGCAGTGAACCTGAAGACATGGTGTTTGAAGACTTTAAACGGGCCTACCTGAAGGGCGTGGTCTACGGAGATGACGATGAGTCTCCAACTGAGGCCTAAATTACAAAGATGGCCGATGGCATCAACTGCCCAGTTCTCCACCTAAAGATCAATAGACATTCAGGACAGAGGAGTCATCAGAGGAACCTCACATGGTTACCCTGCAAGATGTCTGTTGTGAAGTCCTCAGAGTTAGAGAACACCTGTAGTTGTTTACCCCAGACAGTTCCTCAGTAGATGTGATGTAGCTCAAATCTGTATGTCCCTCTGTGGAGGTAGAGCTACCTAAGGGGTGGGACTACATGTATTTGATAGGCATGGTTGTATGAATTTAAGGGGGGTTCATATGTCTGTAGTATTCTTTCTGTAGCTTCTAGAGAATTAGTTACAAACCAGAGTTCAGAATGTAGTTTTTAACTGTTCTCAGATTAAAGAACTTCCTAAGCCAAAAATCGTCTGTTTGTTTGATTCATCCAACCAACCAACCAACCAACCAACCAACCAGCCATTTGTCCACCCAACCATGTTTTAATGCAACATATTTCTTCTTTAAATGACATCCTGAAAGAATGGTGAAGAACAGCTTTGAACCTCCACAAGTCTGGTTCCTCTATGTGTCCAATTTCAAGTTGACTATTTGTGTCTCATTCAGCCTGTAAATGTCCAGCCATCTGGAGAAGGATTCTGTCTCTCAGAGATGTTTTGGTACAAATTTTTTACCTTATCAATGCAAGGCTGCTTAGAAAGGAAGAAGCCAATACTCCTAAGATAACATAAAAAAATCAGATTATAGTTTGCAAATGCACTCAAAAAAGACAAAAAGATTACATTTTAGGAAACATTTCTTTGGCGTAAATAAGCTAAACTTAAAGTGTTTGGTCTGATGTAGGACTACACCAGAACTGTCAGATGGAATTAAACTAAACTCCATCAAATTACTGTAAAAAGCTTTGTGGAAGGATATCTAAAACTTCTATGCTTAGGTAATTCTTCCAAATATTTACGTAATGTATGTAAGCCTCTCAATTTTAAGTATTCTCAGATAAATATTCATTAAATTAACAACAGAAATAATTTTGGCCATCCTAACTTGCCTAAAACTTGGTAGGTTTGGTAGGATTTCATGTCAAACAGTGAAACATGAGTCGTTTTTAATACAGTTTGTAAAATTGCTATTATTCTTGTAATGTTAAAGATTCGCCAGCAGGGGGCGGTATGCACCGCTCTCAGCCTCGCTGCTGTGCTGCCCACTGTTCGCCGCTAGGGGGAGCTGCTTCTCCGCTACTCATCGGGGGCCTGATGATGACAGGATGGCGGAGGCAGGGGGACCGGACTCCACTGCGGCCCGGTGTCCGGACGAGTCCTCGGACAGCGAGCCCGAGCAGGAGCCCGGATCTCCGCAGAAACTCATCCGGAAAGTGTCGACGTCTGGTCAGATCCGCAGCAAGGTATGAAAGGGTGACAACTGAGGGGCTTATAGCGGGGTATCACTGGTCATTCAGCGGAGTGGGCCCCGCAAAGCCCCGGGCTGCTCCGCTCTGGCCGATGGAACACTGGGGCGCCAAACCCCCGGAGAAAAACTGGCACTTTTATACTAACAGGCCTGAAGAAGTTGTTTTGCAAACTTTTAAAAAATGAACATGATCATTCTATGGTAGCATACAGACTGTTCTCTGATCCGTCGTAGAACAGACCGTCACTGAGTTTATAAATATCTCTCTGCTACCGAAACTTTTGACACCTTCTACCCTCATCCGCTACTCGAAGTATGCGGCCGCAGTCAGCTCACTGAGGCTACTGGAACCAGAATATGGGCTTTTGAATCATTTTAATTGACGCCGAATTAAAGAGTATGGTTATATTTGTCTTTTACATTCAGTTATATCCAGAGTTCGATAAAAGAGAATAATTAAAATTTTCAATGAATGTAGAATCAACTGGATATTGGTTTGTTTATTTACCTAAACGATTATCCAGAATCTCGGTTGATATTTTAGTTTTTTTATGAAGCCGTATTAAAGAGTGTGTATATTTCTGTTCTCTGACCGCTTTAGGATCCGAGTTTGAACCTGTTTATGTTTTAAACATTTGTTAAATTTGTTTTCCTAAAGATTTTAAATGGAGCTTGCTACTATTTCTCATTTCCGGGAGATAACGGAACTGGGTTGCGGAACAAATGATGCCGAATTAAAGCCTGATTTTGTTTCTATCATTTGAACGCCGTAAAATTAAATTTGTCACCCCTTTTATTTTTATTTATTTATTTTTTAGATCAATCAAAATTTGATCTGAAAGCTTTTAACTTGTGTTTGGGTAGCGGGTTTATTCAAGTAGAAAACTACGGAACCTTGGGATGCTTGTGAGTTTTAATAGTGCCGAATTAGAGTAAAGGTGTTTTAGTGTACCTGCGATAAAAATCACGTTAATGTGCAGAAACTGAAACTTATGTAGAGATTCAAGTTTAAAGGAGGCAGATTTTAGGTGGAATGGTCCGAGCGTGCTCCTTTCCGACAGAACACCGAAATATTTGTGGATCAAAACCTGTTGATGTTCAACGACTCCACCGGTAAATTATTTCACAAGATTAAATAAATAACTATTTTGGTTCAGTTTAATTTTTTATCAACCTATAGCATTTAGATAATATTTTGCGGAATTAAGGCGTAAAAAAATTAGGAATTTAAAATTATTCCCGAGAAACACTGACTAGAGAGAATATGGTTCCGTCCAGTAATGCGGAGGCCTGGTTGACCAAACTAGGTCTCAGGGTCCTCCACCGTGCCCACCCGGGCAGTGGAGAGTTGTAAGGCGGGGTGGGAGCCTTCACAGCCTGGGCAATGTTCCTGCTGTTGGAACAGATGTTTATTCGGGCTCGGTTCTGCTGAAAGAGGCGAACTGTTCTGATCATCACTGATAAATGTGACGGATGCGCTAAGATCTCGGGAAAAATAAAACATTCTGAGACTCTGAGCTACAGAAAATTGTATAAAATCAACTATCTTTAGTTTTCGCGGTAATTTAAAGTTTTTCTTAGACTTTTTGTTGTGACAATGTAACATAAATTACACGTTAATGTAAAAATAAACAAGAGTCATATAAATGCAACTTTGTGCACCTGAAAACATTCTGATCCAAATAGATAAATTGATTATCTGAGGATTGCGCTGTGAAGCTGAGAGTTCCTATGGCCCCTGAAGGCAGCGGTGGCTGGGTTCAGCAGGCCTAACTGGAGTTTCTATTTAAAGCTGCCTTTTTTCTTGGCTGGAGTTAAACACATGGAGAATGAGTCATGTGGGAATAACAAGGAATGGCTTGGTGGTTTTATCCACAGCACTCCTTCTGAATGTTCACATGATCAAAGCAATCTGACCTTTAACCCCTACAGGGAACCTTGTTTGCCTCTTTAAACTGTTTAAGATGGCCTCCAGGTGAGTCCAGAGAGTCCAGGTGTAGCTGGTTGGAGAGCAGCTTTAACCCAGCCACTGCCCTGAGGAACTCCATCCAATCTAATAATCAATCAATCAATCAGTCAAGCTCCACCCCCTCTCTACAGACCGTCCTGAAGGAAGGAACGCTCCTGAAACAAACAAACTCCTTTCAGCGCTGGAAGAGACGATACTTCAAGTTACGAGGAAGAACTCTGTACTACGCTCAGACCAGCAAGGTGAGTGGTCAGGTCGGGATGAAGAGTGGGCGGAGCCTGAGTTTGATCTCCTGATTGGTTGGGATGGATTAGCAGTGACGTGTCTCTCTGCAGTCGATCATCTTTGACGAGGTGGACCTGACTGACGCCAGCGTGGCCGAGTCCAGCACCAAGAACGTCAACAACAGCTTCACTGTGAGTCCAAACACGATCCTTCCACCACTGAAAGTAGTCCCAGCAGTGGAAAAGTTGCTGGGTAAACTTCTACTAAGCAGAGCTAACTTTTTGTTTATCACTTTAGTCTTTTTTGCTAAATTTAAAAACATTTAGTGGACTTAGTTTTCCCTAAATTCTTTTTTTTTCCAGATAAAATTTAAATCACTAATTTACTGTTTTGTAAACTTTCAGTTAAATAAAGTTTGATATTTTTGGGTCTCGACTGTTAAGAATTCTTCAAGTTAATGGATGTTTATATTCATGCTCTTATTTTGAAAGGGGTAAACATAGTAGTTCCATTTCCTCTCCTCACATGCTTTATTTTTTCCCCAATAAATTTATTTAAAACAAAATAAAACAGACAGAGACAGATATGAACATAGATGTTATATCCAAGTATCTCACAAAACATGTAAATTATAATCTGAAATTAGTATTTATTTTTATTTTCCCTTTTTCTACGTGTGTATTTTTGCTTGAAGTGATGTCACTTCCTGTTAGTGAGGCTGCAGATGGTTAGCCACAGGGTTAGGCGGTGTGTGTGTTTGTGTGACTGATCATGTGGTGGAGTGTATTTATAGCCTGCAGGATGCATGTTCTCGTAAGCAGTGTGTGTGTGTGTGTGTGTGTGTGAGACGTCAGACAGGAAGTGGGCATGAGCTGCTGTTTTTAGGGAGGTGGGAGGGGAGAGTGAAGGGAAAAACAGCAGGAGGATCAAAGAGCAGCGAGTCTCAGACTGGGATCCGGGTCCAGACGCTCAGGAGAACCTCGGGTCGGTAAGACAGCTGATTGGTCCGTCAGGTTCTGATCCGATCCGTTTGTTCAGTTTGTTTCTCTGCTCTGACTTGCACTGATGATGATGATGGTCAGAATGTGATCATCAACTTTTAAAGCTCGGATGGGTCCGATCTGCAGGTCCACTGGTACCGACCGGGACTCTGACTGGGCTTTCTGACTCGTTATGTCCAGAATTCTCATCCCAGCTGTTTGGAGAACATCTTACCCAGTTGGAAGGTTCTTTATCCAAGCGGGTCGGTCGGGTTGGACGGTTCCTGAACTGTAAACATGGATTCTGAGACTCTGGGTTCCTCAGAGAACATCAGATGGCTAAGAGGTTTGGGTCAATGTCTGGGCTGTCGGATCAGAACCAGAACCTCTGCGGCTGCGTTTTTATTTCAGATCTCTTTGTTAATATTCTGCTAAAGTCGAAAAAGTTACATTTTGTAATCGCAGTGCTTCCATCAAATAAGAAACTAAATTAAAATTATACGTGAATAAGTTCGTCATTACAGCCACTTCCTGTCGTCGCCTTCATCTTGGTTGTTGGTCATGTGACTCGTCTGATGTGATAAAAGTAGTTCGACTGGCCGCCTCTTCCTACCGCAGAAACCTTTCTCAGAATTGCCGTTTTTCCTTTAAATTCCAGCAAATTTATTTTTATAATTCCAATTTGTGCAGTTCTGTGGTCAGTGGAACTCAGTTAGTGATGATGAGATATGAAGCAGAGATGCAGGCGAAGGTCCAGCATTCAGTCCGGGCCTCGGGCCAGAACCGGCCTCTGGCTCTGACAGCATTCCTCAGCAGTCTGTCCGTGTTCAGGACTGAATATTCCTGAAATTGCTGGAAAAATGTTCTGTTTTCATATTCAGAGCTGGAGCTGACGTCAGGCCACATCGACGCCAGAGATCCATGACGGATCCCACCTAATGGACCACAACAGAACTGGTTCCCAGTAAGGCTGAATGAGTGGCTGAACTGGGACGCCAGAAACTGGTTTGGGAACAGTGAAGAAGATCCAGGAGATCTTCTTCTCCTGGTGTCTCTGGTGAAAAGCCATGGTTAGACCACCATCTGCTCTCCTCAGGCAGATGGTGGTCAGGGAGCTGGATCAGCAGATTCTTCTTTTACTGGGTCTATTTCTGTCGCCGTGGGAACAGAGGCTTCATTGTTGAACATCTGACAGGAAGTGGATGTCTACGTCACTCACACACATTCCTGCCGACTCAACTCCAGTGAGATAATCAGAATTAAACTGCTGGTTTGTCCGAACACGGACACTGGATTCATTTAGTTTGTGTGGACAGTCTGAGATGTTCTGGTGGCAGAAGGTCAGAGTGTTTCTGAAGGTTCTGTGGAGCCGGTCCAGAGGTCCGAGTCATGAGGTTGATGTTTTCTGAAAGCTGTTAAAGCTGCTTCCTGAAAACAGGAAAAACAACAAATTTACTGTTTCCAGCTTCCAGGACAAACCGCATGGGCATGGAAAACTGAAACAGGATTACGTCATAACAGTTTCACAACAAACTTTCAACAAGCTCCCAGTGAGGTCTGACCAGTTTCCTGACAGAGACCTAACGAGGTTTTTTAGAGACCAGTGAGTTCAAAAGGACGGCCTGAGGAGTCCTAGCTGGTCTTAGTGGTGCCTTAATGTGGTTTCATTGAGGTCTTATTGAGGTTCTGCTGAAGACTCAGTGAGATCTCATTAAAGTCTGAATGAGGTCCTGATGAGGCCTTAGTAGAATCTGATAAGGCCAGAGTTTCTTGTCTGATCTTCATCTCAAACACAATCAGATGATCATTCTCCAGTTTGTATTCCAAACTCTGACCTGACCTTTGACCCCATACCTGGCCTCCAGGTGATCACCCCCTGCAGACGCCTCATTCTGTGTGCTGACAACAGGAAGGAGATGGAGGAGTGGATGGCGGCGCTGCGCAGCGTCCAGAACAGGCAGAACTATGAGGTCAGACCGGCTTCCTCACAGCAGACTGCAGCTGCGTCCCAGTTTGTGCTGCTCACCGTGTCTCTGTCTCCCAGTCCACCCAGTACAGCATGGACCACTTCAGTGGGATGCACAACTGGTACGCCTGTTCCCACGCCAGACCGACGTACTGCAACGTGTGCAGGGAGGCGCTGTCAGGGGTCACGTCCCACGGCCTGTCCTGTGAAGGTACGGACACACAACTACACAATAAACACACAACTACACAATAAACACACAACTAGATACAACTAGAGACACATATACACACTAAACACGACTACACAATAAATGCAAAACCACCCATAGCTGGACAATAAACACACAACTTCACACCACTAAGCAGCTGTTCAGATTCACCCTGATGCACTCTAACTGTGTGTGTGTGTGTGTGTGTGTGTGTGTGTGTGTGTGTGTGCGTGCGTGTGCGCTGCAGTGTGTAAGTTTAAGGCTCATAAGCGTTGTGCGGTCCGAGCCACAAACAACTGTAAGTGGACAACTCTGGCTTCAATCGGGAAGGACATCATTGAGGACGAAGACGGGGTGAGACACCAAGAGATGCACACCTGATTCCTCTGATGCATGTCGTCTATGCCTGTCCTCTCACCTGGTGTCCTCACCTGTCCTCCCTCACCTGTGTCTCCAGGTGTCGATGCCTCATCAGTGGTTGGAGGGGAACCTTCCTGTCTCTGCTAAGTGTAGCGTCTGCGATAAGACATGCGGCAGCGTCCTCCGGCTGCAGGACTGGAGGTGTCTCTGGTGTAAAGCCATGGTTAGACACACACACCTACCTGATCAGGTGTGCTGCCGTTGGATGCGCTGAGCCTCAGGTGTGCTTTGTCTGCAGGTGCACTCAGGCTGTAAGGAGCAGCTGTCGTCCAAGTGTCCTCTGGGCCAGTGCAAAGTGTCCGTCATTCCTCCAACGGCGCTCAACAGCATCGACTCTGATGGTGAGGGATGCACCGCTGCCCTCCAGTGGTCAAACGCAGTTACTGCATGAATAAAACTGAAACGTCTGGTTGTTGTCTCCAGGTTTCTGGAAGGCGTCCTGTCCTCCATCCTGTACCAGTCCTCTGCTGGTTTTTGTCAACTCTAAAAGCGGAGACAATCAGGGCGTGAAGTTCCTGCGACGGTTCAAACAGCTGCTGAACCCGGCGCAGGTGTTTGACCTGATGAACGGAGGACCTCACCTGGGGTGAGACACTGTCTCGTCTCTGTCTCTCTAAAAGCTTGTTTATTCAGGAAAATATGTAAGGAAACTATAAACATGTTTCTCTGTCAGTCTGCGGCTGTTCCAGAAGTTCGACACCTTCAGGATCCTGGTTTGTGGAGGAGACGGCAGCGTTGGCTGGGTTCTGTCCGAGATCGATGCTCTGACGCTGCACAAACAGGTATCAGATGTGAGGTTGTCATGGGAACAGAGCTGCCTCCCGAGGTGCCCCTTTAAGGCTCCCATTTACTTAGGTGTACCGTTTGTATTCTGTACGTATTCTCTGACTACACTGTAGACGGTTAAGACTGCCAAAATTTCTCGTGACAAATTCCTTCATGTTCCTCAATCCACATGGATACTAGCAGGTTTGTTGAGAAAGTTAGGTGAATTGACCTGTTTCCTCTCCACCATAGCCTCCTCCACACACCTGCTAGTGCGACACTGAGTGGCCTTGCAACTGGTTGCACCTACTATCAACCTCATCATCACGGTGTCGCACACAAACATTGTTTCCTGCCAAGCAGACACTGACTACGCAGTCATAAAAATGAACCTTTCTGTCCGGCGGACTTCCGTTTTGAGCCCAAGTACGCCTCCGTGAGAGTCTTTAGGGTGAAAAGGTTTTCGGAGCTTAGCGACTCTAAGGAGGTTTTCCTGTTTCAGTGTCAGATGGGTGTTCTTCCGCTCGGAACCGGGAATGACCTGGCTCGGGTTCTGGGCTGGGGCTCAGCCTGCGATGACGACACGCAGCTACCTCAGATACTGGAGAAACTGGAGAGAGCCAGCACCAAGATGCTGGACAGGTGAGGGCTGTGATGTCAGACAGGCGTGTGCTGCATGCCAGGGGAACCATTAACACCTGTTTGCCCTCCTTATTCTTCAGGTGGAGCATCATGGTCTATGAGACAAAATTTCCACGGCAACACTCTGCTTCCACCGTCACGGAGGACTGCAGTGATGACTCTGAGGTAATGTGACATCACTTCCTAACCTTCTCTAAGTTAGACTCACCTCTTAATGAACGGACCTGAAGCAGGTTTTCTAGCAGGTTCTCTGAATAGTTGATCCTCTGATTCAGGTGCAGCAGATTCTGACCTATGAGGATTCTGTGGCTGCTCACCTGACGAAGATCCTGACCTCAGACCAGCACTCAGTCGTCATCTCCTCAGCCAAGTAGGGTCTTCTCTCCGCTGTAGTTCTTACAACCACCATCGGATCTCATGCAGTTCTATAACCGACTGTGTTTGTGTGTTTGGACCCAGAGTTCTCTGTGAGACCGTCAAGGACTTTGTGGCTCGTGTTGGTAAAGCTTATGAGAAGAACACAGAGAATTTGGAGGAGTCTGAGGCCATGGCCAAAAAGGTACGAGTCTAAAGCCCCTTCTTCATTGTCAAGTCTTATTGTAGCTGGGTAACATCTGGTTTGGTTCCAGCCAAGTTAAGTTTGTCTCCATTGGCACTTTGTTTCCCACGATTTGGACGTGAACATAGGCCAGAATGTCGGCAAGCCCTAAGGATGCCGGAGCTGTGGTCAACCCTCTGATGATGTCATCTGGCTACTGTACCTTTGAGCAGACAGTTTCTCCGAAATCTCTCAGTATCTCGGTTTTGTTCATTGTGGGTTGCCCCAACCAAGGAATCATCAATTTCTTGCTCTTCTTCTCTCCAACTGCTGTGGACTCATTGTTGTTTGGCGGGTCAGTCAACAAATGCAGCCTGCTGGCATCAGATCACTTGTGTCCAGTACCGGGTTGGTCGGGCTTGTGCCCCCCTGAGGTTGTTCCAAAATGTGGAGGAACCTCTAAGTATCTGCAAATGGAGACCAATGTGGGCAGGGTGGACTGTGGAAGCACCAGTTTAATCCACGCCTCTGGTGACGGGGCTTTAGTTCGGATCTGTCTTAGTTCTGTCTAATTCCAGTCATGGTATTTAGGTTGTCATGTTTGTGCTGCAGTGCGGCGTTCTGAAGGAGAAACTCGACTCGCTGCTGAAGACTCTGAACGAGGAGTCGCAGGCCTTGACGGTGCTCCCCCCGGCTCCTCCCCCGACCATCGCTGAGGAACAGGAGGAGCTGGAGGTGGTCAGTCTGGCTCCTCTCCTTCATCCTGCTCCTCCTCCTCACCCTCCCTGTTCGCCACGAGCCACACCGCCACCTTCAGCAGCGGCCGCCATTTTTAAACCTCGGGAGCAGCTGATGTTGAGAGCCAACAGTCTGAAGAAGGCGATCCGACAAATTATTGAGCACACAGAGAAAGGTAGGTCACCTGGGAGGGAGGACAGGGTCTCCGGCTGAGTGTCTCCAGTTGTCTAAGTGTTTGTGTCCAGGTGACTCAAATGTGTCCAGGTGTGACTGATGTGTGTCCAGGTGTGAGTGTGTGTGTCCAGGTGACTGATGTGTATCGAGAGGTGACTGATGTGTGTCCAGGTGACTGATGTGTGTCCAGGTGTGACTGGTGTGTATCCAGGTGACCGGTGTGTATCCAGGTGTGACTGTGTGTATCCAGGTGTGACCTATATGTTTCCAGGTGTGATTGATTGGGTTTGTTTGTTTTTGTTGCAGCTGTGGACGAGCAGAACGCTCAGACCCAGCAGCACGTCTTCTCTGTGGGTCGTTCTGAGCAGCAGGTGGGTCTGGTTGAAGAGGAGGAGGAGGAAGACGGGGAGGAGGACAAGTCGTCCCTGCAGTCGTCTTTCAGCTCCAAGCAGCGCAGCAGCCGCAGACGTGAGGACGGGTAGCTGAGGACAGGTGAGACTCGTTTTGGACACGCAGAGGCTCACCTGTTTGTCTCTCTGCTCTCAGTCAGCAAGACGCCGTGCGAGAAACTGATCCATAAAGGTGGCCTGTTACCGGGAAGCTCCGCTTCACTTCCTGTCCATACAGGAAGTAGAGACAACATGCCTATGCTGAACACAAAGATCTTGTATCCAGGTAAGATGCTCTCCACCTGCTTCACCTGAATGAGTTCCTGTGAGGTTCTGGAGCTTTGTGTCTGTGTTCCAGGGACTCTGACCAGCAGCTCGGTCATCACTCGGCTGCTGGTCAACGCCGACCCGTTCAGCTGCGACGCCGACAACATGTGAGGCCGCGACCACACACCTTTACCTTCAGGCTAAGCACGCGTGTAACAGCCGTGTTTCTGTTTCAGGGACTGCTACACAGAGAAGTGCGTCATGAACAACTACTTTGGCATCGGACTCGACGCTAAGATCACGCTGGACTTCAACAACAAGAGAGACGAGCATCCGGAGAAGTGCAGGTACGTCTTCATACAGCTGGAAATAAAAATAAACCTTTTTAATTCAGAAAAAACTTTACCTTCATTACCTAAAAACAATTGTTCATTGAAAATTATTGTATTTAAAGGAGAGATGTTATGCAAAGTCCACTATTTCAGCCCTCTACTGAAGTCTCAAGGAGTTCAGAAAAGTTTAATTCAGTCTCTCCCAGTTCTGCATAGAAATCTCTATATTTTATTTGGGTCATATTTTTTGGTCCATTCAGATTTATTGTTTTGTACAATAATGTCAGTATTTGGCTTTCGACTGACCAATTTCACGAAGCTGCCATTTTTATTTCACATGCCAATTTTGTAGTCCAAGTTCAAGAATGCTAAAGCTACAAGTGGATCAACTCCAAGTGGTTGAGTGTATTAACCCAAACAATTCAGATCAGAGGAAGGGAAATGGGAAGAAATGAGGCTGATTCTGGAACATAAAACTTTCTAATTTAAAGTGAACATATCTTAAATGATCTGAGTTTTTGAAAACAAAAGAAAGTTTTTGTTGTCAACAAAGGTCGACTTGTCTGTCGTGTTGGATCCAGAAAATGTTACCACAACATGACTGAACACATCTTGGAAACAAGGCTTCCAAGATGGTTAGCATAGTGAGCGCGTTAGCTAATGCTATCATCACCGAATGCATTTGGATCATGTGCTCCCCAAAACGAAAGAAACGCAAAAAAAGCCAAACTGTTTATTATTCAAAACACACATTGTGGTTCTGACCTAAATGAGCTAACAGCTAGCACACTGTGCTAACATTAGCAAAAGGCACGATGCTACGGCTAGCAAAACATGGCCAGGATGTCATACCAACCCATAACTTCATGTCTAAAATAAAGTTTGTTGTTATTTTAACGTTATAAGTCTGTCAGACCTTCAATCAGACGAAACCTTTCGGTAAATCCGTTTTGATTCTGGCGCAGTTAGCTGAAGCTCTGTGGTTTTAAACTGAATTCTTTCCCATGATATTCTCCTCATATGTCTGATTCTGTCTCTTCAGGAGTCGCACAAAGAATTTGATGTGGTACGGAGTCTTGGGAACCAAAGAGCTGCTGCACAGAACCTACAAGAACCTGGAGCAGCGTGTCCTGCTGGAGGTCAGAACCGGCGCCGCGGTAAGCCATGTGGCTGCGGCAGGCAGCGCGTCACTCAGTGTGTCGTCTGTTTCTGCTGCAGTGTGACGGGCGGCCGATCCCCCTGCCCAGTCTGCAGGGCATCGCCGTGCTCAACATCCCCAGCTACGCCGGGGGAACCAACTTCTGGGGCGGGACCAAGGAGGACGATGTAAGAACTGTCCATCTGATCCGTCTCTGGTCCGGTTCCCTGCTCCGGTTCTCACTGGGTTTAGTGGCTATGAAAACAAACTGGGAGAACTGGAGCGTGAGGGAGACCAGTGACTGGCTGACCAGTGATGTCCCGGTGTCCGTTTGTCCCTCAGACCTTCACGGCGCCGTCCTTCGACGACAAGATCCTGGAGGTGGTCGCCGTGTTCGGCAGCATGCAGATGGCCGTGTCAAGGGTCATCAACCTACAGCACCACCGCATCGCCCAGGTACCGGTCCAACTGTCTCCTGTCCCTCCATGTCCCTGTCCTGTGTGTCTCACAGTGTCCCTGCTCCTCAGTGTCGGACGGTGAAGATAACCGTCCTTGGGGACGAGGGAGTCCCAGTCCAGGTGGACGGGGAGGCCTGGATCCAGCCTCCCGGCT
Source organism: Poecilia mexicana (assembly GCF_051168715.1). Lineage (NCBI taxonomy): Eukaryota > Metazoa > Chordata > Actinopteri > Cyprinodontiformes > Poeciliidae > Poecilia > Poecilia mexicana. Next base: position 6,162,267 of record NW_028263382.1, on the reverse strand, counting down.
ACATTAAGATCATCCACAAGAACCGGACCCAGACCCTGACCAGAGACCGGGTGAGTCCCTCTGCTGGTTGTCTGTACCCTGGTTCCGGTTCTGGTTCTGGGCCTGGTCCTTGTCCTGGTCCTGGTCCTTGTCCTGGTTCTGGTCCTGGTCCTGGGCCTGGGCCTGGGCCTGGGCCTGGGCCTGGGCCTGGTCCTGGTTCTGGTCCTGGTTCTGGTTCTGGGCCTGGTTCTGGTCCTGGTCCTGGTCCTGGGCCTGGGCCTGGTCCTGGTCTTGGGCCTGGTCCTGGTCCTGGTCTTGGGCCTGGGCCTGGTCCTGGTCTTGGGCCTGGTCCTGGTCTTGGGCCTGGTCCTGGTCCTGGTCCTGGGCCTGGTCCTGGTCCTGGTCTTGGGCCTGGGCCTGGTCCTGGTCTTGGGCCTGGTCCTGGTTCTAGTCCAGGCCCGGCTGGGTTCTCAGAGCGTCTCTGTGTCCTGCAGGCGTTTGAGAGCACACTGAAGTCCTGGGAGGACAAGCAGAAGTGTGAGTTCCCTCAGCCGTCCCTGCCGCCGCAGCCGGAGACGGTCTCTGAGGACGAGGCGCTGCTGGTCAGTGAGTTCGGTCAGGCTGCTGGAGCCCTCATCCACAGGTACGTCCTTCATGTCCTCCGAATGTCCTCCTGCGTCGGTCCGGACGCTGACGCCGTCTCTGCTGGTTCCAGCATCCGGGAGGTGGCCCAGTTCCACCACAGCATGGAGCAGGAGCTGGCCCACGCCGTCAACGCCAGCTCCAAGGCCATGGACGTGGTCTACGCCAAGAGCCCCGAGGTGCGTCCCCCGCCACTCTGGAGACGTCCATCAGCTGGACCGGAACGTCTCTCCTGTCCCACTGCAGTTCTGGTGGACTGACCGGAACCTTCTGTGTTTCAGGCTCTTAGCTGCAGCTCTGTGGTCCACATGGTCAGCGATGTCAAAGCTCTGCTCAGCGAGACGGAACTGCTCCTGGCCGGGAAGATGTCCATGGTAGCCGATTCCTATCACTTGGTTCTGTTCTGGTTCTGGACTGCCAGAACTGAAACAAGATCCGCCGGGTCTTAGGGAGAACCGGACCCTGCTGTCCAGGTTTAGACTGTTGGATGGATGTTTGGACTGTTTGAATGTTGGAAGGTTTGGATCGATCTTTAGACATTGGATGGATCTTTAGACGTTGGACGGATCTTTAGACGTTGGACGGATCTTTAGACGTTGGACGGATCTTTAGACGTTGGACGGCTTGAATGCATGTCTGTACGTGGAACGGACATTTGGACCGGATGTTTGGACTTTGAGCAGGTGGTAGCTGTTGGACTGCAGAGGTCCGGTTCCCTCTATGACCCAGTTGACATTGTATTAGTATCACCCAGAACTGATTTCTTTGTTTTGATGGCCTGGTTCTGGTTCTAACAAACCCAAAACCAGGCTTTGATTGTAGCTCCAGGTTCTGACCGTGGTTCTGTAGTTCTGATTGTGGTTCTGTGTCTGTGCAGCAGTTGGACCCGCCTCAGCAGGACCAGCTGAACGCCGCTCTGGGTTCTGTGGCCCAGGAGCTCCGCCGCCTGTCGGACGTCCCCTGGTTGTGTCCCGTCATCGACCCGTTGGACCAGGAGGTAAACCCCCTCCGTTCTGCAGAGCAAGTGACCGGGTTCTGTTTCAGTTTGGACCGACTCAGGATTCGGGTCTGTCTCTGTTCAGGGTCCTCTGGCGGACTTTTCCAAACGGAGTCAAAGCGGGAAATTTCGTCTTGTCTCAAAGTTCAAGAAGGACAAAAACAACAAGAACAAAGAGATGTGCGCCACCCTGTCGCTGCCAGGTGAGCTCAGAACCAGTCCAGTCTGTCCACAGGGTCCGGTACCACAGAACCACAGCATAAAGGTGTCTTTTCTCTGTTTGGGTCTTCCTGTCTGTCTGAACCACTTTCTGGGTGTCTCAGTTCACCAGTGGGGAACCGAGGAGGTTGGGGCCTGGCTGGACTTCCTCTGTCTGTCTGAGTATAAGGACATATTTAGTGGACACGATGTCCGAGGAGCCGAGCTGATCCACCTGGAGAGGAGAGACCTGAAGGTGAGGACACACAGAGAGACAGAGAGAGAGGACAAACAATCTAGAGCTAGATTTATATTTCTATGCTGGACAGATGTTTGGACTTGAATGGAAGCTGGTCAGATGTTGGGCGTCGGACATGTCCCATGTCGGATGCTGGACGGATGTGTGATCGGATGTGTGATCGGATGTTGGTCGGATGTTGGTCAGATGTTTGGTCGGATGTTGGTCGGATGTTTGGTCGGATGTTGGTCGGATGTTTGGTCGGATGTTTGGTCGGATGCTGGTCGGATGTTTGGTCGGACGTTTGGTCGGACGTTGGTCGGATGTTGGATGGATGCTGGTCGGATGCTGGTCGGATGTTTGGTCGGATGCTGGTCGGATGTTTGGTCGGATGCTGGTCGGATGTTTGGTCGGATGCTGGTCGGATGTTTGGTCGGATGTTGGTCGGATGTCTGGTCGGATGTTTGGTCGGATGCTGGTCGGATGTTTGGTCGGATGCTGGTCGGATGTTTGGTCGGATGTTGGTCGGATGTCTGGTCGGATGTCTGGTCGGATGTTTGGTCGGATGCTGGTCGGATGTTTGGTCGGACGTTTGGTCGGACGTTGGTCGGACGTTGGTCGGATGTTGGATGGATGCTGGTCGGATGCTGGTCGGATGTTTGGTCGGATGCTGGTCGGATGTTTGGTCGGATGTTGGTCGGATGTCTGGTCGGATGTTTGGTCGGATGCTGGTCGGATGTTTGGTCGGATGTTGGTCGGATGTTTGGTCGGATGTTTGGTCGGATGCTGGTCGGTCTGACGGTCCGTTGGGTCTCAGTCCGTCTCGCCGTCCACCTCCAGGACCTCGGGGTGACGAAGGTTGGACACATGAAGCGGATCCTGCAGGGCGTCAAGGAGCTGACGAGGAGCAGCAGCGCCAGCGAGGCCTAGCCGCCTGCAGGTCGGTTCTGAAGGTCCATTTGGACCCGATGTCCTTCGCTCCGGTTCTGGTCCCGCCTCGTTGTAATTGGGTTGTTGTTTTGTTGCTTAGGAACCGCTGTCCGCTGTCCTACTACCTCTGCTGCCTTTCTCTACCCCGTCCAGCCAGAAACCACCGGACCCGACCGGGACCAGAACCAGAACCGGCCCTCAGAAACACCGGGCAGAACCTTTTACAGGAACCTCCCGGTTCCAACCCGGAGAAGAACCAATCAGATGATCCATGAGTGCCTTCCCTCTCCAACCAGAACCACCAGTCCAAAAAAAGAATCAGAACCAGAACCATCAGTCCGGATCAGGACCAGGACGTTTCAACGGGCCTCTCCTTGGAGGCGACATCAGGTTCTGATGAGTCGGAACCAACTGGACCTCAGGCCCAGTTGAGGCGATGCATTTGGATCATGACATCTTCAAGTACTGATTAGAACCGGATCTCCTCTGCTCCAACAGAACCACAGACTGGTTCTGAGTTCTGTTGATGGTGGAGATTCCTCTCAGACTGGATCAGAACCCTGACCAGGTTCTGGTAGAACCAGGACAGCAAGGTCCAGCAGCAGCTCTGTGAGCTGGATTCTGGGTCAGAGTGAGCCAGAACCGAACCACTGAACTATTAGGTGAATATGGTGAGCCAGCCGACCCAACAGAACCTCCCCGGGTTTGCTGTTTTAGACCAGAACCTAGCAGAATCCTTTAAAGAAAATCAAACCTTTAATGTCCCAAACACCCAGACCAGAACCAGAAAGCTGTGCCTGTGGTTCTGGATGGACTAAACCAGTTTACAGGATTCACACCAGCTGTGGTTCTGATGAAACCCGGTCAGAACCCGATCCAACATTTCAGCCTCATCAACGGTTTTGGGTCCAAAATGTTTTATTTTGAAACTACAACGACCCATCAGATTGAAGCAGAACCCTGACTGGGTTCTGAACAGTTCAGAACCGCCCTGCTGGATCTGATTGGTCAGATTCCAGGAAGTCCCGCCCCCTGGAGGTCTGCAACGCACCAGCAGGGGGCAACCAATCACAGACTGAACCTTCTGATCAATCTGGTGGAGATTCAAAGAGTTTACCTGAACATTTATCGATGGGTGCCTTAAAGACGCAGCGGCCGGTCAGAGGTCAGCCGGTCAGAGGTCAGCCGGTCAGAGGTCAGCCGGTCAGAGGTCAACCGGCTGATCTCAGATCAGGCCGCGGTTTGTTTGTTTGTTTCTTCTTTTTTTTCTCTCCAGCTTCATTTTTCTACTGATCTTTATCGTTCTACAGTCGATGTTCAGATTCTAGATTAGGAAGTTTCCAAATCTTGTTCCAGATGTTTGTATTTTTGGCTCCAGATTGTTTGTGTTTGGTTCCAGTTTTAATCTGGACCCAGACGTTTCCAGAACCCGCTCCAGATTCCTCAGAGTCTGGACTAACTCCTGATTCCCATGTTTTCATTGTCCAGGTGTTTCAGTCTGGTTCCAGATGTTTCCGCATCTTCATCTGAGTTTTTCTGGACCCGGTGGACATATCAGATCTGTCAGGTTCTGGAACAGATTGTTCCGTTTCTTAGTCCTAATATTCCAAAGTTTGGATCAGATTATAGATGGTTAACATCTGGATCCAGATTCATAAACATCTAGATCCATTTGTTTTACAGTCTGGGCCCAGATGTCTCTGAGTTTTGATCTAGATGTTTTTGTCTGTTCCTGACATTTTGAGTTCTGTTTTAAATATTTCAAATTCTGGATCTGTACGTGTGTGGATCTGGATCCTGAGATGTATGAGTTTGGATCTGGATCTGGTTCCAGATCCATACAGGTTTACATCCACATGTTTTTGGTCCTGGATTCTAATATCTTAGAGCTCTCTCCATCGCTGGATCCAGATGTTTCTGAGCTTCAGATGTTTTCATGTCTGCATCTGGATTTTCCAGATGTTTTCGAATCCTGTTACACATATTTCATAGTCCAGATGTTTCAGATTCTGGATCCTGATATCCAGATTCTTCAGGTGTTTCATGTTACCAATGTGTTGCATTCGTGATCCAGATGTTTCCAAATCTCCATCCAAGCATTTCACATTCTAGACCCAGAATTTCTTAGTCCTGGTACAGACGTTTCAGTCTGGATCCAGATGTTTCAGATTCTTTGTTTGTGCCTCACGCCCTGAATTTAAGTGTTTAAATATTTTCCAGGTTCTGAATCCAGATGTGTGTTTTAACCTCTGGATCCAGACCCAGAGTCGTCCTGATCCAGATGTGCTCTCCTCCTCCTCCTCAGTGCCTTGCTCCAGGGCGCGGTGCAGTGCTGGTCTCATCCTGCCTGTATTTATTGTGTAATTTATAAACCGTGACACTGTTCTGGTGGTAGGAGCGCCCCCTGCTGGGCTGTCACTGTAGATACACAGAAACCTGTGGAAGATAAATAAACTTAATTTCTCCTCTGAAACGCTGCGGCTCTGCTTTTCCTTTTAGCTTCACTGAGTTGAACTTCAGGATTCAAACAAAGAACTTCTAAAAATAATAATATATTTATTACCTAAAATACAGTTTTGGGTAATAAAACATTAGTGATTGTCGCAAAAGATGCATCTGCAGCTAAAAATCCTTCAAACATAACAAAACATTCTAAACTTTAATCTTTTTTCAGATTTTTTTTTTTTTTGTCTTTTCAGCAACAAAAAATCGTTGAAGAGTTTATTAAAAATCCATGTATTTATCAGTGTTTGTAGTCAAACTGGATGTTTTCCCTTTTACTGTTAAATTCAAAGAAGAAGCCTGGATGAATACTTTGGTTGCACCTCACAGTTTCCATGGTAAGATGTTAAATTGTCTCTTATTTTGAAAGGCTGGTTTTTAAATATGAATCTGCATCAAAATGTCTGACCTGGCAAAACCACGTTAAGTCATTCTTGGATCGTGATCAAGTAAAGGGCCGCCCAAAATCATTCTGAGAACCACAAATGGCCCCCGGACCGCACTTTGGACAAACCTGATCTATGTAATTATTTCAGCTTTAAACCTGTTCCAAAAAGTCTGAAACCAGTTTGAGAAGGGATGAAACCCCTTTTCTAACTGGTTTCAGACTTTCTGATTTCTGTTGGGTCGGAACCAGAGCTTCTCATTTGTTTCTCAAATTCAGTAATAAACATAAATTAAATTGGGGATTATATTTTATGCGAGATGTCAAGGCAGAGTCCCAGTTTCCGACGGTAAGTGAACGCATCCTGATGTAGAGTTTTAGTTTATAGAAACTGGTTCTGAGATGAAGAACCTGCAGCAGTAAAAGATTTAAATCATTTTTTATTATTATTAAAGATTATTGTCTTGTGATAAGCAGCTGAGTCATAAATTTTCACTCCAACATGAAAACATTTATGAAACGGTGTCATTTATTTCCTGAACATTTTGTTCTGACCCGTTTGAATAAATCAAATAACTCCAGGTTGGGAAGTGAAAGCGGTTTTTGTTTTTGTTGCTGATGTTAAAGAGGAAACTCTCTGGTGTTGAAATCAAGGTGAGCTAAGTTTTCCCTGCAGCTTGTCTTGCAGGATGTTGGTTTTCCGCACCAATAACAAACCCAACTGCTGCTCCCACTGAATGAACAATCACTCTTCTTCCTCAGAAGAAGATGACCTCTGACCTCCTGCTGTATAGGTGAGTGATGAAAACCGAACGTTTTGCCAGAACTTTTGGTCTTTTCTCTCTCGTTCGCGGTTCTGCTGAGAGTCAATATTTGAACTGTGGTTAAAAGTCGATCGATGAGCTGGACCTTCATTTCTCCGGAGGACTGACGCTCCGGAGGCAGACATGTTGTCGTCCATGTCGGCGAATCTGGGCTTCCTGCTGAGCTGCTCCACGCTGATCCAATGTTCAGGTGAGACCCGGATCCACCGGATCCACCGGATCTGGATCCAGATGTAGAGAACCGGGAGATCGACACCTTCTGTGACGCCGTGGAGTCTTTAAAATGAGATTCAGACCGTTTACCATCAATACGGTTAATAATTAAACAAGTAGCAGTCAGAGTGCAGGGGTGACGGCTCTGGCCGCCGTACATAGAAGAAAAGGAGCAAATGTCCGCTAAAAGAAATTCTAGAAAAAAGGGAATTTCCGAACTCCAAAAGTCAAAAACCTGAGGAAGAAACTCAGAAATTGTCAGATTAATATCAGCAATTTTCTAGAAAAATCTCCACATTTTCTGATCTTTAAAAACTGAAAATATCTGACTTTTGAAATTCAGAATAAGAAAACTTCCAAAAGTAAAAAAAAAATTGAGATTTTTCCTAGAATTTAATTTTGCTTCTCAAACTGAAATTCCAAAACATTTTGTAGAAAATTTGAGATTAAGCAAAATTTTTCAGATTTTCTTTCTAGAAAATTGTTGATTTTTTCAAATTGACTCTTTTGTTCTGTCTACAATGGCTCTAATGTGCTGTCGTAGGTCAGGCGATGTCTGAGTAAAGTTTTATTTACTCCTCAGTCTTCATCGACCAGCCGACGGCTGTGCAGGTGCTGCAGTCCTCCACTAGGAGGCGCCGTGCCAACTCCTTCGCCCTGGAGGAGATGCTGCCAGGAAACCTGGAGAGGGAATGTTACGAAGAGCGCTGCTCCAAAGAGGAGGCCGCCGAGATCTTCCACACCCACGAAACCACAGTACGACTAACTCTGGGGCCACACTGGGGGTTAGGGGCCATATTATGGGACAGGAGGCCACACTGGGGGTTAGGGGCCATATTATGGGACAGGAGGCCACACTGGGGGCCAGGGGCCATATTATGGGACAGGAGGCCACACTGGGGGCCAGGGGCCATATTATGGGCCAGGGGCCACACTGGGGGCCCGGGGGCCACACTGGGGGCTAGGGGCCATATTATGGGACAGGAGGCCACACTGGGGGCCAGGGGCCATATTATGGGCCAGGGGCCACACTGGGGGTTAGGGGCCATATTATGGGACAGGAGTCCACACTAGGGGCCAGGGGCCATATTCAGTGATGAGGTTTATCTTCCAGGGACAGCATGGTGGGTCTGGTTGCCCTGCAGTGTCAGTTTCAGGTTTGTTCTACAAATAGGGGGAATTATTAGACATCTTCTGGTGCAGTTAACTTTATTACATTAATATTTGGAGACGCCGGCTTATATGTAAATTTGCTCTGTAAAAAAATAACAGCAATAATTTGGGTCATTTAGTCATAAGAGAAAAAAACTGAGGTTAATTTTTCAAAGTCATATTTTCACCATGTTATTTGTTTGCCACAGTTTCAAACTGAATCTTCTGTTACCAACCTCGTTTTGTCTCGTTAGCAAGACAAAAAAACATTTTAAAGCTAAATATTTAGTTAGATCTGAGCTTGATTAATATTTAGCTCATCTCAAATATGTCACTCTGAGCTCAACACTAAATAATTAGGTATTTAGTTTTGAGTCAGGAAAGCTAGAGAGGGAGTGTTGAGCTAAGTACTTAGTTTGCGAAGTGTTTAGTTTGAAAATGTAACATTTGTAGATGATGGAATAACGTGATGAAATATGTCTTTGGAAAATGAACCTGGATTGTTTCTACTAGTCGTTGAGTTGTTTTTGCTGCAGATATTAACTCTAAACTCTCATCCACAGATGGAGTTCTGGTACAGATACCAAAGTGAGTAAAACTGTCATTCATTTACCTAGCAACACTCTTTGGTTACCTAGCAACAACCTGTTGAGTAACTTGTGCAGTGTCTCATAACCACTTTAAAAAAAACAAAAGCATTGCAGAGAGAAAAGTGTGGATGAAACGGTTATCCACAGTTTGGCAATATTTCAGATAATTAAAACCACAACAACAACAAAAACAGTATAACAGTATTGATATCAACCGATATGAAATGATTATACCGTAATTTGTTTTCCTGCCGTATCGTCCAGCCCTAGTTATGCCTAAAACCATTATGTTGCGACATGTTTTGGTTTTCTCGCTGAATTTAGAGCTGAATGAGAAATTTACCTGATCACATGACCTTGATAGGTATAGTAATTGTCTGGTGACATGATTAACTGATGACATTACTGCCAGGTGACAGGTCTACCTGTGTCTTCTCTGTTTGTAGATCTGAACCCGTGCCGGACCAACCCCTGCCTTAACGGAGGAATCTGCAGTCAGGACCGGGAGGAGTTTCTGTGTCTGTGTCCTCCCAGGTTCCGCGGGAAAACCTGCGACTCGGGTAAGAAACGAGCTGCTACTCGGATAAACAACACCTGTCGGCCACGACGTCACACACCTCACCTGCTACCTGTGTCTGTGCCGTGTCTAGAGGTGTTGGAGTGTCGTTATGGGAACGGTGGTTGCCTGCAGTACTGCCAAGACCTGCCAGGGGGCGCTGGAGTTCAGTGTGGCTGTGCTGACGGATTTAAACTGGAGGCTGATGAAAAGAGCTGCACACCAACAGGTAACCCGCTACGTATACATGATCTAATCTGAAATAAACCTGGTCTAATCTGAAATAAACCTGGTCTAATCTGAAATATACCAGGTCTAATCTGAAATAAACCTGGTCTAATCTAATCTAATCTGAGACAAAGTTGATGTGAGTCTCACCTGTCTGACGGGTCATTATCCTGTGTTGCACTAATTTACCTGTCTAATCTGTAATTCCCACCTCCTCCTGTAATCTGTCAGATTTTTCTGAGGTGAAACTTTCCATAACTGCTTTATTCTCCCATTCAGTGGAGTTTCCCTGCGGCCGCCAGCAGATGGCAGCGTTGCACTACAGTCGCTCCCTTTTGGATCTCCTGGAGGACACCAACGTTACCATGACAACGGACCAGAACAGCACCAACATGAACACAACTCAGCACAACTCAACAGAACCGTCAGAGGCAACAAACTCAACATCTGGTTGGTCAACTTCAGTTATTACAGCTGAAACTGTCAGACCTGAACCTGCAGAGACACACAGAGACGGTTACAAACACGGCCTTCTGTCACCTGAAGGATATTTATAATGTTTCCTTGAACTGTGTTGTTGCTTAAATGTGCCATACAAATGAACTTGATTGATTGACTGGCAGGTGGGAACCAGACGGAGGGACAAATGGAGGAGAATCATTTGACTCGTATTGTGGGAGGAAACCTGGAGAGCCGAGGAGGAAGTCCTTGGCAGGTTAGTCTTTTACTGATGGATCTGTTCAGGTTCTGGTTGCTTCTGTGTGGATCTGTTCAGATTCTGATTGATTCTGACCGGTTCTGTCCAGGTTCTGGTCCACAGGTCAGACGGATCCGGGTTCTGTGGAGGAACCCTGGTTTCAGAGCGTTGGGTTGTTTCTGCAGCTCACTGCTTCGAGGACTCAGCGGACCATGTCACTGTAGGTGAGAATAGAGCTTTATTTTGAAAAACCTGGCTAACTGGTTCCTGTTCCTGTCCCAGACGGGCCTACTGGACCAGAACAAACCGATGGGAACCATCAGCCAGTTTGATTGGTCTCCGTACTGACTGACTGGTTTGATGTCTGATTTACTGCTTTGATTTAGTTTTTGAGTGTTTTAAGGTCTTGCTACAGACTATTGATCAAATTTAAGTCTGGGATTTGACTAGGCCACTCTGAAACTTGATTTTACTTTTCTGAGCTGGAGGTAGATTTGCTGTTAGTCTTTGATGGTTGAAGTTTCTCCTTCAGGAATATTTACTAGAAAGTATAAACTATGAGAAAACGTTATTGAAGTCCACGCGCACACAGGTTTGATTGACAGCACTAAGCCCCGCCTCCTGGCTCTGATTGGCTGTTTGCAGTTGACAGATTCTTCATCTCATACTGTCACGACATGGTGACAGATTCAACAAATATATAAAAAATGTTTTTTATAAAAGTTACATTCATTGTTTCTTTTTCAAGAGGATTCTGGTGAGAGAGCAGCTCCGTTTACAAGCATCAACATTTACATCCAACCAGAGAAACATATTTGTTTAGCTTAAAAGCATCAAAGCATAATATCATAAAAACATCTAATAAAAAAATAAGCAACAGCAGTCATAACTCTGCTCATAAGGTCTGTTTTCCTTTTCTCAGTTTCTTCGTCTCATGATTATTTATTCCTTTGTTTGTTTGTTTTTCAGGTGACTACGATAAAAAACGTCCTGATCCGGACGAGCAGAAGATAAAGATCCAGCAGATCGTCGTCCATCCTCATTTCCACTCCTACACTTTCGACAGCGACATCGCCCTGCTCTACCTGGCCCGGCCGGCCCTCAGGGGCCCCACCGCGGTCCCCGCCTGCCTGCCGGACCCCCACCTGTCCAGATACCTGCTGAGGGTAACCCGGTTCCGGCCGTGAGTCTGGCTGATGGATGTTTCGGGTTCTGACCGGCTGTCTGTGTTCAGGAAGACACTCGGGGCGTGGTGACGGGGTGGGGCGCCACGCAGTACCTGGGCAGCTCCTCCCGCTTCCTGAGGAAGGTGACCCTGCCGGTGGTCAGCTACCAGGCCTGTTCTGCCTCCACTGAACAGGTGAGCTACCCCCACCTGCAGGGGGCGGCGCTGAGCTGAAGTCAGAGCTCACCAGGTTTTATACTGCAGAATGACATTTTCCTTCTGGTTTACTTTGGACTTTGCTAGATTTGCTAACTTACCGTTGCAGGAAAACCGTTTATCACTACAAGTCCCCTAAGTACCACACTGGACTCTTCTCCTATCTCTCTTTTTCTTTTTTTCATTTCACTATTATTGTCTTTTTTGCACAACCATTTCTATCACTTGTGTTTGTCATACATGTGACAATTAAAAGTTGAAAGGAAAAAAAGAAAGAAAGAAAGAAAACCGCTCCGGTCACTGGTGGCTATGCTGACTAGCCTTAGCAGAGAGAAGAGATGGAGGATGAACATGGGCATGATTGACAGCACTTAGACCCGCCTCCTGGCTCTGATTGGTTGTTTCTAGATGGCACTGGGAGAAGGCAGAGGAGATTGATTTTTTTAACAGATCATCTGTCTCATATCAAAGTATCACAACATGGTAACAGATTAAACAAATATGTAAAAAAAAATGTTTTACAAAAGTTCCAAAACAAAAATGTCCAGGAAAGGCCGTGGGTGGCAGCAGGTGGTTTGGTTCTTGATCGCACTTCCAACTTGATTGTTTGGAAAAAAAAAAAAGTTTTACTTCTTGCAAAATATAGACAAAACAATAACTAAACATTTCTTAGAACTTAGTTGGAAATGAAAGTTGACTTAATCTGATATTTTAAGTTCAAAAAGTGTTAAAAACAGAATCATTTTACCAAAACCTTCAGACATTTTCCAAACAAAAGCCTCCTGCATGCACCCGCTGTGTTCTTCATCACGTAAATTAATGTGAGTCTAAAATTTATCAAAGTAATCTAGACAATTTCAGATATAAAAAATTAATTACAGATTTTGTTTCTGAACTAACTTCAGTATATTCTACCTTGTGAAAGAAAATCTAAATTGATTTTTATTCAACATAAATGTCCATAACAGTTACTGCAGCTTTAAAACAGATTTCTGTTTGGTTGATATGCAGCTTGTTTTCCAGCAGGGGCGCTGTTGCTCTCATTAACTGATCAGTTACCTGTTGCATTTTAGGCAAGTTTTTACATCATTACTGTCGCTTTAAATGATTTTTTTCTGTTGAAAGTTGTGATTTTAAAACCCTGATGTTTCAGAGTGAACCCTCCTCTCCTCCCTCTTCGTCCTGCAGGTGATCACAGACAACATGTTCTGTGCAGGTTACCTGGAGACCAACATGGACGCCTGCAGCGGAGACAGCGGCGGGCCGTTCGTGGTCCACTACCGAGGAACCTGGTACCTGACCGGGATCGTCAGCTGGGGGGAGAAATGCGCTGCGCGGGGGAAGTACGGCGTTTACACCAGGCTGGGAAACTTCCTGGGCTGGATCAGAGACACCATGCAGAGGGTGGAGCGGAACCAGACTCTGAGCTGATGAGGCTTTGACTGGACCGCATCATCATCATCATCATCGGCGGCAGCGGTGGATTTAAAGGAGTCCAATCATTGTTTTCTATGAGAGACAGAAAGTTTTCCAGCTAAAACTCAATGTTTATTTTTTTAATAACAGTTTGTATTTGTTTTTTGTGCAAATTTGCAACATTTATTGGAAATGCAACAAAATGTTGAAGGATTGTTGAGCTTCTCCGTCCTGCAGGCAGCAGGATGTGCAGGTTTAATAACCCAGAGCTGCTCTCGGTACCAACAGACGCTGAATTAAGCAGACGGGTCACATCAGATCGTCCTGTTAGGAATTATGGGATGTTTTCATAAAGGCTTAATGAATTCATCAGATTCTGCTTTTAATAAACAGATTTTTACAGAAATCCTCATTTCCTCTGATTCAAACTGAAGGACCAGCATCGACCAGATCTGATTAGTTTTTTGCTCTATTTTGATCACCTTTGAGTTGAGAATTTCATAAAAAAATATGTATTTTAAAAAACTTCACATCGGCGGTCAGGTCTTAAATTCAGTCCAACTTCAGTTTTCTTTCAGCTTCCAAACTAAAACCAGCCTGAGGTTGTTAACAAGAATCAAACTTTAGAGCTTTTTCCAAACATTAAAGCATAAAAACACCAACAGACCAAAAATATTAGTTTTATGAAATATGAAACTGAAATCTTAATGAGAAACACCAGTGACAGAAATTTATGTAACAAACCCTGAAGGTCTTAAAGACTTAAAAACAAAAGGTGATTAAATTGGAAAAAATTATGTTTCATTTTTATGAAGAAATGTAAAACAGTTCTAACAGAAATAAAAACTAAAAATAAACTAAAAGCAGTGATGCTCAGCAGGTTCACACACGTCAGTGGGAGTGTCTCCAAGAGGCTCTGCCAACAAGAAAAACAAGAAAAATCAGGAAGAAAACAACAAGCGAAGCTGCAGGTGATACACGACGTTTCTGAAGAAGAGCTGTGATCCGGGTGAGTTTTTCTTTTCTTTATATTTTGTAGAGATAAAACTGCATCAGAGCTTCATTCATGACTCCACAGTGAAGTTAGAGTCAGGCTGCAACTCGACAGACTGTCACTCCAACGTTTACTTCAGGAAGTGAGAGACAAACTCCAGTCGAATTGCAGACAAACACCAACAGCAAACAGACGGAAAAGCCACAGAGTGAAGGTATGCAGAGGCAGACTCAGTCGTTTTGGGGCCCAGGGCCAACCTTTGCAGCGGGGCCCCTGCCGTAATGTACTGATGAACCCTGAGGGTGAAGATCCTGAAGGCCTGCCGTTCTCTCACAGGGTGGAGCTCATAATATTCACTCAGTGACTATTGTATTAAGCCAAGTAAAACTGTTTCTGTTATACCAACTCCAGAATCATGTTTCTCATCCAGTCAGTTTAAACTCTGAGGAAACTGAACCTCCTGACCCTGAGGTGAATCAGAGAATAAGAACCAACATTTACCGCTTCAGATGAATCCTAACAATCTGTTTCCTCTGCAGGTGAAGGCAGTGTGAGCTGATGTGGATTCAGCAGCATGGATCAGGATCAGGATGTGAATGAGAGGGTTCCTCTGCTCAGAGAGCAGAAGAAACGGAGCAGAGGTCAAAGGTGAGACCAGCGTCTCTGACTGGCTGAGCTCAGTATGGACATCACCGCATCTTCAGCGTTTCTGTTTTTGCTTTTGTTGTTACAGTTCAGAGGACCAACATCCCATCCCAACATGTCTGACTTGGTGTTGCTCATTCTGGTACGCTTTCAGCTTTTCTCCAGTTCATGATCATCCACTATTTATCATCTAGGAAAGATTGAATGCTCAACTGTTCATTTTTGTTTTTCCAAAACTTTAAAAACCATCAGCTTAAGTACCACTCTTTATTAATCCACAACATCCTGTGAATGTATTCAGACTCATATAAATGTCCCCAACATGTCTGAAATATCACAATGAGAGCTTAGAAAGAGAAACTGGAGAAAACACAGTTCTGTGTGAAACAGCAGTGTGAATGCTGACCTGTTGAATGAATGAAAACAGAAAGATCATCAAGAAAATGGAAAAAGTGAAAAATTACCAAAACGTAGAAAAATGTCCATTTCCTGCAAAAATGCAGTATATATACAAAACTAATACAAACAAAATTAAGAATAGAACATTTTATAGTAAGGGCAAATTCACAGCATAACAGCTGGTCAGTTGTTGAAAATAAAAATAAACTGAAATTTCACCACAACTACAGACAATGTTAACCTGCAAACTTTTCCCTTTTTGTTCGTGGATATATTTTTCTAGCAGCACACAGAGACCAGACTCACCTGAAGCCCAGCCTGTAACTGGACCAGAGACGGTGTCAGAATACGAACCCAACTCTGGATCAGAAACCATTCCAGTTTATGAACCAGAACCTGAGAATCTATCAGGATATGGACTCAACTCTGAACCTGAACCTCCATCTGAGGCCTTATCAGGATGTGGATCAGAACTGGAACCAGAACCTGACACCCTGTTGGGATTTGAACCCAAATCTGAACTGGTACCCGGATCAGAAACCAAATCACTTAATGAATCTGACTCAGTACCAGAAACTGAGGCACCATCAGGGTTTGAACCCAACTCTGAACCTGAGCCTCCATCTGAGACCTCATCAGGATGTGGATCAGAACTGGAACCAGAACCTGACACCCTGTTAGGATTTGAACCCAAATCTGAACTTGTATCCGGATCAGAAACCAAATCAGTTTATGAACCTGAATCAGTACCAGTACCTGGATCTGAGACTCTGTTCGGATTTGAACCTTTACCTCAGACCATCGCTGAACCTCCAGAGGATTCTGGACCTGAAGATGATCGCTCTGCCAATCAAAGGTAAGTTTGTCTTATATTCCTCATATGTCTGAAATTTCATGGTGAGAGCTTAGAAATGGGAATAATTAATGTAAACCAGGGTGCATTTCATACCAACTACAGTTGTTGACCTGAAAACATTTACCTTTTCTTTTTAACCATGTTTTTCTAGCAGCACACAGAAACCAGACTTCCCTGAACCTCAACCTGGACCTGAGACTGGATGCGAACCCAACGCTGACCTTTTGTCTGGATCAGAAACCAAATCAGTTAATGAACCTGAATCAGTACCAGATGCTGAGGAAACATCAGGGTTTGAACCCAAGTCTGAAACTGACCCTCCATCTGAGACCTTATCAGGATGTGGATCAGAACTGGAACCAGAACCTGAGACCCTGTTGGGATCTGAACCTTTACTTCATCCTCAGACAGTCTCTGAACCTCCAGAGGATTCTGGACCTGAAGATGATCAATCTACCAATCAAAGGTAAGTTTCTGATATATCAGAATGTCGAACACATTTCTGAAAACATTTATTTTCTTGCACACTTTTCCAGCCTCACACAGGAACCAGAGACACAATCAGAATACAAACCCAACTCTGGAGCTGGATCAGAAACCAAATCAGTTTATGAACCTGGATCAGTACCAGATGCTGAGGCACCATCTGGGTTTGAACCCAACTCTGAACCTGAACCTCCATCTGAGACCTTATCAGGATGTGGATCAGAACTGGAACCAGAACCTGACACCCTGCTGGAATCTGAACCTTTACCTCATCCTCAGACCGTCTCTGAACCTTCAGAGGATTCTGGACCTGAAGATGATCAGTCTACCAATCAAAGGTATGTTTTTTTATATTTATGTCCCGTATATCTGGAAAATAATTCTGGGAATATATTTTTCCTTTATCATACTTTTCTAGTCACACACAGGAACCAGACTCCCCTGAACCTCCAGCTGGACCTGGGCTTGAGATTGAATCCAAAGATGAACCCAACTCTGAACTTGTATTCGGAACTGAATCCATATCAGTTAATGAACCTGGATCAGTACCAGAAGCTGAGACACTATCAGGGTTTGAACCCAACACTGAACCCGAACTTCAATCTCAGACATTAATAGGATGTGAATCTGGATCAAAGCTGGGACCAGAACCTGACACCCTGTTGGGATCTGAACGTTTACCTCATCATCAGAGCATCTCTGAACCTCCAGAGGGTTCTGGACCTGAAGATGATCAGTCTACTAATCAGAGGTACGTTTCTGTTATGGCCCCTATGTGTCTGAAACATCATACGGTCAGACTGGATGAAGTTGGTGAGGTTGAAGCAACACTCTGGAGTTGGAGGCATTGACGGAGCCCAGAGAAAAGGGCTTTCATTTGGCTTCAAGGTTATTCAATGGACAACCTGGAAACGTAAAGCAGGCTCCTTCCTAGATGATGGGAGATTTGTGAACCATGAGAACTGGATAGAGGGCTGCAGGGTTATCATGGTTGATATGGCTCCATATTGTTTGGAGCCATTAGTGCTGACTGATTTTATTTTTGGTGCAAACTATCTGATATTTGGAGCTGTCATCAGACCTTTCCATTTCTTTGCAATGTTTAAATTCCCAGAACAGTTATTGTGATCTATGAAAAATACCAACAACTGACCCACACATTAGGAAACGATAATGCTTTAAGTTAAATCTCATCTTTAGGGCCTGTTAGGTCCCTGTCTGACAGGTGTGAGAGTCTGACACTGGTCCTTGCCTATAGAGTTGGACTCTGCCAACGTTACCATTTGTCACTGATTCTGTTCATAACCTATAAGGACAGAATACCTAGGTGATCCATTTGGGTGACTTTAGGATCACGTCTCTGCTCTTTGCAGGGATTTTGCTCACAAATGAGGGAAAAATGGAGATCGACAGGCGAATTGGTTGTAATGGAAAAAATTACTTTAGCAAGAGTCTGGATGAGAAGAAATAAGAAATGTATTAAAACATGTCAAGGTGAGAACAGAAATACAGAGTCAAGGGGTCTGTCAAGTCTGCTCTGACCAACAGTGGATCTGGCTTCCTTTTATAGGTTCTGGTCAGAGAAGAGAAACTTGATTGGACTAGAGGTGTGAATCCCTGATTGTTATGTACCAGGGACTCTGTGGAGCCCAACACAGATGGTCTGATCATTTGTCTATTGTTAAGGATAGGGGTTTGTTCTTTGATGCTAAGGAGGGCAGATAAGTTCTTGGTTGGGGAAGAAACAATCTCCAGGATCAAGAACCTCTCCCTTGCTGTTGTAGAGGTCAATACGAGACCAGCTTGACCAATTTCATAATAAGATTATGCAGATAACCTAAGGCAGAAGAAGGGTGAGGAGCACATTTTAAAATTTTCCATTACATGGTGCAGCGTCTGCAGTGAAACGGGCGTTGTATTGATCTACCATGGTGAAGAAAGAGCTGAGTCCAAAGGCAAACCTCCCATCTACGTTCCTACCCTCATCTAAGGTCATGAGCTTTGGGTAATGGCTGAAAGTACAAGGCCACAGATACTGGCGACCAAAATGAGTTTCCACCAGAGGGTGTCTGGGTTCTCCCTAGAGATAGAAACTTGGTCATTTGGCAGACGCAGAGGAAAACCCAGGACACACTGGAGGGATGATGTTCCACTGCTGGGAATGTCTTGTGGTCTGGAGGAGATGGTCCAGGGAAGTCTGGGCCTCTGGTTAGACTGCTGCCTCGGTGACTCGACCCATACAAAGCAACATTTTACATTACATCTGTATATTTTTATATTTTCATTATAAATTGTGATTTTATATCAGAAACTGTTTTCTGTCATGAAATTGAAGTATATGTCTGTATCACAGGGTTCTACCATTTCATATCTGTAACGCATAAATTGATCTTTACAGATAGGAATAACACATTTATTGTCATTTTACTGATTAGAAAAAATCTTAAATAAAAGTGGTACTGAGGTAATTTTATTCAAATGAGTGAAATAATTGATATTTGAAAAACTTACAATTAATTCTGTAGTTTTTTTCCCTTGCAGTGATGAAACGTGAAGATGGACCCATCTGAAGCAGATGGGTTGGACTCTACATCACAAAGGGAGAAACAGGAGAGGTCAACGATGAACATGAGGTCAGACAGATTGAAACAGCATCCAGGAAACCATACAGACCAGAAACAACAATCAGAGATCAACCAGTCAGAACATTGATGACAAAGGGAGTGGCTGGTATTGGGAAATAAAAACACCAGAACATCCAGTTCATATTTCCATTCACCTTCAGAGAGCTGAATGTGCTGGAACGGGAAAAGTTCAGTTTGGTGGAACTTGTTCATCACTTCTTCACTGAAACCAAAGAAATCTGCAGCTTTGAACACTTCCAGGTTCTGTTCATCTTTGATGGCTTGGATGAGAGTCGACTTCCGCTGGACTTCCACAACTAGGAGATCCTGACTGAGGCTACAGAGTCCAGCTCAGTGGATGTTCTGCTGACAAACCTGACTTTCTGACTAAAACCAGGAAGATAGAGAACATCACCCAGTTCTAATGTCCTCCCACCCAAAGAATAGACTTTTAAATACTTATTTCCTATTGATTTAAAATAGTTTATTTTGATCCAGATAATATTGTACAAAAATAAAACAGTGCACAGTAAGAATGATATATATTCAGGAGTGCAGTTAATGCAACGTGACGATTAAAGAAATTCTAATGAGATGAGATATTTGATCAGACGTTTTTCTGACAACAGGAAGTTAAAGTTTTATTTTTGGCTGTAAAGTTTGATCTGGATCTTGTTCCGTTCGTCTGATCCATCTTCATCTGAATGATAAAAAGTCCTTACTGTTTAAGGAGTGTATTTCTTAGCAGTCAAAAATAACCCGGTGTAAAGTCTTTGTGGTCTTACAGCAGTCTGAGCATGCTCAGTTTGGAGAACCAGGAGGAAGATTATTTCACTAAAACAACTAAAGGATAAAATATTTTAATTTACCCTTAGAATCAGATGAATGTTTCTGATGGAATCAGTTTCCCATTAAAGTGATGTTTACTTTCTGCTTTACCCTTTAATAACCAATAGGATGACCAACAGTACCCAGTAAGTAACATATATGCTTGAAATACAACAAAACTAACTTACAAGTAACTTTTCAGCAAAATATAAGAGCTTGTGTGAGTCAATGATATTAATATTGTTAAAAATACAGGCTGCACATGACAAAAACATGACTATCAGGTTAATTGGCCTCTAAACTCCCTAGGTGTGTTGTGTGTCCTGTGTGTCTCTGTGTTGCCCTGCGACAGACTGGCGATCTGTCCAGGTGACCCCGCCTCTCGCCCAGAACGTTAGCTGGAGAGGCACCAGCACCCCCTGACCCTACAAGGGTCAAGAGTGTACAGAAAATGGATGGATGGGTGTTAAAAGTACTAGTTCCCAGGGAGATTATGTGATTTATAATGTGGGAAAAATGTCTTAACTGAAATAATCTGCCTATTAGAACTATTAGTTTTTATCAATACTTAAGAATAATTGACTTTATTTGTACGTTCATTTTGTCTTATTCAAAATATTTGGACAAGAAACTACATTAAGATATTGAGTAAGGTTTTGTTATTTTGCAGCGTACTGATAAATTTAAATAATAGTCTGGCATTTCTGAAAGAAGTGGAGAAAGTTCGAAATGCTACTCTGAATTAAACATGCAGTTAAATTGATTTGATGCAGATTAAAGAGCTCACATGGTGAAACCTGAAGGTAAAACCACAGTCATCGTTTTACAGTCTGAACTTTCAACCATCCATGAAAATTCCTGACAAATCGACCAACTGATGAGATTCTGCGTGTTGCAGAGCAGCAGGTCTCTGCAGGGAGACGCAGCGTCTCTCCCTCACCACCAGGGGGCAGCCTGAACATGGCTCTGAATCCAGTTCAGGTATTTCTCCACCCGGGTGTAGACGCCGTACACCCTCTGGCTGCCGCAGTCCTCGGGTCCGGCCCAGGACACCAGGCCGAACACGGCCCACCTCCGCCCCGCCTGCATCACGAATGCCCCCCCGCTGTCCCCCAGGCAGGTGTCCCGCCCTCCCTGGAAGAAACCCGCGCAAAACATGTTGTCTGTGATGTTGTAGCGGACGGAGCGGGAAGCGTAGCTGGCCTGGCATTCATCCTCAGGGACCACTGGCAGCTTCACATACTGCAAGAGGTCAGAGGTCAGCGGGGACGGGTTGGAGGAAGCGTTGGAGATCCCCCAACCAGCAACTAGACCCAGAGAGTTGGGGAGGAGGGAGGACGGACGGTCCTGGTGGAGACAGAAGAAAAGAAGAGATCACATCATCAACCAGGAGGAGCAGCGGTGGAAAACATCATCTGTGTTTTCAGGGTTTCATCCGTTTGGTCTGATTTAATTCAGTCCGTCTGCCTAGAAAGTCCAATTCATTTGAAGACGTGCAAATGTGTAAATGTTATAGGATTGTGTTTACATGTATAGTTTTTTACTCTTTTAAGTTTTTATTATTTTAGTCAGACTTCTTAATGAGCTAATGTGTTAAAATGTGTTAGACCAGAGGTTGAAACAGAATGTTCCTGTCTTTTATCTATGCACATATATGTAATCTACCTATCCAATTTCAGTCCAGGTAGCACCTGCAGCAGCAGCATTAGCCACACTGAGGGGCTCATTTTTACCATGATGCCCAGCTACGGTGGCTCGTAAGTTCAAAAAGATATTTGTTTCCATGTTGGTTCGGATCGAGACCGGTCTGTAGGTTTGCAAGCAGCTCAGAAAGCGGGTCTGGGTCCAACCGAACAGTTCTGCAGGAGTGCTTTCACATCTGGAGAAAAGATGTGGACTAACAGGGGAAACAAACTCGGTCTGTTTAAAGTGGACCAAATGTATCGGGTGTGAATGCTAATCGAACCAAAAAAGTGAACTCCGCCTACAAACCTCCGTCTGGTTTCGGTTGAAGTGAACTCTGGTTCGGTTCGAGTGGAATGTGAACAGCAAGCGGACCAGAGACCACTCCAAAAGCAGGAAGCGGACTACAGCGCAGGGCATTATGGGTAAATGCAACCAAAACAAATGTGCTAGCCTGGCGCTAGCAGAAAAAATGAGTTGTGGTTAGCCAAAGCTCCAAGATGAAATCTTCCAACCACCTCCATTTTGTTTCCGTTTGGTGAAGAAGGACGTTGCTCTCAGTGTCTTCAGATGTTTTTGTGCCGTTTCCTTCACTGGTTCTTGGTGCAGCGCCCCCACAGGCCAGGAGGGGAACAGGTTACTCAAAGGATTTGGTTGGTTTCACTCGCAACTCTGGTTCCAAATCAAGCTGAATCTACTGGAGTGTCGGGAGGGAAAACAGCCTTAGTGTCTCTTTGTGTCCCTCCATGTTTCACTCACCCTTAATGTTTAGTGTCTCCGTCCTGTCTCTCAGTAACCCCATGTCCGTCTTTCCAGTTGTCTTCAACAACCTGAAACCTGGATTCTCCTGCTCACCTGTTGGTGAGCCGGTGGCAGACAGACGGGCCGGACCAGCCGGTTAAACTCCGCCGCCTCGCTCAGTCTCAGCAGGGCGATGTCGTTGTTGTAGTTGTCGGGCTGAAAGTCTGGATGGAGGACAATCTGATCGACAGAACGACCGGTGGACGTCTGTTTGTCTCTGAGGCTGTGGAGCCCGAGGAACACCTGAGGGACAGAAAGTCCTGACTGAGACACGAAGACAGCATGAACCTCACATGCAGGGACAAACATCCACCTTCACGTGATGCGGGACCACCGGGACGACGGTGGCGTCCCTCCTCTGGGACCGCAAGACGTGGGCGGCGGTCAGGATCCAGGACTGAGACAGCAGGGCCCCGGAGCCAAACCAGCGGTCCTCAGGGACCCGGGACAGGTCCTCCACACTGAGCAGAACCTGCCAGGGGAAGAAACCGGGCTCAGAGCTCCGACCGCCCACAATCCGCTTCACCTGGTGGGGGAGAGGGCGAGAAGGCAGGCCGCAGGCTGGAGGACATAAAAACCACGGACATGAAAACAGACAAAAAGGTAAAGAAACAAGTAAACAGAAAAGAAAATAAAGAGGGAACATTCAGGTAAACAGATAAACAGATACGTGAAGCAGAGAGAGAAAAAAACAGACAGGTAACGCAAACAGGCAGACAGTTAAAAAAAAGTACAGCTACAGCCATACTCAGTAAATCAGAATATTAATGAGTTCATGTATTTCAGTAACTCAGCTCACATCTAAAACACATTATATACATTAGTTCTTATTTCTGTCAGCAGCTGATGAAAACTAAATGTGGGTCTGATATGTTTTTTATTTTCAGATTGATGGAGGAGTCGTACCTGGCAGACAGACAGGAAGTTGAGTTCCTCCGTCAGCATCCACCCACTCACCTGCAGGGCCACACCTGAACGAAGCTGCAGCACAGAAACCGACCCAAGCTTCATGATCTTTGGTTTACATGATCAATAAATCAGATCTTTGGTTTGTTTAGACATAAAAATGAAATAAATAAACAGAAATGAAAAATAATCACTAATTAAACTAAATATTAAAATCTTAATTGACCCAATGACATCATCACCATCTTACTGTTGCTCAGCTGGACGCCGTCCTCCACGCAGACGTAACGGAGCGTCGCTCCAAAAAGCGTGCTGTTGTCATGGCGACCAAACATCACAACAGCTCCATCAACCTTCTTAGGAATCCCACAATCCAACACTGCAACAGACGTGAGTCAGCGACCAATCAGCTTCCAGGACGGCCAATCAGCAGGAATGTAGCCCAGGTGTTAAAGGGACAGTCCTGGTTTTTAAGGTGGGGGTTCTGCAGGGTGTTTATCAGCAGTCAGTATCTTACCTGCAGCAGACAGGAGCTTAAGAAAACGTCGGACTCCTGATGGTTCCTGAGGATGTCAATGAATGTTTTTATGGGTTTTATGCATCCACTTCATTTCATTTGGTAGGTTTCCACGTCCCGCAAACACTTTAAATATTTTCTGTTAACGTCTCCGTCACCTTTTTTAGTTTTAGTTTATTTAAGAGTTGTTGTTTTTTTACATAAATACTCCAGATGATGAAGGAAGATCTGGAACCTTTAATCTTTAACTTTCTCTCAGTTACACGTCTTAGATAAAATTATCTCAGTAATACTTCAGATTTTACACATTTCAATACAACAGATATATTCAAATACAGTAAGTAAAGTTACATTCTGTGTAACTCCTAATTGTAACAACGAACAGAAACATAATCATTTTTACTTCATGTTTGTTTTTTCTCTCAGTATATGTATGCAATGCTTTTTAATTATGTTTGCTTAAATAAATCAAGAATGAAATGAAATGCCTCAGATTGCTCTTCATCAGTGGGGGTTTCAGATTGCTTAAAGTTGAATCTGTTGCCTCCTGGTGGCAGCTGAAGGGAACTGCATGTGATCAACAACACGTCTGATTGGCTGTTTTAGGCTGCAGGTAGATTTTTATGGCTGGGAGCTTCAGATGATCACCAGCTTGAGTTCTTTGTTTATTATTTATTTAAGCTGCTCTTAGTTGTAATGACTCTAGAAACAAAAATAGATACTACTTCTTTTTCGGTAGAGATAAAATTCTGCCCTGGATTGATTATTTATGTCTGGAGTCATATCTCCTTCAGAAAAAGTTGAAAAATCTTCTTTGGAAACTTTCTGGTGAACCCACTTTACAAATTACTGTTCACAGTTCACTATTTGCACATTTTTCTATGGAACATAACTCTTTTTTTGGAGAATCCTAAAAACCACCTCAAGCCACAAGCCACTAAAAAGCAAAAACTTTATTGCAAAATTGAGGAAGTTATTTTGTCATTTCTGTCAATCTTTTCTAGTCCCATTCTTAATAAGGTGCAAAAAAAACGTTGATGAAAATGGATTTTGGCAAATTGTCCCAACCGTGCAACACCGGAGATCTACTGTTTAAAAACAAAATCTCCTTTTTTCCAAACAACAGCACCCCCTGCTGGTGTCAGCTGGTGAAACAAATTACTACTTAGGAGCCTGAAGTTTGGTCCATAAAATGTTGGAAACAATGCAGCTTCACATTAACGGAATAATCTGCAATGAATAAATCTGAATGTGTAAAACAAGATGACAGAAAAAGAAACTGGAGATCTGCTGAGTGAAACTCCAGAGTCTCCATTTTTGGACAGGAAACATGTCCGTCAGCAGCTCTGAGCTCAGATCCGAGTCTTACTGTCACAGTGAGGAGGACGGCCGCTCCATGAGCCGTCAGCCTGGCATTCCAGCTGGAGACGATCCGACGTCCCACCGTCCTGCAACACATCACAGCATGGAGCAGTGAGGCCTTTCCAGTAACCGCTGGGGCCACAACATGACCAAAAATATGATTTCTCTATTAAAAATCCTTCTTTAATGCCCAAATGCAATGGAGGGCAGTGCTAACTAAAAACGTAGCTGCACCAACCCTAAAGCACAGATCATAAACATCAGTTAAAGCTAAAAGCTGCACTAACATGGTATTTAGCAAAAGTTGAAGCACTAAATATGACCACATTGATACTCACCTCAAAATAAGAGCCTTAACTATTTGAGGAATTCCTAACAGTCAAGAACCAAAACTTCAACACAAAGGTTGAACTTTATTCAACTTAAAATTAACAAAACAACTGAGCAAATTAGCACTTTAGCATTTAACAGGAAAAAATATTCTATGGTAAGCTAAGGGTGCTAAATGTTTTTAAAGTTAGCAAAAGAGTTAAAGTACTAAACAAAAATTTGCTCTGCTATTAGCACATTAGCAGAAGTGTTCCCACTACTGGCCAGGTGTATTCTGATGGTATGAGAACATTTTGGCTCCATTAATCCAAAGTCATCAACATATTCTCTCCATGTGAGCATAATTCAAGAGTTTCTTTTTTTATGTTGATTAACTAAAATAAGTAAAGTTTAATCAAATTTAATCCAATGGGTCAGACAAAACGAGAGACTCTCTCCTGTGTTTTCTGTTCTAACCTGTGTAGACCAATCAGAACCTCTCTGCTGCTCCCAGTTCAGTCACTGGTTCCAGTTCCCAGCAGCAGATCGGAGCCTCACCTGGACCAGGATGAACCCCGGCTGACAGCTGAACACCACATGGTCCCTGAAGGTGTATTCTGATTGGATCGGAA
The DNA here is from genome assembly GCF_051168715.1 of Poecilia mexicana. Classification (NCBI taxonomy): domain Eukaryota; kingdom Metazoa; phylum Chordata; class Actinopteri; order Cyprinodontiformes; family Poeciliidae; genus Poecilia; species Poecilia mexicana. The sequence continues at coordinate 6,136,297 of NW_028263382.1, read as the reverse complement.
CCATCACCGCATTGGGCGGAGCCTCAGGTACTGGACACTGACTTCCTGCAATTTCAAAATAAAAGCCTAATTTCTGTCTCCACATCAGCCCTGTAGCCCCGCCCCCTGCGTGGTCTCACCTGAGGCGGAGTAGCTCAGCCTCCAGCCGAGGTTTTCTCCAGAATCATCGCTGTGGAATTGGATGGAGACGATGTTGCTGTCGGTCCGGATGATTCCTGGAGAACGATCGCCACAGAACGGGCCAAACTCTCTGCTTCCTGCTTGGATCTGACACACACACACACACACGCTCCGTCATCACCTCGGCGTGTGTGAACCAGGTTCTTATAGCCTTGTGGGGACATTTTCTTGTCCCCATGAGGGGAAATGCTGTTTGTGGGTCAGGGGTCAGCTTCAGGGCTAAGGTGTGCATTGAGTTTTGGTTAGCGTTAGGGTCAGAGTCGGGTTAGGATGTAGAAAATGAGTGGAAGTCAATGGAAAGTCCCCACAAAGGCAGCAATGCAAACATGCGTGTGGTTTTTGTCTAATTCAGTTTTAATAAGCTTTTAGAGTGTTTGCTAGTTTTTAATAATTATTACTTTAAATATTTAGTTTTTATTAACATTTTATACTTTTATTTTTTTGAATTCTGCACCTAAAATGAACCAAAGTAATGTGATTATGAATACATGAAATGGTTAATGAATACTCAACAGAAGAAACCATTTTCAGAAAATACATCCAATTATTCTTGAATAACCAGCTGACTGGAGTTTCCTCCCAGCTTTACCATTTTGCGGATTAGCATAGCGTAGCTGCCAGGAGGAGCATGGAGTACCGCGATTTACCAACAGCTGACGTAAAAAATCTATTTCACATCAGTTTGAAAAGCTAATAAATAGATTCATGAACACAGATCAAAGGATATCGTTTCAGTATGTTTTAATTAGTTTTATAAACACATGATATAGTTCCAATTAGTTTGAGTTTTTCCTAATTAATTACCGTGTTTATTTATTTCAGTTAATGAAAATGTTTTCTCGGTTCAGTTCTTGTTAGTTTTGGTTAGCTATGGCAACCCGGGTGTGTTTGTCCTACCTTCAGGTGGTCGTAGGGGCAGCTGATGTCTGGGTGGCTCTCCACGTCAAAGCGGGGGTCAAAGTTCATCTGGATCCTGAACCCGGCCTCCAGCTCGATGCGGTACCAGCAGTCAGAGCTCTTCGGATACGGAGCCGGAAAGTTAACGCTGTTCAGAACGCCGGAGCGTTCCCTGAACACAACACCGCTGCAGTCCACTGGACACACACACACACACACACACACACACACACACACACACACACACACACACACACACACACACACACACACACACACACACACACACTGAGCTTCCTCCTCCACACTCAAACATCTTCATCATGTAAACATTTCCACCAATCAGCAGCTGTTATCAGCCACACTGAGGCCCCTGATGCTTTGGTGTCAGTGAAATCAACTGAATATTTACTGGTTATAATGGTTTAACTGGTTGAAAACCAACTGACTTGTTTCCAATAGCTGAGTTATGAATGATCAGAGTTAATTTAACTCTGTTGTTCTGCTGGTTTCAGGACTGAATCAGAGACACCAACACTCACTGCACTGCAAAAACACTAAATCTTACCAATAACTTTGTCTCGTTTCTAGAGCAAATATCTTCGTACACTTTAAGTAAGACAAAACTCACTTACCAGTAACTTTTCAGGAAAGAATAAGAGCTTATTTTGAGTCAATAATTTATTAATATTGATGAAAAAGTTCCAGTTCCATTGGCAGATTATTTAACTTGTAATATTGGAAAATGTCTTGTTATGAAGGTGGGCCTCCAGGGGGCGCCAACACACTCACCTCTGCAGGTGTGGTTGTCTGTGTGCAGCTGGTAACCATAGCGACAGGAGCAGTAGTATCCCCCGATGAAATTGTGGCAGAAATGATCGCAGAGCGGATCCTCGTCTCTGGGTTCGCTGCACTCGTCTATATCTGCAGAAGAAGAAGAAGAAAGGTCAGAGTTCAGGCTCTGATGTGCAGCAGGAAGAGGCCCGTCCAGGTGCTGCTACCTCACTATTCAGAAAATATCTCAGTTTCAATATCAGAAATTCATGATTTTAATCATGGAAAATTATGTAATTTCTTGACTTTTGGACTTCAGACAGGACTGAGTTTTTGTTTGTGAAGATGTGAAACTAATGTAGAAACCTCTGAGGTATTTGGTGGAAATTTTCTCCTCTGTGGCCAAATAATTTTATTTTTATCTAAAATGACCATAAGACTCACCACTAACTAAAATGTTAGCAGTGCTAACCCCAAAGCACTAATCATATATTAGCTACACTGATGCTAATGCGCTGTATTTAGCTTAAGCTAACGCTAAAGCACTAATCATAAACATAGTCTTTAGTGGAAGCTAATGCTAAAGTGCTTAATTCAACCTTGTGTCACAAGGAGGCTCTCAAAACAATCCACATGTAACCAATTTGTTTTGACAGCTTTGGTTCTGTCAGTGTTGCATCTAAATGGTGTTCAATAGTACATAAATCATATAAATCACCATCTAAAACTGGTCTGAACATGTCAGGGTTCATCGCCGCTTTCAGACGCTGCTGCATGTTTTAATGTTAATCCGACATGCTAACCGTCGGGTTCTGTTCCTGAATCAGAACTTCAGGAACCGACAGCTTGACTGGGTTTCCTCACCCACTGCGCTATAATGAGCCACGAATCCAGAGAATCGCTCCTCGTTGGAGAAGTCCGACACAAACTGGACGCTGAGGGTGTTTCTGGGGGAGGTGATGACCCGCTGGGCCGGTACCGCCTCGGTGTCCGTCTCCTCCTTCCCACAGAACAAAGCCAGCGCCTCTCCGTCCGCCTCCACCTGCACAACAACGCAGCAGGTCAGAGAAACTATGTCAGACTGAAGAACCAGAGATCTGAATCAGAACCAGAACATTCTGACTCAAAGTAACCTGAAGTCAGAACAAAGTGTAACATCAGCAGCTTCCATCAGGCCTCAAACGGGTCAAACTGGAACCATTAACCTCCCAGAGATCTGGGTCCATCAGGGCTCAGTCCAAACTGGGGAGAGAAAACAGACCAGCTGCTCTGTTTACATTCAGCTGCTGTTTATCTGCCTCCGAGACTGGGAGGGTCAACGGACCGCAGGGCGCCGATACACACCGACACACACTCCGATAATCCTAGCATCTGCAGCAACACACACCTCAGACTCAGAGCAACAACAGTAAACCCTCTCACACCAGTACACACCAAGATAATCCAGTATATTTTAGCGCAAACCAGAACAAACTAATAAAAACTTGTATAAAACCTGAGTGATGAGCATAAACCAGTGAAAACTAGTACAAAACCAGTGTAAACCAATGTAAACTAGTATCAACCAGTTTAAAACCATTATAAAAAGACACAAACCAGCAAAAAAAAGAATATAATTCAAGTACAAACCAGTATAAAACCAGTGAAAACCAGTACCAAACAGTATCAACCAGTATAAAACCAGCTGGGTCCACCCAGGCTTTTTGGGCCTCTGATTTGTTGCCATGGAGATTAAATTCTTCCTCAAACATGCATGAAGGAGTCAAAGCAACACTCCAGGTTTGTTTTTGATGATAACATCATAACATAAAGCTCAAAAAAGTTGATTTTACATAATAAACACATCCTCAGATGGGGGCGGCCATCTTTACTCCCATAACCAGAGTGCTGCTGGGCGGCGGCCATCTTTACTCCCATAACCAGAGTGCTGCTGGGCGGCGGCCATCTTTACTCCCATAACCAGAGTGCTGCTGGGTGGCGGCCATCTTTATTCCCATAACCAGAGTGCTGCTGGGTGGCGGCCATCTTTATTCCCATAACCAGAGTGCTGCTGGGCGGCGGCCATCTTTATTCCCATAACCAGAGTGCTGCTGAGCGGCAGCTACGTTCTTCTTCTTCATGTGGGTCGTTTTGGAGTCACAAACTGTTCCCAGAAATCTGACTGCAGCTACATTTAAGGATACTTAACTTGGTTCCCATTCAGACTCTGGAAGGCAGCCGGATCCAGGACGCTCCCTGATCCAGTTCCGGGTCTTCCTAGCTTACCTTGACGAAGTCGTACTCGCACAGGTAGGACGGCTCCAGGTCAAAGTGGCTGAAGAACAATGTGATCCGGAATCCGTCTGGAACGCTGATGGTCCAGTTCCGCCTGGTGTCTGTGGGATACGGGTCAGGAAAGTTTGGAGACTCCAGGCTGCCGTACATCTCCGACCGGAGCTGAGCGCTGCAACCGAACCGGACCAGCAGAGAGAGGAGGAAAACCCTGAGGCACAGAGACAACCGGATCAGAACCAACCAGACCAGACCGGACCAGAACTGAACAGAGGGATGGGCATTTATCACATCATATCGTTTACCATTTATTGTGGAAATACTTCAGATTTATCAATATCTTGATAAAATTTTATTATCAAGACATTTTATTTTTTAAATGACTATCAGAAATTTTATTTTTACTATTTTCTCCATTTCGTTCCAATAACCCAAATTTAGTTAATCTGGGTTATTTAAATCCCACTTCAAGTGGCCTGTTGAAGCTGATTCCAAATCACAGCATTTTTCAAGAGCAGTATTTCTTTTTTCTGTCGTGTTCACAGCCATATTTACCTAAAACAGATGGAATAAATAGTTTTTCATCATAATTTTTAGCATTATAACAACAATCCCACAAAATATTGTGATGAAATTCTAATCCCATATCACCCGCTCGTACAGGGACGTCTGGATCACAATTGGATCCGATTTATTCGTATTCCTAAAAGAATCATTCATGGGTTGGGCACCAAAAGCGGCTCCAGCTGCAGCCCAGGGCCCAAATGGTTCTGAATCCGGCCCTGCTCATGTTTTAACCCAGAGACATGTTCTGATGACCCGGTTCTGTGAGTCTCCGGATCAATTCATCTGTTCTCTGATCAACCAGAACCTTCTCACTCAGACTCCATCTGAAAGTCCAAATTTGTTTTCTGATCAATAAATGATCATCTGATCAGAAGTTGCTGCAGCTGCAGATCATCGATCAATAGGAAACTCACCTCATGATGAAGGACTAAAGTTCTGCTGCTGCGGCTCCGTCTGTCCGGACCGAATCGGACCTGGTGGAGAGGTGTGGCTCTGAAACGGTCACGTGATAAATGCAGGCAGATTCAATAAGTGACGTAACAGCTCCCCCTGCTGGCCGAATGCAGAGACGTCACGGCTCAGGGGTTCTGGTTCTGATCACCTGGAGTTCAGAACCAGAACCGTATAAAGTTCTGGTTTCAAAACAAGTTTCAAACTGATGACTTTTGACCCCATAAAGGGTCAAAGGTTGACTGTCATAATTGCAGAAAAGAGCCGTTAGTCTGAGATCACACAAACTGAACATTTATACAATCTAATTGAAACTGTATGAATTGATCAGAACAATATTTTAAAACTTGTGCAGAAAGTGAATAAAAACTTTTAAAACAATATTAAAAATTTATAAAGAGAGAAAACAAAACAACGTAAAAAACTTTTTAAAAAAACAGGATGATGCATTTTATGTAAATGTGTCAGTTTATAGGATGATATTGACAATGAGATAAAATAATCTAAATCTCTTCAAACCGCAAACAGCCGTTAAATACAGAAAACAAATGTTCTGGCGCCCCCTCTCGGCGCCCCCATGTATCGCATATCGTTAATACTCACTTTTTGCGCCACTGGTTACAGTTCCCATCATCATCATCATCATCATTATAAAAGGTTCACTAATCGGAACCAGATTCCTGAAGGCTCCATACAACCAGCGGTCCAAAGTTCGGTTCTGATGAGGCTGAAAGAGCGGAAATCCGTATAAGGTCAGGACCGGGACAGTGAGCCATCTGTCAGACTTTACGGGACAGCTCTGACCCCTCCGCCGCTCCGGAGGTAATTGGACCCCCTGTTGCCATGGTGACGGCGGAGAGGAGGTGTCATCCGATCTGGTCCCGTTAAAGTTCTGATGGACTACCGGTTCTGTCGGGATAGTCCTGGGCGCTGTTGGTCCCTGCGGTTCAGTTCGGGTTGATGGAGTCCCCCCCACCCTGATCTGGACCCCTCCTCTTCCTCCTCTTCCTCCGACATCACCATGCCGAACCGACAGAAGCAGGTTCTGTTCTGCTCCGCGGGCCTCCTGAGCCTCTGCTGCGCCCTCTCGGCTGCCGTCGTCACCGGGCTGCCCTACTGGCTCCGCGGGGTCGTGCTCTGCCGAACCGGAGCCGAGCTCGTCAACGCCACCGGAGCCGAACTGGACCAGTTTCTGGGGGAGCTGAGCTACGGGCTGTTCCACGGGGAGAGGGTGAAGCAGTGCGGCCTGGGGGGCAGACCGTCCCGGTTCTCATGTGAGTCCTACCGGGGGCCCACGGGTCGGAACCGGAGGGTCCGTTTAGATGGTGTAAAGAACTTAACAGAAACTTGGATCCCAGGTTTTATAAAATAAGCACCAATGTTGATTCTAACATGAAAATTAAGGAGTTCCGTTTGTAAAGTTACAGTCAAAAATAAACAGCAATAATCTGGATTATTTAGTCTGTTATAAGAAAAATGGGTTAATTTCTCAAAGTCGCACTTTTACAATTATTAATTTTTAAATTTCACACAGTTTCAGACTAAATCACTAATATTCAGTTCCAAACTAGACATTTTATCTCCAACTAAATATTTAGACTTATTTTAAAGTTAGTCTAATCTAAATATTTGGTTCTAAAATAAGTATTTAGTTAAGGCAAATTATTTAACTTGAATTTGAATATTTAGTTTCAAACTAAATTTTTGGTTAAATTAAATTGAACATGTTAAAATAATTAACTTAAAGCTAAATATTCAGCTTCAACTGAAGTATTTAAATCCAAATTTACTTGCAAAATAAAATAAAATATTCAAATTGAATCTAGTTATTTAATTAGATAACCAAATATTTAGGTTGCAATGTGCATATTTAGTTAAAACTAAATGTTTAGTTTGTTACTTAAATATGATTTAGCTTCAATTTTAATATTTATTTCCAAACGTCCTAAGTCCAAACTGGCTTGCTAACTAAATTTTTAGTTACCTAAATATTTAACTTGGTAATTTTAAACATTGTTTAAAACTGTTATAAACCAATAATAACGTGGTGAAAACATGAACAACGAATCCATTTATTTTCTTATTAAGCTAAATAACTTGAATTATTGCTCTTCATTTCTGACTGCGTAATTTTACAGGAAATAAAATCATCCAGAGGATCAACAGATTCCCTGGAGTTTTTTTCTCCAAACTGAAGTTCAGAAACTGGACCGAAACACCCGAACTGCTCCGCCGGTTCCGACCACAAGGTGGCGCTAAGACGCAGAACATAAAATGGATTTAACCAGCGAGATGTGAAGTTCCACCAAAACCAGTTTTATTAAAATGTTCAGTGTTTCATGTGGTTCTGACCCAGATTGAAGTTTCACCGTCACTGAAACATTCTGGTTTCCGCTCCTCTTGTTTGGTTCTGCAGAGTTCTGGTTCTGGTTCTGCTGAGGCAGAAAACATTAACTTATTGTCTCTGAATTAAGCAGAACCTGAATCCGGACCGGTTCTGTGGAACATGATGTTGTTCTCCTCCAGACTGGACCAGAACAGAGCGGCTACTGGTCCCAGTTAATGGAGCGACCACCCGTCACTAACACGCTTTCCAGCTGAGTGGGCCGGATCGGAACCGCTCTGACAGTAATGAGGACAGTCACCGGTCCAGAAGGACGAACAGCGGGATCACGAGCGCCCACGAATATGACGTCATCATCGGAGTTTTCTCAAAACAATTAAAATCAGGGCCGCAACTAATGACTCATTTCTTGTAGTAAATTAATAGATAAAAAGCTGCCATTTTCTCTAGAGACTCAATTTAACTAAAATTATCCAATTAATTTAAAAAAAAAGAAAATAAACATTTTATTCCATGAAATATAATAACAGCTCTATTTTCATAAATATAATTTGATCATTTCTACGCAGCAAAAAAAACATCAGCATGTGAAAAGTTAACCTGTTAGGTTGAGCATGTTGGGCTGATCTGCTGGTTATTTATGGATCAACTGATTTATAGCTGAATAAAAAAGGTGCTTGATATAATATTTTATTTACAGAATTTGAAGCTAAAACTGCCACATAGATTTACAAAGATTTTTTTTTCATCTAAAATGCAAAATGTTTATATTTTTTGTACAGTTTTGGTTTTACGGCTCTGACTGTTGTTCTCTCAGCTATTGGCCTTTTTTGAGTCTCAGTTCTCCAGGTAATCAACTACAAAATAAGTTGATTATTTCAATAATCAATGAATCACGATTAACTGTTTCAGCATCATCTACACTATTTACAGAATTAATCATTCTGGTCTTTTAACACGGAGCTTCTGTGTCCATTGAGTATTGTTGATATTTAGTTTTTAGGCGAGAATTTAAAAAAACTCAGCCGATTGTTCCAGTTCTGTGAATTTGTAACCAGGTGTAGAAAAATATAGAAAACAGAGACAAACAAAGTTAAGCTGGAGACAAGTGGAGGAAATGCATCACTGGAGAGTAGGAGGATGAGGATGTCTGCACTGGAAGGATAAACAGCTTTGGCGTGCCGGATTTGGCCCCCGCACCTTCAGTTTGACACGCTGAACTAACATCTACAATGACTCTGAAGAAACCTGAATGTCATGACATTTACTTCCCTTTGGGATAAATAAAGTATTTTTAATGAATTCATACTGTGTTACCATGTTGGGATGTGAATAATTGTCTCCTCCTCCAGTCTTCCCAGACCTGCTGGGTGGGATCCCGGTCGGCCTCCACGTCACCATCGTCTTCTTCTGCAGCGTCGTGGTCCTCTTCTCCTCCGTGGCCTCCGGCTTCTTCTTCTTCAACGCCTTCGGCCGGCCCTACGAGACGCTGCAAGGCCCCATGGGACTTTACCTGTGGACCTGCGTCTGCTGTGAGGCCCACTCACTGCTCCACCAACAGCAGAACAGCAACCGGTTTATTTTGGGTCCATTCCATTAAATAATTAAATCAACAACAGTAATTACATTTTTTTCAAACATATGTTTGTATCAGACCATTTTCCTGAGGAAATGTAAATATTCAGGATTGAATGAGGATTTCATTGTTAAGGGACCGACGAGGCTCCGGGGCCACACAGGAAGGAAGAACAAAACACTAAATAGAAAAATAAAGAAAATTCATTTTTAAAATTATTTTTAAAATTAACAGTATTTACCTATTATTTATATTGAGACTTCTTATTTAATTATGCATTTATTTCATAATTATTGGAAACTGCAACAAAATTTTGCTCAGTATGTGCATTTTAAATGTATAGTTAAATGTCAACAAAATCTGTCTAATAACACTATAATAATAATAATAATAATAATAATAATAATAAAAAGAATTGGCCTCCCTTATTAAATCATAAATCATGTAAATAATTTTTTTGGAAAGTTTAGAAAAAAGAACTAATCCCTGTAATCGTTTTCCAGTAAATGTATTTACTGGAAAATTCTTCCCTAAACCCAAAAACTGGTTCAACCATCAGTTGTTTGTAAAGACCAGAAATGAGTCATTTTTAAAAATCCTTGGGGAGTTTTGTTTTATTTTAGCCCCATTGGATATTTTCCTGAACTGAACCACCTACTTAATGCTACACCAATGTTTGGACTTTGACTGAGCCACTTCTAAAAGTCCACTTCGGTTTTTTGAGGGGTTCAGAGGCGATCTGTGCTTTGGATCATCGTCCTGCTGTGATGGTTCTAACTGCAGCTCAAAGTCTCAAAACCTTAGAAACGACTTTGTGACAGAAGGAGTTTATAATCTACTTATCATCTGTTTTTGAATGTCTTTAGTTTGGGCCCGTTTCCTTTTTTTGCTAAACAAATGAACTAATAATGAAAGCCTCTGTAAGGGGGTGAACGCCGGAGGAGCAAACTGAACCAAACTGCCTCCTCCAGATGCTCTAATCAAGCCTTCAGTGATTAATTATGGATCAGTCGGTCTGAGGACGATAACAGCAGCAATTACAGAACCGGAGCTGCAAGCAGGAGACGGATCAGAACAAAGGAGGCAGGAAACAGGGCTGGGGGCGGGGCTTAGAGGGGAGGACTGTCCTCCGATTGGTCCAGACGTCTCTAAAGTTCTCAGTAACTGAGAACCATCAGATATTAAAGCCTGGTGTTGATGAGGTTCTACATCGGTTGGACACGCTAACTAACACATTAAACCAACATGGCATTTAGCTAAAGCTAACGCTAAATTCAGCCATGTTAATGCCGACCATGCGGTTGGCATTAACATGCGGTTCAACATCGTATTGAGGCGCCACAGCAGACGTAGGAAGTGAGGGTATTGAACTGGTACTGTGACTGCGATTCTTTTCCCAGTTTAGCCATGGATTCTACTGGTTCAGGTTGAGCTAGCTTGTTTTTGGACACCAGCTCAAACCGACCCATCCCTTCTCCCTTTGCATCTTTCTAACCTTATTTATGAAGTAGATGAACGTTTATCTCTTTACTTTGTAAAAAGTGTTTGCTGATTGATGGCTGCTATCGATCGCCATCTTCTTTCGTCATCAAAAAATCTATGATAAAATGACAAGTTTTTTTGCATCCTTGTCTGTTTATGCAGCCGATGGCCATTTATACATTAAATCAACTAAATCAAAGCAAAACTAGCCAATGAACTGCCTGTTTTGACTGGCTTTACAGGAATTAGTTATAGATTGTTTTGACGTCCATCATGGCGGACAGGGTCGCTTTCTGAGGAGCGTGACCTGACAAGCAGCAGGTCAATATCAGCATCAACATTCAGTTGCCGTTTGTTTCTGGAGGAGGTTGGTTGTGGTTTTTGTTTGGTGATCAGAGTTTAACTGAAGCAGAGAAGAAAATTAATAACCTGTTTGATTTTTTACAGTGTTGAAAGGAACAAAAAACAAATAATATGATATCAGTAACCAAAGTATTAGTATCGGATGCCGGTATCGGCCCAAAGCTTCATATCAGTGCATCTCCAGCCAGAAACATCAAACTGATTTTGACTTCTCCAGATCCTGCCTCAGACCAGTTCTGGTTCTGGTTCTGAACAGCTGCCTGTGTTGGTCCTGCAGGTGCGACCAGCTGCCTGGTTCTGATCCTGTTTGCCTCTGAGGTGAAGATCCACCGCCTCTCTGAGCTCATCTCCAACTTCAGGGAGGAGAACTTTGTTTTCCAGACGCACTCGGAGCGCTACGACCGCTGCTTCTGGATCTTCTTCCTCATCCTCATCCTCCACGGACTCAACCTGGTTCTGATCCGGCTCACAGGGATCCAGTTCCCGTTCCAGGGGAAGAAAGACGTGGAGCTGAGCGGCGGCGCGGCCGACCTCATGTACTGATGGACTCACTGTTGACCCGGATCATCATTGATTATTGATCAGAACCTGAATGATTGGGTTGAATCTTGATGATCCGACTGATTCTTTATAAATTCTGTTTATAACTTTTTTTAGAGGAAAATAAACTCGTTCTGACTGAATCTGTTGTTTCTCTCTGGATTTATCGATTCTGCACTGCAAAAACACCAAATATTTTTGTTTAGTTTGTAGTAAATACTTTAGTACAGATGAACTAAGACAAAAAGAAAAGTAACATTTCATCAAGCCAGCCAGTCTCTGCTGTCCTTGTTTTAAGCCAATAATTCTTTAATATTGATGTTTGTAAAAGATGATATTTCACTTACAACGTCGACATTTTTCCCATTTTAAGTGGAAAAATCTGCTGGTGGAACTGGGATTTTGTTGCTAGGTAACCAGCTTGGCGTGGCTGGGGTTGCTAGGTAACCGTATGATGCCCTTTGTGAAAAAAGTGCAATAATCTTGCAATGGAACTATAATTTTCTAATCAATAAGTAATAATTGACTTAAAATAAACTAATTTCTCAGTGTACTGAGACATTTTCACTAGAAACGCGATAAAACATTCTTGGTAAGATTTGGTGTTTTTGCAGTGCAGTTAATTGATTGAAGCATTTGGATCCAGGTTCACCTCCCAGTAGAACCTCAGAACCTCCTGCTCTCACTAAAACCAAAGGTTCTGTTGATCAACTGATCAGCAGGGATCGGGTATTGATCCGTTGCTCCTACCGGGCCGAACCGTTCTGCCGTCTGAGGGAGTTGGACCGGAGCGGGCTCTGAAGGACCCTGCTGGTTCTTTTCTTTGACCCGTCCGTCCCCTGCAGTGACACCAAACCTGAGCGTCCATCTCCAGACGAAGACGCGTTGACAGACCAGAGAGAATCGAACAATCGGGTCTGACGGCCCGGATCCTCCCGGTTCTGTGGGGGGGTTGGTGTCCGGTTCTTTAATTGCGTCTCTCAGCGGGACGGCCAATTAAAGGCCAGGATTTCATCCGAGTGACGGCAGACCGAGACGCAGAGGGACCCCCTCTGATCCAAGAATCAGGAAGATGAAAGTTCTCCAGAATCTGGACGGATTCAAACCCAACTGGTGCAGCACCAGTCAGAGTCGGTCCAGCCAGTCTCTGCTGTCCTGGTGCTGCTGATCAGCAGGACGTCCTGATTACGAATAAATAGATTTGTTTGCTTCTTAAAGAAAATAAGTGACGGAAGGAACCGAGGAGGCGGCAGAGCTCAGGTAAGATCCTGATCTACCTGAGCAGATCGATCTCTGATTGGTTGATTAGGCTGTTAGTCATTTTGCTCCAAGGAAGGTTTGAGTATGAGAGGTGATGTTTGCAAAGTTATACAGTTAAAAATGACAAGCAATAAGTTGGGTTATTTAGCCATAACTAAAATTAGAGATTCGTTTTCAAATTAATATTTTTAGCATGTTAGTTTTTTATTTACATGTTTCAAGCTAAATATTTAGCCTGGAGCTAAACATTTATCAATGAAAAACATTTTTAATTTACAAACTATTCAGTTAGAAAAACATTTTATTAGCAAATTAAATATTTAGCTTGCTAACTAAATATTTAGCTCAAATTAATTAGTTTGTGCAAAATGTTGAAATTGAACATTTATAAACTGAACTAACTACATTCTTAGTTTGGGGATAAATATTAATTTTACAAACTCAATATGTAATCTGTAAACCAAATATGTCACTCAGCTACATTTTTATTTAGTAAACTGTATATTTAGCTTGCCAACTGAGTATTTATGTTGCAAGGTAAATATTTTAAATATTTAGCCAAACATTTATTGATGGGTTTGTGTCCACAGATGGAGGCAGAGCTTCAGGACATCCTGGTCCAGGTTTCTGACCTGCAGCAGCGAAGGAAAGTTTTCACTCTGCAGGAACTAAAAATCATCTGACCAGTTAAATGACTAACTGTTCTCTTCTTCACCGCCTGACCAGGAATCAGTTTGTTTCTTCCATCAGGCTGCAGTCTGACCACAGCATGGTGAGAGTCTGGGAACAGATTCATTAACTGTTCAGTCACCTCCACACACCAGAGCATCACTGAGATCCTGCCTCAGGCTTTATTTGACCTCTTATGGCTGCTGGTACGCAGCTGGTAACAGAAAACTAAGCAACAAACAACTAAAACTAACTGGAAATTTACATATTCAAAGGTTAACAGCAATAATTTAGAATATTTTAGTTCGTCATAAGAGGGAATAATGGGGGTTTGTTTTTCAAAAGTCAGAGTTTTACATTCATAAATGTCAGTTTGAAACTCAATATTTAATTAGCATAAACTCAGTTTGAAGCTAAATATTTTGCCTCAAACTAAATATCCAGCTTGTTAATTAAATATGTAGTTTAAGGCGAAATATTCCACTTGCTAATAACTTAGCTTGCCAACTAATATTTAGTTTGGGGCTAAATATTTAGCCTGCAAACTATTTTGCTTGAAAAGAAATATTTTGATGCTAAATCTTTTGTTAGCAAGCTGAATAGTTGGAAGGCTAAATATGTAGTTTCCAGTCTATATAGTTAGTCTGGAGCTAAACATTTAGCTAGCAAACAAAATATTTAGCCTCAAACTAAATATTTGACTTGCTAACTAAATATTTAGTTTTGAGCGAAATATGTAGTTTAATTGTTGTTTAGTTTGGGACTAAATATTTAGTTTGCAAGTTAACTATTTATTTTTGATGTTTATGCATTAATGAGTAACATGATTTTCTGGTACGACAGGCTAAATAATCCAAATTAATTCACTGTTATATAGTTAATTTTGGACTCCATAACTCCCCCTTCAGGATCCTCCACGGTAAATCAGTTTTGTAAACACCGGACCTGTTGTCTGGTCTAGGATTGGGCTACTCTGCCCTCTGCTGGTGTAGGTCCTGCACTGCAGCTGGCTCCATTTTCACCTTCCAGGTGATCATGTGTCACTCAGAGAAGATTCAGTTTCACTGCTGCACCAACCTGCTGCTGTTTGCCACAGGTGTGCAGCAGAACCGCAGTCCGTTCTGGATCGGCCGGGTTCAGAGTCCAGAACCATGGGGCCCAAACAGAGCTGATGTTTGAGGTTCTGACTCTGGTTCTGACAGAAGTATTTTGTGGTGATGATGGACTCTGGGTTGGACTACATCGAGCTGCTGCAACACGAAGTCAACAAGAACCCAGATGTGAGTCGGTTACAGAAGCCAACAGTTCCATGATCCTTCAGACCGAAACATTTTGAAACCTCGTTTTTCTTCCTCTCTTCTGTTTTAAGAATTTACATCTTGCAGAACAAGAAAAGGATTTGTTTCAGTTTCTTTTCTGACTCTCGTTTAAAACCTTCCTGTTGTTAAGGAAAACATGAATATTATTTACGTTTCCCAACAGTCTCCACTGCGGTCAGTCCAGTCCGTGATCTCTTCTTCCTCAGCAGTGACTCTAGAATGTGGTTTTCCTCTTTCAGGGTGAGAAATCCCTGGACATCCCAGGAAAAGATATGTACTTGAAGGCATCAGGTGTTGCTCTGAAATCTGCACTGGCCTGGATGGACGATTCTTTTCTATGGTACAGAATTAGTGCCAAAATTAGGACTATTGTGCATCCAGCAGTGGCTACTTCTTTAGCACTGGAGGCTATATTAACTCTGATTTAGGATAATGAAAGGCTGGCACTGGGAACTGAGTACTTTTAGCATTAACTTTGGAAAGGCTATTGAATAGCATGTGTAGGCTGATCACCCTATAGGCTGACTACTTCTACACCAACAGCAGAATATTTAAAACTTGGTTATAAAGTGGGAGACCTTCCCAATGGGCTACATTCCAGGTGGATCTGACCCCCGAGGAGTTGAAGTCTTCATGTAACCTCTTGTGATCAGTTTGTGAACGACGGTTCCTGATGCAGATCACTGCTTCATCCTGTAACTTCCTCCAGATTCCTGGGAGGATTTGTCCTGATTTTCTCCTCTGCAGGACAAATATGCAAACTTACCATTTTCAAATGCCATGGACATCTTTGGTCCTCAGATACTTTTCTGTTTGCTCCTTCAGGATCTATACTGTTGTGTGTGTTTTTACCTTTAAATGCAGGGCTGGATGGATGGAATGGATGAAGTTCAAATGTAGCTGATGACATGAAACAGAAAATATTTTGGCTTCAGAATTCATTATAGAATATAAAGCACTTTAGCAGATAAGTTGTTTTCTGCCTGAATGTTTTGGATGGAACTAATTGGTTTTGTGTCACCAGGAGGGTGTTTACTGTGCAGATGTTCATGTTCCTCTCCGTCCTCAGAGGCTGTTGGATGTGGTGAAGGACGAGGACCAGGAGGAGGCCCCTCCACCCTGCAGGACCCTCCTGGCTCCCTGCTCCATCCCCCGGAGCCTGGTGATCTCCCCCAGCCTCGGAGGAACACCGGTCACCCCCCAGCTGACTGAGGTGAACCTGGGAAGAAGCAATGCCAATAGTTAATGGCCTAACAGAGAGAAACAAACACACAGAGAGATCTCAGGTGATCTCCGACTCCCACTGGACTTTCTGTTGCTCCATGGCAGTTGTTCTGTCTTTTGGATTCCCCTCCATGTTTCCATCATCTTGCTGTCTGATTGGCTACAGACTGCATTCTCATCCGTCCTAAGGGGACTCCACACCCCCAGCAATATCAGGCCAAGACAATCCAATGTGTTGAATACCCCAAACTTTAGATCAGAGCAGTCCAGATCATTCTGAACAATTGGCATAAAAATCATGTGAACTATAACCATAGTAGTTCCAAAACTATAAAACACACAATTGCATGATTACATTAATCATCTACTATGGTTTTAACTGACCTTTGGCAAGTTGTTCCAATCGCTGGGTGCAGCAAAAATGAAACAATGATTGACCTAATGATGGACGAACTCTTGGAACCATGGTTCTGATGAATTTATCAGAACGTCAAATGTAATTGATGTTCCAAGTATTGATGAGTGAGCGAAAGTATGGAGGGGTTTTGCCAGCGATAGTTTTATAGATGATTTTGTACTAATTTATTAACCAGTGTGAATGGAGCAATGGCCAGTTCACAAAAGAGCACAGATGACATGGTGAGTATTAAAAAGGGGCAGCTGTAACGAAACGAATCGCAGTAATCAGTAGCGCATGGCTGTACCCAAATCCTGTGGAGCTACTTGATCTTAACGTTTAACTGTCTCCGTCATGAGGGACCACTTGGTGAGCGGCAGCAGGGCTGATCAGGTTCCTCTGTTTTCCCTCAGAGCCTGAGGAGGATCCTCTTTGGGGGAACGTTTCACGTCTTCAACTACGAGTGGAGGAAGTCTTTCTTCCAGTTCAGAGAACCAGACTCTGAGCTGTCGTACATCCTGGAGGCCGACAGAGTGAGGAACCCATGCAGACCAAAGCGTCTTTGGTTGCTCAAAGCTGAAGTTTAGCTGGTTGAACCTGAACTTTCACCAAAACCAACTAATTGCCGTTGACCCAGAAATAAGTTGGATCCAGACCAAAACTCAAACTAGATCTGAGTTCTGTTGAGTTTTGGTCGGTTGGACATGTACAGACACCTTGTTGAGTTGTCTCACCTGCACAGGTGTGTGTTTCAGGGCGGAGCTCGCGCTATTCAGATGGTCATTCAGGCCCGCATCATCAAGTTCCTGCTGTTCAGCCAACCGGGCATCACAGACAGACGGACGGTGCACAGGTGAGGATCTTGTTTGGTGCAATGACACCTTCAACTGTAAACACAAGATCACATGACAAGATCATGACACCTGAACCATGAGTGGCAGCAGAGAGATATCAGATTCATTTTCAATAATAACTCTAGTATCCTAAGAGAAAATAACGTGGTACCCAGATGGGTTTGGCTGGTATCAGAACCAACTCACCAGTTGATGAGCAGAAAGTTATTACACAAAGTCATCTGCAGAGTTAGCAAAACTCAACAAATCTGTTCCACTTCCTGAATCATACAAACTGTACATACAGGAAGGTGTTTAGTTACAGATCTGACCCTTTTGAGTGTGATGTGATATATGATATGATATGATATGATATGATATGTAAGAGCAGGTTATAGCTTTGACACACGTTGGGTGGCAACATGGTGGAAGTTAGCACTTTAGCATTAGCTTCCACTAAACATCAAGTTGATGTTGCACTTGAGCATCAGCAGAACTAATATTTATGATTAGTGCTTTCGGGTTACCTTAGCTAACTTTTCAGTTAGCAGTGCCCACTGCTGGTACCACAGGGTCAGGCTGCATTCACACCAGCCACATTTAGTCCACTTTAATCGAACTCTAGTCCGTTTATCTTGAAAGTCTGATTTGTCTGGGGAGGTTTGAATTCATAATCGAACTCTGGTCCTCCTAAAAACCTCAATCTCGGTTTGATTAAGGAAAGCTCTGGTGCTGTTCCAGTGCATATGAAGCAGAAAGTGGACTACAGAACTGAGTCTACTGGTCTATCAGGTGTGAAAACACCTTCAACGTTCTCTCAGTTACCTTCAGGGTTTCATGCAGAGTGGGAACTTTGAACTTTTTCAACTCGTAAAGGTCATTCATAACTTGCTCCTTATCAAGCAACCATGTTCCTCAAAGGACCATCCCAGAGTCGTCTTCTACCAGGGACAAACCGACAGAGTGGTATAAGTCTGGTATAAATTTGGGAGCCACTTCCATTGTGATATATTCTCCTGGTTTTCTATCGGAAGACTTGACGGCTGGTGCTTATCTCCAGCGGTCACTGGGCGAGAGGCAGGGGGACACGTGGACAGGTCACAGCACAATGAGCCAATCATGAATGGCCTTAACCTGGTGGACAGTAATGTCTCTCCACCAGCCTCAGTCAGCTGCAACAGAGGGACCAGGACAAGGCGCTGGCAGCTGCGCTGTCCGACAGCCTCTGGTTGGCCGGCCAGGAGGAGCGGGCCACCGTTACCCTGGTAACCGAGGACTACTGCATCACTCCTCACCTGGACTACAAGCTGGACGACTTCACGGAGAAGGTCAGTTCTGCTTCTGCATTCCTCTGTCTGCAGCACCATCCTCCATTTTAACCCTATGTCTGATTCTTCCAGCTGCAGCTGTTCACCTTCGACAGGAAGGACGACGTCTGGAAGTTCATCCTGGACCACATTCAGTGTGTGAGTAGACCCAGAGATCAGCTCTGATGTGTGAACCTGGGTTCGTACAGAATCTAAACCTGGAAGGATTTTTTGGTTGAACTGAGATGAACATCAAGGTTTGGGGAAACCTATGTTTTAAATCTGTGTTTGCAGTTTAAAGCAGAGGGGAGTCATGGAGTCATCCTGTTCCTGTACAGCCTCATCTGCTCCCGGACAGTCGACAGGTAACGCTCCCAAACCTCCAGGTGGTCCAAACAGACACCGTACACCAGCAGGGGGCAGTAAGACCTCTGGTTTGACTCCAGAGACTTTCTTCTTCCTTCCATGCAGGCTCAGAGACGATCTGAGCTCCAACACCTCCCATCTGCTGCACCTCAGCCTGGGAAACTTTGTGTGTCAACAGGTAAGATTCTCAAATTTTTATTTGTCTTTTTCCATTAAGCAGATTTATTTTCAGAATGTCAATTTGTGCAATTCTGTTGTCAATAGAAATGCAGCTAGTGATTTAGACTGCTTTCATAATTTTATAATTATCATTTTCAACCATTGTTTACGTCCAGATTTACTGCGTCTGACTTCTTAGGTGACCCAGATGAACTTGACTTGTGGATAACAACAAACGACGAGTTTTGTTGTTTTGTTATTCTGGTCAGTTCCAGAATAACAAATTCTGGAACCGTGTTGTTCCGGTCTGTTCCTGCTAACTCCCAGTTCTGTTGGACTCCCTGGACTCAGGCCTTGTCAGATAAAGATCCTGAGCAGCAGATGAGTGTTGATGGTTTCTGTATCTCTGCAGGCTCTACTGAACCTGCTGCTGACGGGCCGAGCCAGTCCTCACGTCTTCAACGGGACGCTGCAGTTTGGGGAGGACGGCCAGCCTCTGGAGCGCCCCCTGCTGGGAGTCCTGTCCCGTAGTGATGTGGGTTACCTGCACTGGAGCCGGGAACAGATGGAGCGAGGCGGGTTGCCTCAGGTAGCCAGTTCTTTACCCGACTGTTATGGAAACAACAAACCAAGTTTCACCTGCATGCATCCTCCCAACCTGCAGAGGCAGTATAACGTTATTCTGAGGTGTTTTGAGGTCTGTTTGACACCATAACAGCTAATGCTAAGTTAGCAACTCCAGCCCTTGCATCCTAGTTTAAGGCCAAGACACATTTGGGTCAATGTGGCTATGCAGACAGCTAGCGATTCCTTATGAAGCTTCTCCGCCTGTCCAACTAATCTGATGGGAATGTCATGAGCAAGACAGGAAGTGAGACACAGAGGCTAAATAAAACACATCCGCTTTGAGGGAACATACAAACTAAAACCTTTCACTCATAAAAAGGCAGAGTACTTACCCCTAGGGTTAGGGTTAGGATAACCTACCCTGCGTTCAGATCCATGTCTGAAGGACAGCAGAACCCAGACCTGCAGCTGAAGATCCTCATTTCATTTTGTCAGAATCAGAATCAGCTTTATGTCATCGTACAGAAGCAACAACAAAAATACAAACAATATAAGACGTTAGTAGACGGGTAGACAGGTTAGTAGACGGGTAGACAGGTTAGTAGACGTGTAGACAGGTTAGTAGACGGGTAGACAGGTTAGTAGACGGGTAGACAGGTTAGTAGACGGGTAGACAGGTTAGTAGACGCGAGCCTCATAATGCAGCCATCATGGGAGTGCTGCCCTTTTGTCAGATGAGAAAAAAGTTTCAAAAGTTGAAAATTTATATGACAAAAACTCTGAAATTTTAGATTATTCTGAAAAATGTTACAGAATAAGATTAAATATTTTGAATTTTTGGAAAATTTCTGAGTTTCAAAAGCCAACATTTTTTTAATTTTTGAAACTCAGAAAATTTCCAAGTTTTTTCTGAAAAAAATTCTGAGTCGTCTCAAACTTTCAGAGTTTTTTTCTTTTGGCTGAAATGTTCTCATTTTCTTTCTGTGATGACTCCAATACGCCGTCGTGTGACGTATTCGGTTGTTCGTTTTAAGGTGAAAAACTGATTCATATTTGAGTCTGAATTCTTTCGGATGTTCCCCGTTTAGTTTCTCGTTGTTCCTGCAGGTGGGCAGCATGCTGAAGACCCCCCGGTTCCCGGTCTGGGTCTGCTGCATCAACAGCAGCTACTCGGTTCTGTTCAGCCTGAACCGGTCCCTGCTGTCCGACTGGAGGATGGAGCACCAGTTCCAGCTCTTCTACTGCAATGGCCAGAACTCCCAGAGATCCACGGCACGCCTCACCGTAGGTGAGCGCCGCCGCCCCTCATTCAGCTCCTGTAAGCCTCTTCAGGTCCAAAAAGGTTCTGGTTCTCCTGCAGATACTCACTCCCACCACTGGGAGGCGCCGCCCGCAGAGGCAGACCCGGAGAAACGGTTCCCGTCACTGGAGATGACCATCAGGACGAAGTGGGACGGCGCCGCCATCGACTGGAACGGGACCGACCCGTTCTACTGAGCATAAAACAAGGCGGGCTATGGCTCCCCCTGCTGGTGGAGACATGGATATAAAATCTGTACGAATTATTTTAAACTGAATACAAATAAAATTAATATTTTGATGCTTTAATCTGAGCCAAAGACAAATTCTCCTTTGTGTTCTGAACAAAAACAGTTGAAATCTCCAAATCTGCTTCTAATCATCTTAAAGCTGAACTGACCCCACCCCCAAATGCTAGACTAGTAAAGTGGGCGGAGCCAAGACACAATAAAATATTATTTATTAAAACTGTTATGAGAGACATAAAGTGTGAAAAGATCGATCTTCACCTCCTCCCCATTAGTGTCTGAAGAAATGGACCAAAAACAACCAATCAGAGCCAGGAGGGGGGGCTTGGTGCTGTTAATCAACCTCAGGTACTCCCTGCTAAATGTGCTAATGGTGGAGAAACAATTTACTGCTACAGAAAAACTGTTTCATCTGTGCATGCTAACAAGCTTTATGGTTCACAACATGCATTGCTAGCTGAAATGTAGCAGAGAGCAAACTGAGGAGGTGATTAACAGCATTAAGCCCCGCCTCCTGGATGTAATTGGTTGTTTCTAGTTAGCACTGGGAGAAGGCAAAGGAGCTTTATTTTTTTCAGATTATCTGTCTGAAATTCTGTCACATGTTGACAGTATTTTTTATAAAATGACGTACTGCAGCTTTAAGAACCGACTTACACAGTTTACCTGCAAGAAAAGCTGAGTTTAGGGCTGCACAGTGGCGCAGTTGGTAGAGTTGTTGCCTTGCAGCAAGAAGGTTCTGGGTTCGATTCCCAGCCCCAGTCTTTCTGCATGGAGTTTGCTTGTTCTCCCTGTGCATGGTGGGTTTTCTCCAGGTACTCCGGTTTCCTTCCACAGTCCAAAAACATGTCAGGTTAATTGGCCTCTCCAAATTGCCCCTAGGTGTGAGTGTGTGTGTGCATGGTTGTTTGTCTCTGTGTTGCCTGGCAACCTGTCCAGGTGACCCCGCCTCTCGCCCGGAACGATAGCTGGAGAGGCACCAGCAACCCTCCCGACCCGACGAAGGGAAAATGGATGGATGGATGACAAGCTGAGTTTATTTTCTCTTTGTTTTCAACTTCAACATTTTCTCCATTTGAGAGTCCAAGAATTTTGAGAGTCCCTTAATGTTCAAATAAACAGTAAACAACAATAAAATGTTCTTAATAACCACACGGGTCGGGTCGGGTCTCACACCATCCCGCTCCACCGCAGCGAGGTGTAGCGGACCGGGCCGTCCGGCGCCGGCGAACACAGAAGAACCGTCTTCTTGACATTGGAGCCGAGCCGGGCCACACAGAGGACGTCCAGCAGGCAGATGGACTCGTCCAGCGCCAGGCACACGGCGATGAAGTGGGCGTGGAAACGCAGCGGGTCACCTGAGGACGAGGGGGCGGAGTCAGCTGGAGGTCAGTGGGGTCAAACAGAGGTCGGGCGCTCAGGCTCACCTGGATACACCAGGAAGTCTCCGCCAAACTTCCCTGCAGACGTCAGGAAGAAGCCCCGCCCCCGCAGGTCCCTGAACACCTGGAACCTGGCCTCCCGGCGGGGGCAGTGCTGCGCTCTGATTGGCCAGTCGGCCTCCAGGAAGGCACGGGCTTCCGGACAGTGGCTAAGCCCCGCCCTCGCCGTGCTCAGCTGCACCGCCAGCGCCGAGCGCGGGAAGCTGAAGTTCTGCTCCAGATCCAGTAGGCGGCGCTGCAGGACCTCATCTGAGCCTGGATCAGAACCTGCATCACAACCAGCACCGTTAGAACGCAGCAGGAAAAAAACGTCGCCATAGTAACGCACCTACCTGATGATGATGCCATGGCTCGAACCAACGCCGACTTCCTGTCCTCCAGAGCGAGGACGCTCTGCTCCTCGAAGCTCCTCTGCTGCTCCTCTGCATAATGCTCCTGCAGCTCCCCGCCTGCTACTTCCTGATGACAACAAAACAAACGCACCCTCAGCAGAAACCCCGCCGCTTCCTGATGACAACAAAACAAACGCACCCTCAACAGAAACCGCATCACTTCCTGATGACAACAAAACAAACGCACCCTCAGCAGAAACCGCATCACTTCCTGATGACAACAAAACAAACGCACCCTCAGCAGAAACCCCGCCGCTTCCTGATGACAACAAAACAAACGCACCCTCAGCAGAAACCCCGCCGCTTCCTGATGACAACAAAACAAACGCACCCTCAGCAGAAACCCCGCCGCTTCCTGATGACAACAAAACAAACGCACCCTCAGCAGAAACCCCGCTTCCTGATGACAACAAAACAAACGCACCCTCAGCAGAAACCGCATCACCTCCTGATGACAACAAAACAAACGCACCCTCAGCAGACACACCTCTGCATCCTAACAACAATGATGAAGCAAACGCACCTTAGTGACTTTCGTCCGAAGCCCCGCCATTTCAGAAGGTGCAATTTATACATCTAGAGACATCTTTTTGATACAAATGACCTGTTCTGTTTCCTCATCTTTGTTCTGACCCAGTGGTTACCTAGAACCTCTGACCCAGCCTGTTTGCTGACCTGGTTCCGGGCGGGCAGAGCGGCGGCACCGCGGCGTTCTGCCAGAAGCCTCTCCTCCTCCGGCAGCAGTAGCAGCGGCCGGCCCAGTCGGACGTTTTGCCGGGGGGTTCTGGGCAGCGACCCGAGCAGCGCCCCCACCAGGCCTTCGGACCTCACGGCCTTCAGGTCCTGGAGCCGCCACAGGAGGGGGGCGGAGTCACAGAGACTCAGCCCAACGACGGGGGCGTGGCTCCGTTCCTCCTGAGGCCGCAGCTCCGCCTCCATCTACAGAAACCAACCAATCAGGAACAAGGACAGAAACCAGGAGTTAGACTGAGCCTGTGATTGGTGGATTCATGTCCATCATGATGGATGGATGATGACCAACAAGGTTTTTACTCTATTTTTTAACTTTCAGACAGTAACCGTGGCAATCTGTTGTTGCCACGGTTACTGTCTGAAAGTAAAAAAATAACAATAGAGTAAAAGCAAGTCTTTCTGGATCAGTCACTGAAGAGTCTTTTGGGATGTTCAGCCTGAATTTAAACATGTATTTATTTAACTTTACTTTCTAATTTTAATGATCAGTTTGAATTTTATTTTTGTATTTCTTTATCAGGAATTTAACTTTGTTTTGCAACATTATTGTAAACTAACAAAACAGTAAAGCTATTATTTAAAGCAGTTAAAAATGGCTTAACTTAGACTAACTTAAACTTATTTAAATTAATTTCGGTCTTTATTTTTTATGGAAACTTTTCCCATAACTTTTTCAGTAAAAAGGAAAAGAGATTCTGCCCGATCTGGTTCCGGTTCCGGTCCAGGAAAACTGACTCAAATTAACTTTATGGTAAGATAAGGTTGAGGCTTTACGGTCCGGAAATGTTCTGGATCTCCAGGTGTTTGGACCAGTCAGGTTCCTTCCATGTTCTGTTCATATGAAGAACCGGTTCGGTGTGAACTCATGAACTCTGACAAGATCTACTTCATCATTACTGCCAGATGGTTCGGAACCAGAATCTGTACCAACAGCTGACATTACAAACCGTTAACAAGAACTGGTTTCCTACCTCCACGTGTTTCCAACGCTTCACGACGTGCCGTAAACTGCTCCAGCTGTAGTTCCTCTCTGCTGCCGTTAAGCCTCCGTTCCGAACCACAGCTCCCGGTACCGGTACCAGAACAGCACCGTTCTGCAGGAAGTGTCTGTAACGATCAATACAAAACACGTAGAGAGGGTCCACTCGTTCACAGCCAGCCGGCGGAGAGGGAGGAGTGTTTGAGGCAAACACGTTTGCTGGTGGGAGGAGTTCAGAAACGGCCAATCAGAGCGATCCGTGTTGATGACGTCACGACAATCCTTTGATTGCATCTTCCTATTGGTTGAAAATACAGCCAATAGGAGCAAAGTGAGGCTGAACAGGCAGCAAAATGAACCAGTTAGATCAGCGTTTCTCCACCCTGGTCCTCACCGACCCCCTGCTCTGAATGTTTTAGATGTGCCTCTATTCCAGAACAGCTGATTCAAATGATTGCATGACCACCAAGTGCTGCAGAAGCCTGTCAATCACCCAGAGATACAATCCAGGTGTGGCAGAAGGGAAATACCTAAAACATGCAGGACAGGGGGGCGCTGAGGAACCAGGATGAGAAACACTGAGTTAGATGCTGATAATTATTTTTTAAGAAGAGTTTGGCAGGTGAAGGCCAAAAAACAAGATAAGGGATACTAAAGTCATAGAAAACATTCCAGAAGGAAAAATGAAACCTGGACGAAAACTGGAAAACTTCCAATACTCCAGCTGTTCTGGTGATGTGATGGACTCAAAGCCAGGTCCGATCCAGGGTCAGAGGTCATGACTCCACATTAAAGACAATGAGCTTTAGAACAGGCTTTTATTGTGAAACACTGTACAGATGAGGCAGCCTCACCGCCTACTGCCTACGTTTCCCAGAATGCCGCTGTCGCTCAGCAAACCTAAACAACTAAGCCCCGCCCCCCAATCCAGTCCCGTTTCTGTCCAATCAGCCGCTGCTCCTGGCCGTGTCAGAGTGAAGCATGCTGGGAAGGCATCCTATGGCTTGACCTGCAGCGCCTGCAGCTCCTTCAGCAGCTGCTCCTCCTTCTGGATCTTCTCCACCTGCAGCAGACAGAGCAGCTTTCTTTAAAGGTCAGAGGTCACCATAATGGTCTGAATGTTACTCCGTATGCAGACAATATTCTGCTCTGTTTATGGATCCGTCACCTGGTTCTTCTGCAGAACTTTCCCAGATGCCTGCTGCTCCTTCAGCTCCTCGATGGCTCTCAGTTTCTGACAGAGTAATTATTTATGTCACAGATTAGATTAGAAGGTTTTAATCTCCTGATGTTTGATTTCCAGGCAGCAGATCTCAAAGCGGTCCCATTTCCTCTCACCTTGTTTAAGTTCTTGATCTTCTTGTCCATCTCCGGGTCTCCGCTGCTCGCCTCTGATTGGCTGTGGCTCACAGGTGCGGGAGCAGATTGAGGTTCAGGGTCAGGTTTGGCCTCCTGCGTCGAGATTTAAGGAGTTATCACAGATAATCAGAGACGGAGCAGCAGGACCAGGACACCTTCGCACCAATCGACTGTTTTCACTTCCGATATCTGAGGTTTGGCATCGGCTGATCCGATACAGAAAAACAGCTGAACTGCTATGTTACTGTAAAGATGCATTAAAATTCATTAAAAGTATTAATTTTGCATTAAAAGTGTTACTATTTACCAAATGACACTTCATTCATGTGCCGCACTTTGGACATCCCTGAATTAAACTGAGTAGATCCGCTCTTATAGATCTAGAACAGGGGTGGGCAATCCTGGTCCTGGAGGTCCGGAGTCCTGCAGCTCTTAATGTCTCCCTGGTCCAACACACCTGAATCCAACAGCTGAATCACCTCCCAAGTGCAGTCAGGTTCTCCAGAGTCCTGCTAACGACCTCATTATTGGACTCAGGTGTGTTGAAGCAGAGATGCATCTTAAAGTTGCAGGAGACCCTCCAGGCCTGGAGCTGCCCACCCCTGGTCTAGAACATTGCCACGGATACCTGATCTAGAATTTACTGAACCAGATGCTGATACGGGATCGGTGTGACTGATATCTGATATCAAACCGCCGTTTGGTGTCCTATTACAGGAAGTAATCACGGTGCTGCTCACCAGTTTGGCGGCTTTCTTTGCTTCTCGCTTCCTCTGGTTCTTCAAAGCCGTCTTGGAGAGGCTCTTCTCTCCTCCCGGTCCGGTCCGGAGGTTCTGAGGAGGTTCTTCCTCATGCTGAAGGACACACACTCCGTTACCACAGACATTCAGCTGCAGGCTGGATGTATTTTAACGTTTCCTCACCAATTTGGAGCTGGGAGCAGCCGGCAGGTGCCTCAGCGCGGGAGGGCGGTACGCCTGCGTGGGGGCGGCCTGGGTGGAGCCCAGCTCACTCGGCGCCGCCTGGTACCGGATGGGGCGCTCCGGAAAGATACCGTCCGGGAACGGCTGCCAGCGGACGTCCCTCAGCTCCGCGCCCTCTGCAACATCGTGCTTCTGCAGAACCGAGCCGGTGTAGTGCCAGATCTTATATCCGTTACTGACCCGCAGCCGGGGGGCGCAGGTCGCCGTGACAATGTGCTCGCCATCGGGACACCAGGAGAAAAACGTGGCGTCTGGAGCCTGAGGCGTGGACACCTGCAGGAGAGCAGACAGTAACCACAGCAAAAAAAACACCTGGATGATTTAATTCACTTATTTTAACTCATCTAACAGGAGCTAACAGACGCTAACAGGGAAAACTTAGCCAAAAATAAACAGCTAACGGAAGCTAACAGATGCTAACAGGGAAAACTTAGCCAAAAATAAACAGCTAACGGAAGCTAACAGATGCTAACAGGGAAAACTTAGCCAAAAATAAACAGCTAACGGAAGCTAACAGATGCTAACAGGGAAAACTTAGCCAAAAATAAACAGCTAACGGAAGCTAACAGATGCTAACAGGGAAAACTTAGCCAAAAATAAACAGCTAACGGAAGCTAACAGATGCTAAAAGGGAAAACTTAGCCAGAAATAAACAGCTAACAGATGCTAACAGGAAAAAAGATGCTAACAGGGAAAACTTAGCCAAAAATAAACAGCTAACGGGAGCTAACAGATGCTAACAGGGAAAACTTGGTCAAAAATAAACAGCTAACAGGAGCTAACAGAACAAACGTTATGAAATTTATGGTCATCCCAGGTCACATTTATATGTTTATGGTACAAATCTGGACTTAAGAAACCGAATGAATGTGTATATATATGTGTATATATATATATATATATATATATATAAATATATATATATATAAATTTAAATTAAGGACTTATAGGAATAAAAAGCTGAAACAAATCTGAAAGCAAGAGATGGATAAAAAAATAATTTTACACAAAGTCTATATAATTAAAATTCGAAATTAGGGCGTTAAATTTAAAGCTCTAATAATAAAACTAAAACTACAAATCGAGCATGTAATCCGTCATAGGTTAGATTCTGGGCTAATACGTCCTCGTTTTCACTCACTCTGAAACCTGCTTTTTCTTAAATAAATAAATAAAACTAATTTCCATGTGGACAGGAGGGAAACATTTGTTAAAAACGTTCCTGTTTAAAAATGAAAACATTTTCAGCTTAAAATCGTCTGCTGCATGAAATACAAACTGCAGCTTCAGTTTGTCTTTTCCAACTGTCCCAAGTTAGAAACTCAAGAATGTCCCCTGTAAAACCAGCAGCTGTCATGACCTGAGCCCTGCTGCAGGTAAACCTCTCACCTGTTTGTACTTCTTCACGTCCCAAACCTCCATCTTGCCCCTGAGGTTCCCGAACCCGGCCAGAACCAGGATGTGGCCCTGAGGACTGAGGCAGGAGGGAAATAATTCGACTGAAGCCTAAAACCTTTTTAGGCTTACAGAGCAGATTTCACCACCTGACAGCGTTTGACAGTTTTTTCATAACTGTTTCTGTTATAAGCACATTTAGCTTTGTGTTCATGAGATTGATTCTCAGCGCTAAGCCCCGCCTCCAGGCTGTGACTGGATGTATTTGGTGCATTTCTTTAGACAACAATAGCAGTTCAGGGAGGAGGTGATCATAATCTGTCACAACATTATTATTATAAACATATTTATTTTAAACGTTGCATCCTGCAGCTTTAAGGATCCAGAAACAGAATGGGTGCGATTCCCCTCCCTACCTGTAGTAGGCGGCGTTTCGCGGGCCAGTACCGAAGTCGAACACGGCTTCACACTTCAGGTTGAAGACGGTGGCTTTGGCCGGCATGAAGCCGTAAACCACGCAGAACTCCAAGGAGTTGGGGCTCCAGGCCACGTCGTAGATCGGCCCGTTCTTGGCTGCAGGAGAGTCAGATGGAGGGAGTCGGTGTTCTGGATCGGAACCGGGTTGCCTACTGAGCGCGGTTCTTACCCAACTGGACCAGAGCCGTCTCTCCGTTCACACCCAGGTAGTGCAGCGTCTGCTCGCCGTAGTACGAAGCTCCGCTTTTATCCACCTCCGTGCTCGCCGTGACCAGGACGGCAGAGGCTGTGGGGGAGACACGGGTCAGAGCCTGGTCCGGACCAGAATGGACCGGACCGGGCCGGGCTCTGGACCAGACTGGACCGGACCGGGCCGGGCTCTGGACCGGACTGCTCACCTTTCTGGTTCCACTGCATCATGACTTTATCCGCCTTGAAGAAGCTCTTGTTAGCAAGCGCCGCGCCGGGCCCGCCCAGAACCGGGTACTGGTAGAGCCGCACGAAGGACGGTGCTCCTTTACTGCCGGGGACGTAGATGGCTACCTGCAGAGGACAGACGGGGACAGATGGGGACGTGGTGAGTAAAGGTAACAAACGGCCCGGTTCAGACCCGGTTTGGTCTCACCTTGCAGGGCTGAGCTCCAGACGACACGGCGAAGTCAGAAACTTTCTGCATGTGAAGCTTGTTGGCGATGGAGTCTGAGGAAGAAAACAAGACGTTACCATGACGACGAGAAGACTGATGTCCAACAAAATTCATATAAAGAAAATGCAAAAAAATTTTCTGTCTTGTCCACCAAGTTCCCTTCCATTCTTCGCTTGTGGCAAAGGTGTAAAAAGGTCATTTCAAGGGCCACAAATGGCCCGTGGGCCACACTTTGGACAACCCTGACCTACTGGGTTCCTGTAAGGACAACCACTAACTGACTGCTAACCAAGTTTTATTTTTAATGAAAATCAATAAAATAAAATTTAAAGGTAGAAAAACAACAATTTTTTTAACTGAAATAAAAATAAAAACAAGACTAAATCTGACGAAACTGAATTAATGGGAAAAAGTTCTTAGTTTGCGTCTCTTTGGAGTATCAGGGATTTAGGAGACTCTTGCTGTGCCGGGTTCTGCCAGCAGATGGCGGTACGCAAGTCAGGTCATAAAATGAAATAAAGCAGAAAGTTTCTCACTGAAGTCATTGTTCTCAAAGAAGTGCAGCTCGTTGTTGACACTCCTCACGCAGACCTTCTCGTCTTCAGTCCACCTGGGACACCTGGACACAACGACAGACATGAAACCCAATCGATCGATCGGAAACACGGATCCACCCAGAAAACTAGCTGACCCCACTGGTAGCAGCCCATCATAACACATTAAAAATTCACAGGAAATTTGAAAATCTGACTGTTTATTAATGTATATGTAAAGGTTTCAGCAGGTAAATAGCTGTCTGTGATTGGCTGCTGGTGAGGCAGCAAATCATATCTGAACACGAATGGAGCGAGCAAACATGTTGCGAAGTAAACGCCACACATCGTTCTTTCGTCACAAAGACGTGAGCCCTCACACCAGCCTCACTGCACACTCCGGTTAGTGGCACAAATATGTCATACGCAGAAGGTTGCTAGCATCCAAGCTTTCAGGAGAAACGTTTATTTTTGTATTGTGGTTTTATTGGATGAGGATGTTAGCATCTTGTCAGATAGTGATTAAATATTGACCCCTGACCTCAGACTCCCTTTCACCAAGGATGCTGTTTAACCCGTCTTTGCTATCAGTGTTACTTAGGGCCGGACAATAAATTAATAATATATTATTATGATCAGTATCAATAGAATCTGATCAAATATTCACTGAGCTCTGATCCAGAACCGCACAGAATTCTGGGGGATGAAGGCAGAGGAAAGACTTTAGCTCAGCCTCTCACAGCTAAGCTAAGCTAGGTTGGTGGAATCAACTAACTCGCTCACTCTTTGGTTGCCTAGCAACAACCTGTGGAGTAATTTGCGCATCGCCTCACAACTGCTTAAAAATAAAAAAAACAACAAGGATAAAAGAGGAAATCACAAGTCACCAGTTTGGTAGTTTTGACATATAAAACAACTAATCAATAATTATCAAAATCAACTGATATGAAATTGTTATATTGTGATACATTTTTTTTGTCCATTTTGTCCAGCTGGAATCTCACTGGTGGGTAAAAACAACTATTTAAAATAAACAAACAATGCTCAGCCTGGTGGGAGCAAATAAAGCCTGGCAGCCTGCCAGGCTGATGATACTGTGGAGGGAAACCATGAGCCAATCAGAATGTATGCAGAGTGTACTGGACCAACCAGGAGTCGACTTTCTTCTGGTACAGAGCTTTGACCAGTCGGCCGCTCGGTAACTCCCACAGCTGCAGGTTGGCGTCCCCCTGAGGACTGTCCTGAGTCTCTGCAGGACAGACAGACAGACAGCGTCTCAGTGACTTCCTGGACGTTTCCTCCAACATCTCTAGGTCGTCTCTTACTGGTGTACGGTTGCCAGGTGACCAGGATGTTGTTGAGGGGAGAGAACTCCAGCAGAGCTGTTTTTGGGAGGTCAAAGGTGGACACCACAGATCCGTCCGCACACTTCACCACGGAGACGCTGGAGGACAGAAAGACAAGCTGTCAACAAGCCGCCATGTTGCTGCGTTGAGACAAGCAATTAAAAACCAACCAGACTCAACTGAAATCTGGAACAAGTACAAAATTACAAATACATGGATGAAAAGAACACAAAAGACTTTAAGCATGATTAGGAAAAATATGAAAGCTCCTCAATCTACATCTAGGGCTTTAAAACTTTGGGATATAATGGATTTTTTTACCAGGGAAACATGTTTCAGGATTTCGAATCTGGCAAAATAAGAATTTAATTTTTATTGATGACTTGTTTGAAGGGGAGATTTTGAAATCATTTGGTCAGATTCAGGAGAAGTATGGGTTGACTGCATCTGGTTTTTACAGGTTTCTGCAGCTGAGAAGTTACCTGATGTCCCATACTGAATGGTGTCTTCTTAAATCACGACCTACTGATTTAGAAATGTTCTTCATAAAGGTCACTAAAGAAAAAAAATCTGATAAAACTGTGTCAAATAAATGTTTACAGTCACGTCTGTCGGATTTGTCTCCTGGGATAAAGGAAAGGTGGGAACTGTGTGTGAAAATGGACATAAACTAACAGCCCAACATGGAAAGAATTTTATTGGAAAGTGATCGTTAGATATTTCAAAACACCATGTAGTTTTTCAAAATTTGATCAAGCTAAATTAAATTTGTGCTGGAGACAATGTGGACTAGTTGGACATCACACTCAAATCTTTTGGGATTGTCGAAAGATTAAAACATTTTGGGAAGGAATTTGACAGGAAATTTCAAATATTTTATGTTTATATTGAATGGAACCCCTTGTCTTTGTTCTGGGAGTGATTTGTTAAGTAAAGAAAAACGGTACGTGTTTGGAATCCTTGTACTCAGAGCCAAAAATATGATAACAGTATGTTGGTATAAAACTTTACCCCCTACTATCAATCAATGGAAAGAGAGAATGGTGAGCGTTTATACAATGGAGAAAATAACAGCAAAACTAAACATGTCCGTTGATTTATTTAAGAAAAGGTGGAGCCCTTTGATGGCATACTTGAGATTGACATGGTAGCAAGTAAAATAAATGTAAATATGCAGGTATACTGTGTGTGTATGTCTGACATGTCTCTGTTAAGATGCAGACAGGAACTCACTCACTCTTGAGGAAGATCTTCCCTTGATTTCATGTTTGTAACCGTTTTTTTTTAATACTCCGCTGATCCGTGGAGAAAAGACTCTTTGGGATTTCAGCTCGCCGAATCGTTCAGATGTTCTTGTTCAACTGATTTGTTTGGTTGTACTAGAAATTGATGTTTGTGACTTAATGTGCTAAATATTGAATTTAAATGCAGAACTAATAAAATAAAGTCCTGTTGAAAAAAACAACAACCTGTGTCCGTTGCACCATCCTATGAGAGTCCCGTCCTTGCTGAAGGTGAGGTACCTGCTGGGCCGGCTGTCCCTGAGAGACACAGAGACGAGGTCACAAAAGGTCACAGGAAGCTGTTTGATTACAGAGGGGAGGAGGACACCTCTGGAAGGACGAGTACTGCTCACACCGCGGGGGTCCGCACAGCAACGACGTCCCGTCTGATTCACACACTGAAACAAAAACACGGTGAAGCTGCAGCAGGAAGCGACACTCTGACTGCAGGAGTATTTCTGACTGTATGTATGTTTACAGGAAAGCCGTGTTTTGTGATTATTTTAGACATTTTATGGTAGAGAAGCAAGACACATCAGCACTAGCATCCGTATCAGTCGCCAATAGTAATTTTTTAACATACCAATATCGGACTGATAAATACAAATTCAATCAAAACCAACAACCAATATTTATTTCCATCTTGTTGCAATCTGTTTCTGGTGTTTTTTATTCCTTAAAGGTGTCAAAACAATAGAGAAATGTACAATATCGGCAAATATCATAAATATCGGGTGCATTTCTATTTTTAGCACTGATTACTGATTGATTATATTAACCCCTGTGTCTTTGGTTGGATTCCTAATTGTCTCTAACCCTAATTGTGGCGTTCACAGACAAAACATGGAGACAACCGGCCTGAGTTTATGACTTTAATCATTAAGTTGATTTCTGAAAACTTAAAATAAATCACAACTATAAATATTACTCCAGTAGATGCTCTTGATCGTCCCAAAATCCTTGTCTAAAATCATACAAACACAATTCCAATAACTTTATCTAAAGTCACTGCGTTGAATGCCATTCAGCTCTGCTCTAATTTAAATGATTATTAACTATCAAGTGATAAATCCATTAGATACAATTAAAGTAAAGTCATTTTCTGAACTGAACATGAGGATTTAAAAATTTCGGCATAAACACAGAAACCCAGACAGCGGCGGAAACAGTTGATCTTTATGGTGTTGTGGAGGTCTCTTGAACCTGCAGAGCTCAGACAGCAGCCCTTGGTGTGGTTTATTGATTCCCGTTGTTTTATTGAAGATGTTTAGGATTATTTAAATCAAGCCGAATGACGCAGCTCATTCTGCTGCCGTTGTTGAGGTCAGAGTTCAGTTGCCGGAGTTTCAATATTTCAACCGAACGGATGTTAAACTGACGCTGAATAGATTTCCTACGGAGTCTGGTTAAATGTTGGTTAATAAAAAAGAACAACGCTTCACCTTAGAGTCTGACTCTATCAATAACGTCACACACTGAATAAACAAATAACCAACGAGAGGAAAACGTCACAAAACACAGAGATTTAACTTGGAATTACCTGCGAGCAAGGGAATGGGGGGCGCCATGTTTACATGTGCCGGAAGAAGAAGGGAGTTACTCGGAAATGCGTGACTGGGAGAGGAGGCGGGACTTCCAGTGCCACATCAGCATAACACGTCTGGTTCTCTTTAAAAATATAACTATGACAGCAGAGTTTATCATTTTAAATATAACATAAAACCTACTATTTTCGTTTTAAGATTAAATGTGTGCCTTTGATTACCAAAAAATCAGTTTTCTTAACGCTGAACAACTTATTAAAGTTGAATGAGGGTCAAGATGCTGTGAACTACACAAAAC
The DNA here is from genome assembly GCF_051168715.1 of Poecilia mexicana. Lineage (NCBI taxonomy): Eukaryota > Metazoa > Chordata > Actinopteri > Cyprinodontiformes > Poeciliidae > Poecilia > Poecilia mexicana. The sequence goes on along the minus strand of NW_028263382.1, from coordinate 6,101,775 downwards.
TAACACAACTTCCGTTTTCAAAATAAGAGTTAGCAGCTATGGATTGCAATAAGTGGATTTATGGGACATTATAGCTGACATTAAATGACCGAAATTAAATGACAACAACAAGCAAGGCTGGGAGTAAATAAGACTGTCCTCTTCCCACTCCTTTTCGCGCTAATATGTATAATAGCTCACACACACACACACACACACACACACACACACACACACACACACCCACACACACACACACACACACACACATATTGTTAATGTATTGTTACTCTTACTTGAGTTGGATTTCTGGATACTCTGCTCAACACAATTATAATTGTATATATATACAAAAATGTGGGTGGCACAGACACCTGTGGTTTATGTTAAAGTGAGACTTTTTGTATATCATTTTTGTTGTTCTGTTATTTTCTACCTCCTGAGCCATTTGGAGATTGTAAATATCTCCAAATGGCATACATGATTAATTGAAGTACTTTACTCTGTTCTAATATACAACATATATGCATTGGCTACTTGAAGTATAAGTTTGATACATTTTTATTTTTGTGCGATAGCTACTTTTTACGCTTACTTGATTAAAAATATGTTGAAGTTGAGCTACTCTTCCTTGAAAACATTTTCAATGCACTCTACCCTAAGACAATTTGAGTTTTAAACTTTCAAATGGAGCAAAAGGGGTCATTTTATTCTGAAGGAACGCACCGGAAGTCCGAATTTGGTGTTCACACCCTTCACGGACTCTACTGTGATACTCGGGGGCGTGGTTTATTTAAAGAGGGCGGGGCTTCGAGTTTTTGAGTACGTAGACAAAGCTGAGTTCCTCCCAGTCCGAGAGCCCAGCGGAGCGGAGAGCGCGAGGAGAATTAACGGCTTTAATAAACAAACAAACACACAAACAAACAAAGAAGAAGAAAAGATGGTGGCCAAGCAGAGGATCCGCATGGCGAACGAGAAGCACAGCAAGAACATCACGCAGCGGGGGAACGTGGCCAAGTCCACGGTGAGTGACCGAACCCGACCGGAACCAGTCCGAAGCCGCTGATTAGATTCTTACCGAACCGAACCAGTTCGAGCTTAAGGTGAGATCTGATGACATCATCATCAGCAGAAACGGAGTTTCCTGAGATCGATCAGCTGATTGGTTCCCAGAAGGCAGCTGGACTTCTTCTGCTTCTGTTTCTGCTAAAATCTTATCGAGTTTTCACTGGTTCTGTGGCTCGGTTCGGTTCCGATTACAAACATGTTGTCAGTGATCGATCATCAAAAAAACAGGGAGGAAAGTTCCAGGAGAAAATCCACGGAGAAAGACCGATTGATCACATCTGATCAGCTGATGAAGAGTCTTCTGATCATCACCAATCAGAGCTGATCAATAATCAAAGTGCTGTGTGTTTCAGAGGAACCTGGTGGAGGAGAAGGGAGTTGGACCGTGGCTGCTGGCGCTCTTCATCTTCGTGGTCTGTGGATCAGGTGAGTCTTCCTCAATCAGTATTGATCTCCTTTAATTGAACAAAACTGCTATGAGCCAATCAAAGGATGAAAACCTGCAGCAATATGGAGATAATTCTAAACTTTATCAATAAATTTAATAAAACTCTAAAGCAGGATGTCCACAGTGCGGCGCAGGGCCTTTGTTAGATATAACAAAAAGTATAAATTTATCTTTAATAATAAAGTTTCATTTTTCTGTTTAGCTTCATTGTAAATGTCACATCCTCCCTTTTAATCTGCTTTGAACTTCATTAACCTAATAAATCAGGTTTTTATTGCTGGGAAACTTTATAAATAAATTAGTAAACCTGTTTCCTTTCTTTAAATTAAAAAATATTGAAATCCTCCTGAAGATTTGGATCTACAACAATTTCCACATTCCTACAAAAAGATCAAACTATTTATAAATATTTTATATTCATTTTATTGTTGAGCAGGAAGAGAAATTCTCAAAACTTTATGCAAGTTTAGTTAACATTTTATTACATTTTACATATTATATGTTTTTACTTTACATATTTTCACAGAAGTTTGTTTTCTACAGCTCTTTTAAAGATAAATTGTATATATATATATTTTTTTTACTTCATTTGATTATTTCTTACATATTTTTACAGATTAAATATCTGTTTCCTTATCTGAAAAATATAGTTTTTTTATCAGTCACAGCTCATACTTTTATTTAGGAAAGGAAACAAAATAAACTAATACAATATGAAATTAAATGCATGTCAAGTTGTTTTTTCCACAAATTTCTGCAATGTATGTAAAAATGAGTTAAAATAACTTTGATCTAAATGTGTTTTTTCCTGTTTTCTTTAGAAACAATGATTCATGTTTGTATTTATTCATTCAGATTAATTTCAGTTGATGATATCACAGCAGATTTTACCAGCAGGGGTCAAACGTGCCCTTTGACCTTTCACAGTAAATGTTGCAGCGCTCTGATGTCGCTCCAACCTTTAGAGAGAAAGGACAGATAAGAAACACCTGTCTGCCAGGTGTGTGTTTATCTGAGCATGCTCAGTCGGACGCAGAGCGGTTATTGATCAGAGGTCTCACTCTGATCAGAGTCCAGCTGGCTGCTGTTTATCCAGTCTGACGGTTTTCACAGGAATAAAACCAGACAACACACACTGAGCTGATGAAAGCATACAAAATAAAACATACAAAAATAATAAACAAAATCAAGTTGGATAATTGAAAAACAAAATTCAAATCATGTAAATATAATTTACATATATTTGAGCAAATAAAACAAATTTAAACCATGTAGTAAAAGTTGTTCTGTTTCCCTGCAGCCATCTTTCAGATCATCCAGAGCATCAGGATGGGCATGTAGGGTGACGTCACCAGCAGGGGGCGGGGCCTGAACTGAGAAAGCATGACATCAAACATTCCTCAAACATTCCTGAACTTTGACCTCTCACAGAAGCCCCGCCCCACTCTCTATCTAGCCCCGCCCCTTCCGCATTAGCCCCGCCCCCAGAGATCGGCCCGTCGTGCCGCTGCGCTCCACCTCGTGCCTTCCTCTGTTTACCTGGACGTAGCTCCGCCCCCTCTGGATGCGCCTCATCAGCCTGACGGAGGACGAAGGGTGGGCGGGGTTAAAGTCCAGATCCAATCTGTCTCCTCCTCGCGGACCTGACAGGAAGTGACCTTTTGAATCAGAAGGTGTAAAGGTGCCGACAGGTGAGGCTGCACCGTGTGCAGCTGCACCTGAACATTCCTGATCCACCAATAAAGTTTCACTCTGAACATCAGCGCTGCCTCTGTGTTTCCTGGTCCCGGTTCTGGAACCAAGCAGTTGGTCTTTGTTTCAGTTTGATAGTTTAACTATCAATTTTCATATAAAAAAGAAACAACTGATGAAGATGGAGTTATAAATCCTGCTACAGGTGCTGAATTTTTCCAGCAGGTGGCGTCGTTTGCCCAATGATTCAACTGAAGGACCGCGGAGCAGTGGGATGTACGACGGAGTTTTAGGGGCATTGTAGATTTAAAAACAAAAAACAAGTAAATTTTCACCAAGAAATCTAAAATATTCAGAATTTGTTTAAAAAACAAAACGGAAATTTTTGAGCTTGAGAAGTCAAACTTTCATGTGAAAAACAAAAACTGACTTTTTGAGATTGCGCTCAGGTATTCTCTAGAAAAAACTTGAAAATGTATGAGATCCAAAAGTCAAAAACGTTCAACTTTGGGGGGGAAAAATCCAGAAAATTATTTTCTAGAAAATGTCTGGAACTTTTAGATGATTTATTTATTTTTTCTGTCTACAGTGGCCCTAATAAGCTGTAATAGAGTAACTCAAAGCCTTGTCTCCCATCTTCCTCCTCTTATAGAACTGATTCCTGTTTAACTTTTGGTTACTAAAATGATTTTTCCATGTTAGTCAAATTTTTCTTGTGTTTAATTCAATTCAAAAATACTGTCAAAGGGAAATTTGATGCTGTAAGTCATATTAGGTTCTTGAAAGAGTTGTAGATGCTGATGGGCAGGAAGAATCTCCTGTAGCAGTCTGTCATAGCGACTTTAAAGAAGCCGCTGACTGAAGACACTGTGGTTGAAGAGGACGCTAAGTGTTGTCTGTAATATTCTTGATTTTATGTAAAACTCCTCTTTAAACCATAACCTTTATCAGGTTGTTGAGACTTTTTAACTGGTTCTGATGCTGCTGCCCCAATAGATGACAGCAGAAAAGATTCTCTCACAAACAGACTATAGAAAATCTGCAGCATCTAAATGGGCAACCAAAAAAGTGAACTCTGGTCTATGTACAATCCTCAATATGGGTTCGGATGAAGTGAACTCTGGTTCGGTTTGAATGTGAACGGCAAGCGGACCAGAGACCGCTCCAAAAGCAGGAAGTGGACTACATCACAGTGCATGCTGGGTAAATCTAAACAAAGCAAACGTGCTAGCCTAGCACTAGTGGGGGAAATGGCTTGTGGTCTTTAGCCAAAGACTAAAGAAAATCCTCCAACTGCTAAAATCTGTCGCTGAATAGCAAAAATATTCTGCTAATGTCAAAAAAACACAATTTCTTAATTGTGTTTCCATTAAATAAACACAATTAAAATCACACCTGAATAAGTTTAATAATAAGTAAATAAAAAACATGCTGCACATCATCCTCCTACTACTTCCGGTCGTTTTCTTCTCTGTTCCGCCAGTGGGAACATCCGGTTGTTGATCATGTGACTGGTCTGATGCAAAAAAATGTATCCACTGCAGTTTTGCAAAATTAACTCATTTCATCATAGTTCCAACATTTTTTTTTAACTTTTTTTTTTCCAAAATTACCGTATTTCCATTAAGTGAATTTAATTTCGAAATGTCAAATTTTGACTATGTGGTTCATGGAAACGCAGCTACTGTTGCGTCTGCAGTCCAGTCTGTTCAGATGAACACCAAGACATGTATAATCCTCTTCTTCTCCCATGATGGAAATAGTTTGACCTGAACCTGTTTCTCTTAAAAACCTTCAATGATCTCCTTTGTTTTGTTTTTAACCCTGGATTTATCCTGTCTTTATCTCATGTTTGGCCCCATTCTGTCCTCTTAGCCCTGTAATCATCCCAGTCTTGTATGTTTTGGTGCTTAATCCCAGTTTTATCCCATGTTCCGTGTGTCCATCCCATGTTAATCTCTGTACCGTGTCGGTTGTTTAACCCCATTCTTTTGTTTTTGTCGCATGTAACTCGCTGTCTGTCCCATGTTTAACCCAGTCCAGCTCTGACCCACATCTCCTGCCGGTCCCTCCGTCTTCCCACCAGACTCTCTTTGTTCTCCGGCTTTTGTTCCCGACGATCGGCGAGTCGACAGCTGGACCTTCATTCAGGAAGCTGGAAACAACAACAGGCGGCTCAGACGGAGACGTCCTGCAGCTGAAGCAGGCAGCATGGTCGTCATGGTGACGATCAGGCCTTTAATCGATGTATTCAGATAATAACTTGTTAAACAGACATAAAGGGATGCCCTCTGTATTTTCTCTGAGTGTTGTCATTTAACTGTTACAACCATTTAAACAGAAACATATTTATTTTCTAGCTCTGGCTACGAACGCTAATGCTACTCTTAGCACCTTTACCCTCATCGTAAACTTGGCTCAGAAAACCAACAAAAAACGTTTGTGCAGTGAAGATAACATGCTAATGCACTTCAACACAAAATTAACCAGAATAAATAAACATATAACAAAAAGGAGTAAACAGTTCTTAATAATGTCAGCGTCTTGTCGCTAACGTCAAACTTAGCATTGGTAAACAAAGGTTACTAGTGGCTAATGCAGTCATAGCTAACTTTTAATTTTGTCTAGTAAATGTTGCTAGCACTACCGTGGCAGCATACAGCTTTGTAATGTGCTTTTCAGCTTCAGATAATAAAAAATAACTAAAGCCTTAGTCTAAAAAAAAACACATCGCCAATAGATTAGTTCATTTCCGCCTAAAAACTCAGATGATATCCCAGGTTTTTTATTTTAAATACATTAATCTCAAAATGTTTTTGGCAGAAATGTATTCCTCCCTGGGTATTATTTTTCTCTCTTATAGCTACAAGGTGCCTTCTGCTATAAATAAAAGTAGAAAAATGAGCTGGATATCCACTGACATCTGTTAGCTCTCAAATATTTCATAACTTTTCCTGACTATTAATCAGAATATAGTCTCCTTTGATTGACATCTTTATTTCCACTTGAGAAATCTGAGACCTAAACTCATCCAATAAGAAGAGAAGCTGGAACTTTGTGAGACAGTAAATATTTCTGAGGTGGATAGGAAAGAATAAGTTCCTGCAACTGGAAGCCAACAATGTTTATTTCAGCTGCTCTACATATCAAAAAGTTTATATCATTACAATCTTAGGAACTAGAATTTAGTTATCTGGTAGATGTTGGCTGTGGGAGTTTAAAGCTGCAGTGTATAACTTTTATTAAAAAAAAAAATAGAGACTTTTACATATTTGTTGAAGCTGTCACCATACAGTATATAGTTCCTCTGCTTTCTCCCACTGCTAACCAGAAACAACCAATCAGAGCGGCTCTTAGTGCGTCCATAGTGCTAAGATACCAAAGGAGGCGGGGTTTAGTGCTGTCAATCAAATTTTTTCCACAGACTATGTGATTCATAGCAAACTGTCACAACATGGTGACAGTTTCAACAAATATTCTTTCTAAAAGTTCTATACTGCGACTTCAAAGACCCCAGTAGAAATACTTTGTATGACAGAAATAAATTCAGCCAATCAGATGGACCGCCAGTTGAAATCAGAAATGAATATCTGGGCTAACTGTGGGTGGAGTTTGTAGGACCGTGGTGAGATCTTCCAGGGGTTGATTAGGAACCCAAACCAGGTTCTCTGTAGGGTTCTTCTGATGGTGCCGATAGAGACCCAGCCTGACCTGGATAAGCTTTGGGTTTGAAGGTTCGACATTGTGCCAGTTCTGTTAGAGTCGAGTCATTGATACCAAGTAGAGAATACTAGATCAGGTGTGAAGACAATGATTCTATTTCCTGTCCCCCTGTCCGGACCAAGGCTGAAACTGATGGCTGAGACACAGAAAAACTCCACAGATAAAGCTGATATAATAGAAACCTCTTATGTTCTGGCAATGTGATCCAGTCTGAGACTGTTGAGCCATGTTTGATGCCCAGGTACAATGATGTCCGGATTTCATATGTAGAATCACTATTGGAAGGTGCAAGTGATGTGGAGAGAGGTCAAAGAGCATCTCATGGGTCTGTGGTGTTCAAACAGGTCTATGTAGGCTGTAGAGAGCAGAACAAGGTCTTCACTCTGTCTGAAGGAGCCCAAGAGAGATGGTGACCCCCAAGGAGAGCAAACTCCAGTTAGACCACTGATTGATGGTTCAAGCTCTCCTGACTTGAACCTGACTCTGGCAAAGCATTGTGCAACTCATTGATGTCCCTGACTTCAGTACCAGTTCTGAGGAGATGAGGTAACGTTCTGCTCCAAGACGGGTCCTTTGGGAACGTGGTGTCCCTACAAACTGATAGACTTTTCCTCAGGGTCGCTTCGCCCCATATGCCTCTGTGTCCCCTCGCTGTCCCTGTGTTGACGCCTGCAGACGTTCTCAGCTGTTGGATGGCTGCTCTGGTTTCAGCCGGATGGCCCAGGAGTTGGCGGACACGATGTCTCCACGCCGGTGAATCCGGCAGGTGTAGATGCCCTCGTTGAACTCATTTGCAACAATGCGAAGGTCTCTGTCCTTCATCACAATGTACCCAGGAATGGAGGTCAGGATCTGCTCGCCGTCTTTGTACCAGCTGCAGAAAACAGAGGCAGAGGATGGAGAAAATGGTTTGAGAGCAGTTCTGCTGGGTCCGACCCAATCAGCTCATCAGTAAGTCTCTGTCTGTGCTCACCTGACTTTAGGGGGAGAACGGAGGCTTTTGGTGCCACAGCGGAAACCTACCACCTTCCCTCGAGGAACCATCTTGGTCTTCACGTTGGCAGGGGGTGACGTTGGCGTGGCGACCACATCCAGGGGCTCTGCGGTGGGAATGAGATCCAGACAGGAAATACATTTTCAAACCAGAGACAAAGTTCTGATTCTGTCTTTTCAAAGATCACGGAGAGTCATTCTACTAAAGAGTACTACAGAGATCCTCAGGGTCACCGTAGCAGAGGTCACAGCGCTGCGGACAGTTCTTCCTCATGAAGGTCTTCCTCCGTTCACAAAATCCGAGTCGAGCCCAGGGATCACAGACCCTCTTCTTATCCTGGCATCCTACAGACACAAACACAACATCCTTAGGAATGACTCTTCAACAGAGACCTGAGTGCAGCACACAGGAGGCAGAAACAACTTAGACTTCAGAATAAACACAAGACAAGAGCAGCTCTGCTCTGGGTCGGTACCATAGAGCCTCTGGATCCCCCACACGTCGTCCTGAGCGATGTTTCTCTGCCCGGTGTACGTGGCGTTGGGATGCATCAAGGCATCCGGGTCTCTGGAGTGCCACAGCCCCAAAGCGTGACCGATCTCATGAGCCGCCACCTGGACCAGGTCGTTCAGCCAGACGCCTGCAGATCCAGAGTCAGAGGTCTAACACTGGTTCTGGATCAGTCGGCCGGCTGGGGTTCTAAAGGGAGCCGTCTGTGCTCATCAATCACAAGATTTTAGTAGAGCTGTATGAACGTATCTGAGTCTGTGTGTATTCCCACAGCAGTAAACTGGTTTGAAGACAGATTTCAGAGCTGATCAGAGAGCTGACTGCGACAGACTGGCGACCTGTTCAGGGTGACCCCGCCTCTCGCCTGAAACATTCACTGGAGATGGGCACCCAACCCCGCTAGGGAGAATGGTGTTAGAAAATGATGGATGGATGGATGGATGGATGGATGGATGGATGGATGGATGGATGGATGGATGGATGGATGGATGGATGGATGGATGGATGGATGGATGGATGGATGGATGGATGGATGGATGGATGGATGGATGGATGGATCAGAGAGCTGAAACAGAGCAGGAGATCAGTGTTTGATCTACGAGGGACACCTGATGGACAGGAGGGGTAATGCAGCCTGTGAGGTAAAGCTGTTGCTGTAGTTTCCTGCATCTCTCCAATAAGAAGATAGTTAACAGATTTTAACTGCAGAATTAGAAGGAGGTGGACAATCCTGTTTATTTAAACTGGGGGCCATGATGTGATCTCATGTTTTCAATTTTACCCAGATTGTGTTTTTGCTGTTTATTAAGATAGTTCTTAAAATAAGCTTATTGAAAGCAAGACACATCCATTAGACTTTCTTGTTGAATTTTACTTTTCAGATTGATTTTTATCTCCTATTCTGATCTACTGGTCAGTTACTTGTGGAGTTCCTCAGGGATGTGTGCTGGAGTCCATGTTTTGCTTTTTAATTTGATCCTTTTAGTGTTGGTAGTGCTGAGGTGTTACCTTGTTTCCAGCTGAACCTGGACTTCCCGAGGATCCAGAACTCGTGGTTGTCAAAGTGGATCTCTCCTCGAGGCGGCAGGAAGGCGTGAGCCAGCTCCCCATTCAGGCCGTCGAAGCACGGATGGAGAGGAGACCACCAGCAGTCAGTGTGGTTGAAGGTGTAGAAACCTAACGCACCAAAGATCAGAGGAATTAAATCCACGAACGTTTGTATTATTATTCAACCTTAGTGTCTCAGTGGAAACTAAATTCAGCTTGGAGGTAGAAAGCCTTAAAGGTTTGGTGCAGTAATAGTTGTGTTTGTTTTTTTCATTGCAGTTTAGTTTAAGTTTGTTGTGACTTTTTGTTTGTTTACTTCAGTTGGTTTAAATTAGTTTCTAGAGAGTATTTGCTAGTTTCTAATAGTTAGATGTTGCTTAGTTTTAGTTAAGTTTTTATTAGTTATTGTAGTAGCTTTAGTTATTTTAAAGAGCTAAAAGTAATGTGATTATGTTTTCATCGTTTGGGGAATGATTAGCTACTCAACAGAAGACACAATTTTCTAAAATTGTATTTTGTTATTGCTGAACAATCGACTGACTGGTGTTTTATCCCAACTTTTGCTGTCGCCACCGGCAGCTGACCTAAGCTGCTTGTGAGGGGAAAAAACTAAATTTCGCATCAGTTTAAAGACTATAAATAGATTAACAAAGACTAAAACTAAATATATTTTGTCTATAATTTCAGTATGTTTTAGTTAGTTTTATAAGTGTACGACAGTTCCAGTTAATTATAGTTTTCCCCATTAATTCCCGTTTTTCTTCATTTCAGTTAATGAAAATGTTTTCTGTGTCCGTTTTTGTTATTTCGGTAGTTTTAGTTAACTATAATAACCGGGGTAGTTTGTTGTGATCCTTCCTTTGTGACGTACCGATGGTGATGTCAGCGGTGGTGGCGCTGCCGTTGATGACCTCGGTGAAGGTCAGCGGCGACACGTCGCTCCACTTGGTGAAGGCGATGCTGATGGCCTTCCGGGTGTCCTCCTTGTTCAGCGTGTTGGGGAACTTTATGATCCTGGACGATGAAGAGGCGGCAGGTCAGCGGGCTTGTTTTGCCCTAAGCATCGCCTGGCAGGCTGCTTGAAGCTCCGCCTCTTTTAACAGGCTCACGGTCTGCTTCCTGCTCACCTGTTCAGGTGTGTCTGGGCGGACCCACCTGTATGTGATGTTGTGGTGAGTCCACTTGTGTCCCAGCGGGTTGATGGCGTAGCGTCTGGTTCTGGTTCCTCGGTTTGAGATCGTCTCCTTCATCATGCTGCTGCCAGATATCTGTCAATAAAACGTCAACATTCAATCAGCTGCATGAGGAACGGAGCTGAGGTTCCTCTGGCGTCCACCAGGGGGAGCTACTGATGCACCCTGAAGCAGAATAAACAAATAAACCAACTAAGTTTCAGTGTCACAGCCAGAAGAAAGTCATAACATCAGCAGAAAAAGGTGTAGATTTCAAGAAAAGAATGTTGTTTAATGAGATAAAAGCTTTGACAGATTTATCTAAATCTGATCTGATCCAGGCTGGTCCATATGGTTCTTTATTCTAATTAAAAAAGTTCTTTGTTAAAACATTTAAATCCTGCTGCTGATTATAATTTGATGCAAAAAATAAAATATTTTCCGCCTGGTAAAACTTCACAAACGTTCAACATTACTCATTTTACTTTTTAATTATTTTTCGTGAAGAAGTTCGTATAAAATTACTTCTTTATTCTCATATTATTGTGACTTTATTCTAGATTTATCATATTACAATTTAACAAACCTACCTTGGGGCGACCATATAAAATTCCATTATAAGTTTGGGTCAGAACTCGGTTCTGGTGTTTGGTTTGGGTCAGAACTCGGTTCTGGTGTTTGGTTTTGGACTTCAGCTCAGTCTCGGGTCAGAACCGGGTCGCTCTACACAGATATAGGAACTTTTCTTCATGCTTTGTTGGTGTCTGTCGCCCACATGTGGGCCGGGCTCAGAACCGCCTCTGTTCTGTTCCTCGGACCCGACCAGAACAGCAGCAGCACCTGTTGGAGCCGACACCAGAACCAGAACAAACGGGCCCAGTGTCTGACACATCAGACGGCTCAGATTACAAACCAGAACCATCTGATCCGACCCCGCCTCCCTCCACATACCAGGGGTCGGATCCAGGAGTCAGAACCCGGCCACCAGGACCGGAACACAACCAGAACCAGAACCTCACGGGAACCGGGCCTGTCAGATCCAACAGGTTCTGATAATTGGAGCGGTTCTGGGTTCTGGACCCAGTGGGACTGACAGGAAGCTGCAGCTGCCTGACAAACCAGAACCTCAGAGGAGAACTGGACCGGGCTGCACTGCAGATGGTCGACCCAACTGGACCCAACCCAACCGGACCGGACCTCTGTTTGGGTCCAGAACCTAAGAACCTTCACACATCATGAATCTCCTGGTTCTGATTCTTGATGTATCTGGACCATTTACATTCAGAACCCGAAGAGAACCAGGTCAGAACCAGCAGGACAAACCTGCAGGGACACAAAGGTCCAAAAAGTTCAGAACCAGGCTGAGGGCCCCTGATGAAGAGGAGGGCCCCTCCTCTTCATCACACATTCACTCCTCAGAGGTCACTGACAGCTGATCCAGTAATCAAACCGAACCGAACCGAACCGGACGGGAGCAGAACTTCACTGACCTTCATCATCATCACCAGCAGCAGCAGGAGGAGCTTCATGGTGTCCCCTCTGCGCAGTCCTGCCCGTCCGGACCGAACTCCTGCTGCTCCGCTGCCGCTCCGGACCAACTGAGGGAAGTTCGCGGAGTGTGTGTGCGCTCGCTGCCGCAGGCGGGGCGGTCCGGGTGGGCGGGGTCAGGTGTGCGCGCGGTGTCCGCTTACTTTCCGCGGAGACATTTTAACCGTTTCAGCGCCTTACCCAAACGAACCTCGCCGAGAAAGAGGGAACTCGCTCCGATCTGGAGGACAAACAAAAGCGAGCCGACCCGCGGGCCCCCCGGGGCCGCCAGGGGCCCAGGTAGGGACGCCCTGAGGTGTTTTCGGCTCCAGATGTTTGGCACATCTGTGAAAACAGACACTGGAAAACACGGAGTCCCACGGAGGAAAAAGTTCTGAACTTTTCATATCCAATGAGACAGACTGGGCCGCAGAAATGGTTCCATTCAGGTTCGGATTGTTGAACTGGATCAGAACCAGGAACCGACAGATGACTGAGAAAGAAATCTCAGTTTGTTTTGGGCTGAAAAAATAAAATAGAGAAAATGTGAAATAGTAATGCTGACCCGGTTCTGGTGGATTTGGACCCAGAACCGGGGTCTGGGTCCAATGTCAGATCCAACAGGTTGCTGATGCCAGGAGGGAAAGAGATCAGCAGTGATGCTGGGAAGGGTTCAAAGGTCATGACCAAACTACCTGAATCCATCATTCTGCAGAGCTGAAACTTCAGAGAAATTAGCAGAAATCCTGGCTGTGAAGCACGGCGGTGGCAGGCTGGTGATGTGGGATTGATCTGAGGCCGTCTGCTCCTCAGTTGCAGCCAGACCCAAACCAGGTCGTCAGCAGACTGATGGTTCCGAAGACACAGCGAGTCTACAACAGGATGTTTGATGAAGGCGTTACAGTGGCCTAGTCAAAGCCCAGACCTTAGCCTGGTTGAAATCCTGGGGCCTTTAGAAAAACAATATGAGATGAATGGAAATCTCAGTTGGAGGTTCTGTTGGGCCACGACGACCAGAACGGGTGGCTGGGTTCTATTCTGATTCAGTCACAGTTTGAATTTAGCCCCGCCTTCATCCTGCCGTCTGATTGGCTGCTGGCTCATCCTGCCCTCTGATTGGCTGCTGGCTCAGCATGGCTCCTGCAGCTCTGCTGATGTTTTATTGTAAGTTAATCTGGAGCTGATAATGAGCAGCTCAGAGCCTCATCAGCAACTCATTACTGTCCTCATTGTTGCCATGGTTTCATCGTTATTGTTATTATTATTGTTGTTATTGTTGTTTATCAGTGAAGGGCAGCTGGTGACCTTCATCCCCCTGCAGAGCGCAGCAGCAGCTGCATGTTAATGAGCTGCACTGGTCCACTGCAGCGATGCATCCTCACCTTCATCACCTTCATCCTTTACATCATCACTTCCATCGTCTTCATCAGTAACATCATCAACATCATCTTCATCATTTATGTTGTCTCAGCATCCACGTCATCTTCGTTTACATCTTCATCATTTCCATCTTCATCTTCATAATTTATGTCTTCATCATCATCATTACCATAATTAACATAACAACTATCATCTTTATTTTCATCATCACCATCATCGTCATCTTCATCCTTATTATTAGAATCACCACCTACTTATTGTCTTCATCATCCTCATTGGCTTCATCATCACCATCTTCATCACCATCATGGTAATGATGATGATGATGATGATGATGATCAGTGCTGGTTGGCCCTGATGATCTCTAACTGTTACCTCCTGGTTCTGTTGTGTGAACCGGAGTTGGTTTGGTACCGATCGGTTGGTTCTGATTTGCCGTCTGGCTGACGGACAGAGCTCCCTGCGCGCGCCTCGGGCCCCCCAGGGGCCTCCTTCAGCATCACAGAGAGGAGGAGGAGGAGGAGACGGACCTTCAGCGGAGGCTGAGGGATGACGATTTAATTACACTTCTGTTCATTCATCTGTCCATCCAAACACACACACACACACACACACACACACACACTGATGTCCACAGAAAAACTCTCACACTGACAGAAACAGTAAAAGTCACAGACTCTCTCTCTCCTCCCGCCGGGTTCCCACAGACACCTCCCCCTCCTCTTCCTCCTCCTCTTCGTCTCTGAATGGAAACTTGCCGTCTGTTTACAGGCTGGTGGTCGTCATAGAGACCAGCAGGTCAAACTGGACATTTCAACGATGTGACGTCTCACTCTGACTGTCACACGTTTGTGATAAAAGCCCCACACTCCATCGTGGGGCTTGCACATCTTTAGGGGCCGCCCGGTGCTTTGGGGTCCCATAGACCTCCATCAGACCCTCTGGGGCCCCACAAATCCAGTGAGGCCTCAGGACCCCACTTTTGAGAAATAGAAAATCTTCTTTATCAGTCAGGTTTAACATTGCCATCCAGGAAAAGCATATTAAGCTGTGAGGAGGAAACTAGGACAGACTACTAGTACAAACTTTCACAATAAAAATCAAAAAATATATTTAAAAAGTTCTTTTGAGGAACATCTAAAATCTGATCTATGGCGCCACCCAGTGGACAGATCAGGATAAAACGACCTTTATAATTGACATGAATAAAAAGGAGTAACAGGAAACAAAAAGAAGCAAGATGGATCACTAAACTGGTGAGAAGAAAAACTAAACACTCAGCAAAACTCTTCTAAATATGAGCCGACAACTGTCGAAATGAATGTAGAACCATCACGTTGGCTGGCCAATACGAGAAAGCGTTGGTGGTATAGTGGTTAGCATAGCTGCCTTCCAAGCAGTTGACCCGGGTTCGATTCCCGGCCAACGCAATTCTCTACTTTTGCCGTAATTTTTTCTTCTGTCTCCCAAACACCGGTTTTCTCTTTTAAACTGCTGATAGATGATGATATAAAGTATTTCCCACTTTGACAGTCCTCGATAGGGTTGAAAACAAGACCTTAGCAAGATTTCTGAATGATGCTGAAACAAGTGCGGTAAAGCTAACAACATTGTTTTGTCAACGGTAGTTTTATTGTAACCTTTTTTATAACTCCTTGGCTGTCTCTTACTGTCCGCGAGGAGCACAGGAAGTACAGTTATGACGCTGTTATTGATCCCAGCATGCAGTCTGCGATCAATATCACAAGAAAAAAGTGTATGATACAATAATAAAATACATTCAACAACACAAAAGACGGCTCAGGATCTTAAACAGTCCGTTATACCAATGAACACCGCCCAGCCAGCAGGGGGCAGCAGTACATGTTACTAGCAGCGGAAGCAGTAGTGGAAGTGTGGCTGTGTTTGTGTGAAAAACTCAGCGCGGGTCTGGTGCTTCATCCGAACTATCTCTCGATTATCTACCGGTACCAGGACTCAGCCGCTTCTACCAGGACTCACCGGGACTCTCCTCCGGCGGTGCTTTCATCATGGCGGCCGGAGGTAGTTCGGTTCCTCCGCAGCTCGGAGACGTAGAAGAAGACGCTTCTCAGCTTCTGTTTCCTAAAGGTGACAAAGCTCAACACAACACCTGAAGACCCGCTCTTGGACTGTGTTCGGTTGCCACGAGGCCGAACTTCAGTTGTTTATATTGGAGAACAGCGGAATCGTTGTGGTCAGAGCAGTTCTGGTTCAGGTCAGATAACTTAGACAGCCTGGTTCCGTCAGACCATCACATGGTAACAGGCTGTGCCTCCTGACCGGAGATCTGCTCTGTACCTGGTCTGTCACCATGGTTACGGTTTCTCTGCATCAGTTCAGGGTTGATCAACAGATAAGAGCTGCTCCTTACGTTGGGGGTTAATCTGGTGTTCTGGGTCAGAACCGAGCAGCATGTGGCTTCAGAGCCACATGGGTCAGAACCAGAACCTCTGAGAGGAGTGGGAAGTTTCAGATTCCATTCTGGACCCGTGAGATAAATATAGGAGCCATTTGTAAAGCTAAACAGTCAGAAATTAACAGCAATAAATTGAGTTTATTTAGCCTGTCAGGAAAAGATTTTAGCTCAGTTTTCAAAGTCATGTTTTCACCATGTTTGAGCTAAATATTTAATTTACAAACTATATTTAACTCCAAACTAGATATTTAGCTTACCCGCTAAATCATTAGTTAGCTAGCTGAATAAGCTAATTGTTTAATTACCAAAGTAAATATTAACTTCACAAATTATATATTTAGTTTGTACAGTAAACATTTATTTCACAAACTAAATAAAATATTGAGTTCAAAGCTTAAATATTTAGTTTGGAGCAAAATATTTCTAGCTTATTTAGCTAACTAAATATTTAACTAAATACTTACTCTTAATCTAAAAGTTTAGTCTGCTAATTAAATATTTTCATTGAAACTGGCATTTTTAAATGAATGAATAACACAGTGAAAATGTTACTTTGAAACATTAACTCCCAGTGTTTTTTATAACTAAATAATCCAAATTATTGTTTATGTAACTTTACAGGCATCACTCTGTAGATAAACCTAACAGTTATCAGACTTGAAGGTTAATGTTTTGTTGTATGAGGCCGGGTTGGGCCCATCAGAACCAGTGGTGACGGTGTGGAGGTTCTGATGGTGCCGTTGGTTCTGCAGAGTTCGAGAACGCGGAGACGCTACTGAACTCGGAGGTCCACATGCTGCTGGAGCACCGGAAGCAGCAGAACGAGAGCGCCGAGGACGAGCAGGAGCTGTCCGAGGTCTTCATGAAGACGCTCAACTACACGGCCCGCTTCAGCCGCTTCAAGAACCGCGAGACCATCACCGCCGTGCGCAGGTCCTGCAGCTCAACCTGACCCACTTCTGTCTGCCAGCCGGATCAGGTTCTGACCTGGTTCTGTCTGTCTCCACAGCCTCCTCCTGCAGAAGAAGCTCCATAAGTTCGAGCTGGCCAGTTTGGCCAATCTGTGTCCAGAAGCCGCCGAAGAGGCCAAGGCTCTGATCCCCAGGTGAGTTGGTACTGACCAAGCCCAGTCGGATCAGAACCAGGCACATCCTAGCCTGGTTTTCTTCACAGAACATGTTGGTGTTGGGCCCGTTTTGGTGGTTCTAACAGCAGAACGTTGATCAAGAACCAGATTTCAAAATAAGAGCATGAACATAAACGATAACTAAGACTTCAACACAGACGTCAAATTTTATTAAATTGAATGTTTGAAAAATAGCCAAGTAAATTAGAGCTTTAAAATTCATCCAGAAAAATTCATTTACAGAAAGCTAAGTGCGCTTATCGTCTTCAAAGGTAGCAAAATCAACAATTTTTCCCGGAAAAATTCTAATTTGCTAAGCTAAAACAAATTTCGCTAGTAATAGTGCTAATTTTTAGCTTAGCGCCAGCGCCGTTGACCCGGTTCTTCTACTTGAATGAACAGCAGTTGGTTCTGGTTTAATCACAAGCAGCATTAAATCTGTGACTGTAAGTCCAAATGGTTCCGTCTGCAGCAGTCGCTTCTACCAGAGGACGGACGCGGACCCTGCTGGTTCTGGACGTGTTTCTGGTTAAACACGCATGAACTGGTCATGAACCGGGTCAGGTTCTGAAGTAACCCAGCTGCTGACATTTCTGAAATCTGCAGGGCTAGAACAGGACCACTGCTGTTTACGTTTACAGAGATCCCAGCCAGATCAGAACCGGTTCTGTTTATCCAACACGACTTTATTTCTGTGTGATTTAAGGTATTGTTGGTTCTGGTTTCAGTTTGGAGGGCCGGTTTGAGGATGAGGAGCTGCAGCAGATCCTGGACGATATCCAGACCAAGAGGAGCTTCCAGTACTGACCCACTGATCTGACCCGGTGCCATCTGGGCCTTCCAGTACCGATCCAATCTGATGCTATCTGATCTTTCTGTGTGCCGTATAAATAAAACTTTCTTCTTTTTTTTTTTTACCATGTTCGTGTTTTCTTGTCTCCGTCTGGTTCTGGTACCTTGTGTTTGGGTCAGATGTTCACACAGTACTCGGCTCCGTCCGGGTTCTGCAGGGCCTCAGGCAGAACCCCAGCTGCCGTCCCCACCATTCTCATTGTGTTCTGACCCAACAGCTCCCTCTCGTACTCCATGAGCTGCCTCCAGAACCCGGCATTGGGTCGGATAAACGGCCGGGGCTCCAGAACCAGTTCGTGGGCCTGACGGAGGCTGAGGCCTTCAGATCTGGATGTAGAACAGAACCGACATGTTGGTTCTGTAGAACTTTACAGGAAATCCCTGATAAGAACAGTTGGGTAGAGTTCTGATCCCAACCGACCCGGGAAATGTTACGGTTCAGTTTTAGGGGAAGCTAAGTGCGCTAAACGCCTTAAAAGTTAGCAAAAATGCTAAAGCTTCTCATCTTCTCATTACATTCTTCCAGGTAAATTGTACATTGCTAAGATAAAAATAAGCTTTGCTAACATAATGGAGCTAATGTTTACCTT
Source organism: Poecilia mexicana (assembly GCF_051168715.1). Taxonomy (NCBI): domain Eukaryota; kingdom Metazoa; phylum Chordata; class Actinopteri; order Cyprinodontiformes; family Poeciliidae; genus Poecilia; species Poecilia mexicana. Next base: position 6,083,230 of record NW_028263382.1, on the reverse strand, counting down.
AGCGCTTTAGAATTTATCTTCAAAAATTAATTTAGGTGAAGCTAAGTACACTAAACTTATTCAAAGTTAGCAAAAACACATCAAGGGTCTTGGCGTGTTTTGGTTGTGTTAGCAGAACCAACCCAAACCCAGAGCCGTTACCTCATCAGATAAGCCATGACCAGCGCTGCGGAGCGGCTCCGACCCGCCGTGCAGTGGACCAGAGTGGACCCAGCCTGGTTCTGCTGGATCCGCTCCGTTACCGGGTCAAAGTACTGACCCAGCTGAGCATGGGGCCGGTCCTGGACTGGGATGTGGAGGATCTGCAGGCCATCGGCCACTGGGTAGGGCAGGTCTGGCAGCCCGCTGGCGTTGATGATGAGCGAGATGTTCCTGCTGGTCAACACGGCTGCGTTCAGCGCCGAGTCCAGATCGCCCAGGTAGAGCCGGGCCGAAACCTGGGAGACCCGCATGCCAGTCCGAATGCTTCCTGGAGCAGGAGATTCAGAGTGAACAGCAGCTGGTACAGCGTCACCATGTGGACGGATGTTTATCAGAACTTCGTGTGTTCAGATCAGATCCTTGTTCTGTTAAGGTTCTGAGTGGTCCAATCTAGATGTGACCAAACAAACATCTCTGAACTCTTGACCTAAAAGAACTGGACCTGAGTGGAGTCACTGACCTTCCCTCCATCCAGGACCTCTAAAGGTCTAGAGACATGAAAATGGACGCTAACATCTCTGCAGATCCCACACATGCTGGACATGAATGGTTTAGACCAGGGGTGTCAAACGTACGGCCCGCGGTCCGGAACCGGCCCTCCGAACGATTTAGTCCGGCCCGGGGGCTAAATACATTATCATTATTCATGAAAAAACATATACTTCGTTTAATTGAAAATCTGCAGTTCCTATACTGTCCACGAGGGGCGCTGTGTTTTATTCAGAGCACACGACATGATGCAACACTGCAGCGGAACTAACAGCAGATGGCAGCACTGAGCTTCAGGTTCTGTAAACAAGTTCGATTCTATGCTTTACCAGCTTTTTATTTTGGCCCTAGCAACCTCATATTTCTCGTGCATGCTAACATACATACATGTTATGTATGCAAGTTTTTCTATATGTATGTATTTTATGCATCAACAAATGTACTTAATCAAATGTCTGTTTAAAACAGCTGACACTTAAGATTTCAAATGTGTGAAGCCAGATAATTTGTTCAAATTGCTTCCCAGATGTTGAAAATTGATTTTAAATCTTTTCTTAATTTTTGTCTGTTGTATTTTGTGATGCAGTTCAGTGTTTTTAAGTTCCAAAAACTGTGAATAAATGTTTTGCAACATTGTACAATCACTGAGGTCAGTTCTTATGCATAATGCACTTAAATAAATGCTTAACTGAGTAAAAGTATTGTTGAAATTGCAGATACCTTTCTTAAAAACTGAGATTATTCATAATATATTTTGTAAAAGTGAAATTCGTTTAATATAAAAATCAACAAGTCCTCTTTTATTGGTTCTGTTTAATTTTGCAATGAGTTTACTTGTGTGGCCCCCTGCAGATCAGATTAATATGTATGCGGCCCCTAAACCAAAATTAGTTTGACACCCCTGGTTTAGACTTTTACCTTCAGATGCACACTACAGAGACAGCTTCTTCTGATGGACACAATGAACACTTTAGACCAGGGGTTCCCAAGCTACGGCCCGCCATCATTTGGTCCGGCCCCCTGAACAATGCCGGATCCGGTCCGCCTCCTCATACCAGAGAGCATTCAGTGTTTTTTTTTTTTTTTTCATATATTGTATTTTCCGGTTTATATGTGGATTTTTCTTCAACCACCAGAGTGGCTCTTGAGCAGATGTGAAACTAACTTTCCCTCAATGGAATATATACTCGTCAGTCCCAGTCACCGTTTCACTCACGGTTTTTTCCATTTGCATTCTGGGTAAAAATCTATCTAAAAGCGCGAATGTGTCGTCGCCCCCACCCCCCCCCACCGCTCGACAAGAATTTTCTAAGATTTCTTTCTCCAAAAACTAAGACCGGCCCCCGACCAGAGAAAGGAACAGTTATGTGGCCCTCGCAGGAAAAAGTTTGGGGACTCCTGCCTTAGACCACAAGGATCAAACTCCAGACCAAATTTGGCCCGCCATAACTTTATGAGGCCCTCTAGAATCTGGAGGGCCTCATAAATTGAACCTTAAGATAACAGTTGTGTGCTTAAATATTATTTTATCAGTCAAATCAAATCAATTGTCATTTGTATTGGACCAAATTACATCATGTGAAAAGAAAGTGGCAATCGAACACAGGGAAAGGTAATATTTGAACAGTTTTATAGGTTATTTTTATCAGTACATTCTGCCACAACTGCTTCTTTACGGACATTCATGATGTTGATGCGGCCGAAAACAAAATGCCATATTCCCCGTCTTACAGACAAAGTTGTTGGCTACTCTGCTGTGGAACTAAATAAGCTTGTCCACTGCTCTAACTTGTCTTTTCATTTTTTCTTATGTTAAAAAATTCCTACACAAACTGTTTCTTATATCTATTATTGTATTTCCTCTACAGTTTATATTTTACACTTAATGTCTTGAAACCGAAGTCCGATTCCTTGTTGGTGTACACGATCATGGCCAGTAAATTGATTCTATATTCAAATCCCACTCAAAATTTCAATCACCTTTGGCACTGCTGGCTTTCCATACATGGCAGGCATCCATGTGATGTGGATTTATTTCCTGTTAAATTTAAAATAAATCAACAATAGCTTGCTGTTACAGACGTAACAGCAACAGTAAATTAAGATCAGATCTTCAGGTGAAAATTATAAAATGTTTCTGTCAGAAGTGGGATTCGAACCCACGCCTCCAGGGGAGACTGCGACCTGAACGCAGCGCCTTAGACCGCTCGGCCATCCTGACATCATGGTAACGCATACACAACCGGCAGCATTTAAACAACGTTAGCCTTTTAGGGCGAGCCACTATTATTTCAGTTTTCGACTTTATGGAGCCGGTTGTCAAAGCGGATACGAAATTGCCTCTACGGCTCAATGTTCAAGTAAAAAGCCCCATCTCGTAGCGAAAAAGTTGTGTAGGAAAAGCTACAATGTTACGAAAAGATCGGCTACCCCCCACCATTACTGGGTGAGTCAGGATCACGAGCTGGATCATGTTCGGACCTGTTCGTGGGTCTGGCTTTGTCGCACCCTAAATCTGGATTTTTTTCGGACCGGTTTAGTTCCCCCTTGCGTCAGCTGCGTCAGTTTCGTTTTCCTTTCATCGTCACTATTAAATAAAAGCAGCGGAAGAAGAAGAGTTTCGGTTCTGCCGTCGTACCGAAGGGAAGAGAACACCTTCGTCGGACTGAAACGGCTCCTGAACAAGTAAGACTTGTTCTCATTAACTCACCTGTTCAGGTAAAATTATGCTCCAACTAACAGTAACTCTCCTGAACTCGGACCTTAACGCTAAAAAGGCTTAAAAACAAAACACAAGCTAAAACCTCGCGGGTTGTTTCGAGATTATTCGAGATTGCTGCACTAGACCAGACTACATTTAAAAAACTTCAAATTTACGTTTTTCATCCAGAACCGGATGTTAAGGGATATCTACATATATTCAATGTTTCCCCTTTTAACGTGTCCAACATGTTAGTTGAAAACAGGATGAGCCGTTTCAGCGGCTACAGATGTTTACTCACGTCTCTATAGCAACAATTTAAGCATCAACAGAAACTGTGGGTTGGTCGCTTCAAAATAAAAGCCTCTACCGAAGCATGGATCAGAACCAAACTCTCAGGTTGGGTAGACAGTTTTTTAGTAAGTTTTTAAAGTGACTGACTTGTTCTGTTTGTTTTGGTTAAGTTTGGACTGCAGACACAATGAACCAAGCTGCTCCGAGCCAGCGACCCGTCATCCCGCAGGTCCGGTACCACCCATCCATTCAGATGGCAGGAAGTGGAACCACAGCCGGTGCTACTCGTCGTCCTCAGACCAGAATTCAACCTAAAATGGTCCAGAAGAACCAGAACTCCAACAGAACCAGTCCGGCTGGGGCGCACGGACCACCTGACAATGATCCAGGTCCAACTGCGGATCAAGCATCAAGCAAACAGGGTCAGAGGTCCAGACCAGGTGCTGCTCGCCACACTCAGACCAGAACTGATCCCAGAATGGTCCAGAAGAACCAGGACTCCAGCAGGACCGGTCCATGTCTTAACAGAGGACCAGAACCCAAGACGAATCTGGGTTCTGCTGAAGACAAAGCTCCTCCCACACCAGACCAGGTCCCGCTGGACCCAAGGGCCGAACTGGACCGAAACCTGCTGCAGCAGGTGGAGGTTCTGACCCGCGGACAGAGCACCAACCAGGACTGGTTCCACTGGAGGAAGAACCGGATCACGGCCTCCGTGGCCCATCGCATCGCTCACTCCAGGTTCGTCAACGGCAAGAGCAAAGCTCCGCCCCTTTCGTACCTGGCTGCCATCACAGGTAAGCCCCGCCCACCAACACATGGACCCTACTGGTTCTGACAGTTTTAACCAGATCCGTCGTGTTCATGAATCTGGTGGCTCCACAGGCGAGGGGCCAAAAGTCCGGACCAGAGCCATGAGCTGGGGCATCGAGAAGGAGGCCGAGGTCGTCTGCAGGTATCAGGTGAGTTAATGGACCCGGTCTGAAAGGTCCAACATCACCTGGACGCATTTAGGCAGACCTGTGATGACACTGTTGCAGTAATCAATGCCACTAAAGATAAACGCATGAATGAGTCTCTGTAGATCTTGCTGAGACTTTATAAATGTTCTTCAGCTGATAGAAGGCCGACTTTGGAACCATCTTTATGTGGCTCTGAAGGTTCAGGTCAGAGGTTAGCCTGATCTCTAGTTCCTTGCTGTAATACCTGAAGCTGTGGGTCGTTATTTATACCAGAAAAAATTTTAATATTCTAAAATTTCAACAAAAAAATTCCAGTAATACAAAATTCTATAAAATGTGAAGAATAATTTTAAAACGTCAAAGAATCAGATTTTTTTTTATTGTAACAAAATGAAATATTAAATCTAAACTATTTAAAGAGACAGTATTATGTCTATTTATAGCATAATCAAGTAACTGTTATCTTGAGTTGTTATTAAAGTGCTGTATGAAACTGTCTGAGGCCTTGAAATTAGGCCTCTGTCTCTTTAAGAATTAAAGGATTACTCCAGCATAACGAAAGAATCAAAGCAACAGTCCAGGTATATTTTTGATGTAAAACTCAGAAAAACTACATTTTACATTGTACTGCGCCTTTAAATATCTTGGTAAAACAGACTTTGAGAACAGGGAGTGTGTGAAGTGTTTCCTGTTGTGTCCGGTAGACTCTGAAGTCGGCGGCGCTGGGCCGGCCCGTCCGGGTTCTGGAGTGCGGCCTGTTCATCGACGGCCAGCGGCCCTGGCTGGCAGCCAGCCCTGACGGCATCGTGGTGGATGTGCGGAGCGGCCGCAGGCTGCTCTGTCTGGAGGTCAAATGTCCCTACAAACACCGGCACCGGAGCGTGGAGGACGCCTGCAGGGACGACCCGGCCTTCTGCCTGCAGCTGGACGGGGACACACCTGGACAGGTAACCTCCCAACAGAGCATGGCTTTGTTTGGTTCTGTCTTTCTGTCTAATTCAATTAGTAAAAGTATCAGTATCAAATTACTATCAGTGGGAGAACTTCGAAACAATTGAGGGATTATATTACATCTAGATAACTACATTAACCTTGGCTCACTCACTTCACCTGTCCTCTGTCTCACCTGTCCTCTCTGTTCTCTGTCCTTCCCAGGCTCCAGTTTACGCCCTGAAGAAGTCCCATAGCTACTTCACGCAGATCCAGGTCCAACTGGCCGTCACAGGCCTGGACCGGGCCGACCTGGTTGTCTTCACTCTGAAGGAGACAGCCATTGTCCCCGTGACCTTTGACCCCGACCTGTGGGACGAGACTGTGTCCAAGCTGGAGGTCTTCTACCGGGACGCCGTCCTCCCTCACCTCAGACAAAAAATGCAGCGGAACGCAGCCGCAGGGCCAGAACTGTAGAAACAGGAAGGTCCAAACAGAGGTGCTCTACTGGACACGTCTTGTCCTCTGAGGACAGATATGTTCTGGTTCTGATGGGGGTAGAGGACGCGGGTCATTTTTTAAGCTACTGGTTCAGTTCAGATTAAATAAGTCGGACTTCTGAGGAACCCAATCTTCTAAGTCCAGTTTGTCCAACATTGTCCAACCAGAGACAGACAGAACCCTGAAGAGCTTCAGGATCAGAACCAATCCAAACGTTGCCAACTGGATCAGCTCACACTTCCTCATATCGGACCTTTTTCTGTAGTGGGTTCAGGGTTCCGAAAATAAATTAATTTTATATGAATTTGTCTGCATTTGTTGTCAATTGGGAGTTCTCCATGCAACTTTCTACTAGAAAATGAAGGAAACAAAAGCAGCAACGCTCCCCCAACACAGCAAGAACACACACAGCTTACTCCAGAGTTAGCATGCTAACATTAGCACCACGTCTGTTTGGAGAATGAATATTCCACCACCTGCTGTTAGCACGTTAGCATAATCTTAATGTAAAAACTGTTTTTCGTTTTGTGTTGCGGTATTTATTCGTGCAGAAGTTAGAATTAACAGTTATTAGCTATTCGCTGTTAGCATGTCATGACGCGGCAGACCGCGGTAGTTCGACTCCCTTTCTCGGTTCCTTTGCCTCCGTATTCCTCCCTCTTCCTGTCGGAATAATGTTATATGAAGGCCACTATTAACGCCGAACAAAATCTCTAAAAGCCACTCGGGTATGAGCTACACATTAAACTTCCCTTTGGAATGAATGAAGTGTTTTTGAATTAAAATGAATGCAAGGTTGTTAGCTTGCTAGCATGTTAGCATACCAAAAATTAACCAGATAATTACGAGTTGATTTTGGTCTTCCAGGTAAATTGAGACATGAAAGTTCGGGTCAATGATACAGAACCAACACCATCAGAAGACACGCAGAATTATCAGAATCTTTCCAACGGATAGACAGATCTAAATCCACTCACCTGGATCAGCCTGTACCTGCCAACCTGTCCATGATTGCTTTTGAGAGGAGCTACATGGTCAGTTGTCCAGGGCGGCATCTTAAAGTGATGAGGCACCCATAAGCTAGAAAATAACACAATGACACCTACCTCAGGGCCCAAATCATTTTTTGCCAAAAGTATTATTTAGATTAAATCATCTTTTGGCAATAAAGGGGTGGTGATTTTTTTCGATTTTTTTTTTTTTAGCAAAAAAAAAAAAAGCAACAACAAAAAACCAAAAGAAAACAAAACAATTAATTTAGGAAGGTGATGTTAAACTTTAATTATCCTTTGAGCAAGTTGCTAGTACTCATATGCAGGTGTAGTGGAGAAAGTTCCCTTTAGTTGAATTCTCTGCTTTCTGCTACAAACAAAAAAAAGACATATCATTGTTTGTATATGAATTGGCTGGAGTGCAGCAGAACCACAGCTGGTTCTGGTAAAACCGGGCTCATGGTGTGAAATGGATGTTCTGCTCCCTTTCACTCAGATGAAGAAGATGAACAGAAACTCAACTTCTTGGCATCATGTTTTATTTTCTGGTCCTTTAAATCTCATAAAATCTCAGACGTCTCAACAGGTTCTGTTTGACCCAACATTTAAACTCGAGTCGTTCCCAATCCAGAGTTCACTGGGACTGCACTAGGTGACCCCCAACAGCCAATCACCTTGCAGCACTTCGCCTGAGCAGAGGATGACAGTTCTGGTCCTCCATGTGCTCCGACTGCTTATTGGCTGCTTCTCCAGGATCCCTGGTGGGCGTGGTCAGTCGGCCGGGGCGGGGCCTCACAGATAGCCCTCCTTCTTGAACTGCTCCTGCAGGATGTCCCGGTACTCGTCAAAGCCGCCGTCGACCCGCCACACCTTCCCGCTGTCGCACACCCACAGCTCCTTACACACCAGGCGGATGAGGCGCTCGTCGTGAGACACGAGGATGACCCCGCCCTGTAGGGGGTGTCAGACAGGTGAGGGGCTCAGGTGAGACACTGGGTCAGAAGGAGGAGCGGACACACCCACCTTGAACTTGTTGAGCGCTTTGGCAAGAGCCTCGATGGTCTCCATGTCCAGGTGGTTGGTAGGCTCATCCAGGATGTAGAAGTTCGGACTGAAACACAGATAAACATGTCAAACTCGAGGTCTGGGGGGCCAAATCCGGCCCGCTGTCAGTTTTTATGTGGCCCTCTGGAGTCCAGAACAGGAATCTGATCCAAAGAGTCAATTTTTCTCCAAGTCCAGAGAAATAAAAGTTGTTCATAGTCACAAATGTTACATGTTAATCAATTAATTGCAGAATAAAATAATTTAAATTCTTATGATTAATATTTTTTGAATAGCAAGTTTGTCTATAGAAATGTCAATCAACTTTATTCAGGGCTTAGGTTGTGTGTGTGTTTTATTCCCTTTTGGTTTAATATTTATTAATTATTATGATTCAAATTATTAGTTGGTTGTTTAATGGTACTACTATGATAATGATAAAAGTGATGATAAAAACTGTTTTCTTCTTCTTTAGGTAACTCTGGTTGTGACTGCATGGCGCAACAACCAATAACAGCATTGGTGGCCCTGCAAACACCAATGCTGTTCTTGAAAAGAAGTTTAAAACGGTTCTTTAGGACACCAGTCACATAAAAAAGTGTAACTTTTATCACTAAATTTTAATCATATTTTCAAATTTATTGGTATGTTCTGATATGTCAATGAAAGAAACGTGTAGATAATTGTAAAAGTAACACTCCTGAGAACACAATGACAAAAGTAAATCAAAATTCTTATGAGAAGAATTTAAGATAAATGAGAAATTGAGATAAAAGCCACTCCGGTGGTTTCTGGATGGTAAAAACAACTAAGCACTTGTGTTTCCCAGCAGCCATTGTAGAGCGGTAAGAGGTGCTGGAGCTCTGCTGGAGCTCTGCTGGGGTTGCTAGGTAACAGACTGGGCTTGGCTGGGGTTGCTAAGTAACAGGCAGTGCCTGCTGATTTGCTAGATTCCAGAGGTTTTTGAAACGGCTCATTTTCTAGACACCAAAATAGATTTTATTGCCAAAAACAGCTGTTTTTTTTATTTAGTGCCTCGGCTATTTTTTTGTTTTTTTTTAGAAGCAGTAGAAAACCAAACGATAGTGCAAAACTGTGCAAAATGTGAGTGTGTTACCATGGCATGGTCATCTGGGCGAAGGCCACGCGGCTCTTCTGTCCCCCGGACAGGCTGGCCACCGGCCGCGTGGCCAGCTCCCCGGTGATCCCGTAACCTCCCAGCTGGTGCCGGTACTCCTCCTCTGTCCGACCTGTGGCACAAACACAGAGGCCAATCAGGGCTCGCCGCCCAGCCGTGGGTTCCGGGTCTGTTGTCACCATGGTTACCGGGAAACTTGTTGAGCAGCAACTCCACGGCACAGACATTCAGGTCCAGCTGGTCCACGTGATGCTGACTGAAGTAACCGATCTTCAAGTTCCTGACAAAGAAACGCCGGTTAAACACCAGCTGGAAAAAACCAAAGGCTGCCTCCAAATTTCATCTTGTAAAACTTTCCCCAGGTTCCTTAACCGCAGCATAAAAAGGCATCAAATGTTCACGTATCAAATCACGAACAAGACTTCATTAAATCAAAATGTTCTCCTGATCGAACGTAAAAATGATCAGAAAAAAAAGTTCTTCAGCTCAACAGGGAAAATTCCCTGATCTGAAAATGAAACTTCAATAAAAAAAACCAAAAAGTTTCTGTGATTGATCAGTAATATTTATCCAATCAAAACATCAAGTCTCCTATTTAAAAAATAAAGGTTCCCCAATCAAACCCTAAAGATACTGCAATCAAAACCTAAAGGTTTCTGATTAAACCTTTAATCAGAAACATTTCTTTAACTGTTAACAGGGATTATTATTTGCTCACAGCCAGTAAATCTGATTGGACACCAGGCAGCCTCACCTGTGAGCTTGTCTGATGCCACTGACCGGTGTCAAGTCGTCCATCAGCAGTTTGAGGATGGTACTTTTACCGGCACCATTTTCACCAACCTGCCAGCAAAGCCAGTTCAGAATAGGTGCTGCAAGTCTTGGACTAGGTGACTTTCTGATTAACTGATGATACGTACGATGCAGATGCGAGACTCGAGGTCAGCCGACAGGTTAAGTCCAGAGAAGAGCGGCTGATTTCGACTGTAGTAAAACTCTACTTCATCTAACTGAAGAATAGGAGGAGACAACTTCTCAAAGTTATCTGGAAACCTACAAGAAAACATGAATAAATGAATCCATAAACAGCAACATCTGTTCTGTGGTGGATCTTCCAGTTTGTGAAGGCCTGAGCTTCTTACTTCAAAGTGGTCTCCGTTTCTTTCTGAACTGGTTTTAGCTCTGGTCTGCAGGACACAACAACAGTTACTGTCAGCAGGAGATGCAATGTAACTCCAGAAACAATAAACACAAAGCCCATGAAAAGCACAATGAGAAAAAGCATGAGGTCAGGATGGGAACTTACAGCTTTTCCAGGAGCTTGATCTTACTCTGGACCTGGGCAGCTCTGTTGGCGTTGTACCGAAATCTGTCAATGAAAACCTGAAACACAAACACTTCACATGTTAGCTTGAACCCGGGGTCCCTTCAAGTTGTAGCCTGAGCCTGCAGCAGCCTCAGGAGTTAGCCTGAGATAATATGGAGTCTGGGATTACTTCATATTATTCTGATCCCAGGATCATTTCAGGTATTAGTCTGAGCCCTGTAGTGTCTTGTAGTACCTGTATATGTTGCCTGTACTGCAACTGAGCCTCATACTCTCGCTGCTGGTTCTTCAGGCGATCCTCTTTGGTCTTCAGGAAGTTCTCGTAGTCACCACGGTAAGTGTCCAGTCTCTGTGAGTGCAGATGGATGATGTCTGTTGCCACGGCATTCAGGAAGTTTCTGTCGTGGGAGACGACCAAGATGGTGGACTGCCACGTCTGAGGGGGACGAGTCATTCGGCTCACATTAGCTCGCGGCTAATGACTCCATTGTTTCCTATGAGTGATGCTATGGCTACAGACCTGCAGGTAGTTCTCCAGCCACAGAATGGCTCTGATGTCCAACATGTTGGTAGGCTCTGAAACACATACAGTCATTAGAGGTCTACCGAGAGGGCGGGGCTAGCTGAGGGCAGATCTGGCTGGGGGCGGTTCTAGTTAGGGCAGGGCTAGATTGGGGTGGGCATAACTTACCGTCCAGCAGCAGCAGGTCAGGTCTGGTGAAGGAAACACAGACAGGTTAATCAGGGATCATGTGACCTGATGGAGAGGAAACGCTGGAAACTCACCGGGCGAAGAGCGCCCTGGCCAGCGCCAGCCTCATCCGCCATCCTCCAGAGAACTCCCTGCACACAGAGAACACGCGGGTTCTGAACGGTCCACACACAGACACAGAGAACCAACATGTCTGACCGACACTCACTTGGTGGGCTGCTGTTGCATTCTGGGAGAAAACCCGAGACCGGCCAGGATGACTGAGGCTCTGATTGGACGATAAGATGCAGACAGGATGAAGAATCGTTCCAGTACCGGGTTTTGTGTAACTAATATGTTGCCATAGTTACCGTGCCGGGGCCTTGTCGGCTTCGATCTCCTCCAGTTTGGCATAGATCTCTGACAGTCGCACGCTCTCCATCCCGTCGGCCCTGAAATGACGTAACCCAACCTCACAGTTCACACTGAGACAAAATCGCCCGCTGCAACCCGAATGTTAGCCTGATCTTACGTTCCGTTGGCGATTCGTGCGTTGAGCCGCCGCTCCTCGTTCAGCAGGTCCTCGCGCTGCGTGTCACTTTCCAGCACACTCTGCAGTGCTATCGTGTCGTCTCCTGCCACTTCCTGCTCCACATGCAGGATGGAGATGTGGGCCGGCACTCGCAGGTTCCTGCTAGCTAGCATCTTCAGCAGCGTGGTCTTCCCCAGACCGTTCCGACCAATCAGACCATACCGCCGGCCAGACGCCATGGACAGCTCTGCCCCCTGCAGCAGACACCTGGGCACAACAACAACACATGGAATGAAGCACGATCATAAACGGCGCCGCCTGCTGGCTGTGATGAGGACGGTCCTCACCTCTCTCCAAAGGCAATGTCAAAGTTCTCAATTCGGATGTCGTAGCTGCGGTTCTTCCCTGACTGGTCGGCGCGGCTTTCCTTCTTATTACTGGCCTGACTGGCTGACGCCTCCTCCAGAACCCTTGGAGGACAGGTGAGTAAATGTGAAAAGACAGGTGAGAGAACAAGTGGGGACAGGCAAGAATTCCAATCGTCATCCTCAGGCAAGAAGAAGAGACAGATGAGTAAATTTGAAAGAAGACAGGTAAGGACAGGTGTTGTTGCTCAGTGACTCACAGCGGACCGGTGGCTTTCTGAGTATCCCTCTCGGTCCTGCGCTCGTTCTTGGCTTTCAGCTTGGCTTCAGCTTTTTCCAGCTTCTTGGCATCAACCGTCTGGAGAGCAACAAGAACACAGAGACAGAAGGTCAGAGGTCATTAGAACCCATCTCTACAGCAGGCCAGAAGGAACACAGAGGCTGAGTTTGCTTTATGGTCAGTAAGTAAATATGAATGCAGACTCACTGTGTTCTGGGGACGTTTCATCATCCAGATTCCCTGGATGTCCTTGGCTGTTGAGACTGAGGAGAACCACACAGATCAACATCAGGCTGATAAAAACCGAAAAAGAACAACTAGACAAACCTGGGCGGCCATCTTAGTTAGAGCCGTCCGACATTACCAGAGTCCGCGGACATCTGAGAGAGCTGCACTGGAGCGTCCAGCAGCATCTGCTTCTGAGGATGACGATGGTTGTTCCTGAAGACAAACCCCAAGTTTACCTCCTGATCATCATCATCACTGACAGAACAATCACATAGAGGGAGCTCACAGCTTCAGGGTGTTGAACATCTGCAGGCAGATGTCTCTGATGTCGTCCTCGTTTTTACTGTCAGCAGAAACGTCCTGCAGGACGCCACCAATGGCGTCAAACACCTCCTCGCCATCCTCGAAGTCGGGGCCGCCACTGTCCAACACACCTGTAGCACATTACCATGGTTACACTCCAGTCATCTGGCCCACATTTCCAGGTAGGGTAGAGAAATACGTCGGCATGGAAACCCTTGGGTTTTACATCTCCAAAGTGGCTCCTAGTAACACACTGGTTCTAATTAAAGGAAGGTCTGGAAAAGGTTGACCTCTGACCCCACCAGCCACAGCATCTAATGAGAGTGGTCATAATGTTGTGCCAGAGTCATACTTTCCAAGTGAAGCTAACTTTAAATCAATCATGTGACAGAGAGTGCCTGGCACGTGCTGAGTCTGAGTAGAGCCCTGTTTGTAGTCCAACCTCATCTTCATCACTTACTTTCCTACAAACATGGCGCCCGGTTTCCTGCTGTTCTTAAGGGCCCCGAATGGCAGCTGCTATGGGTCTAATTCTGACCCGGATTTAGCCCGAGCCAGGCGCGGGTCGTCGCTCCCTGGGTGTCCCGGCTCTGGCTCAGTCACGTCGGGGAGTCGAGCCGCCAGAGAGCCGCGGCTGCCCGGCTCAGAGACGCACTAAAGGCCGCTGTGTGGGTACTAACCGGAGCCGGCGGCCGCTGCCTTCGTTCCCCCCTCCCGGCTCTAAGCGGCTATAAGCTGCCGGCACACAGCCACTCTTTCCCCGGTTTCTCACCTGTGATGTAGTCGAAGAGCTCAGTGTCAATCTCAGGAAACTCTCTCTTCAGGATGTCCACGTACGTCGCCATGATACCCGGCCCTGGACACCACTGAAGTGCGCATGCGCCAGAATGCGACACCTCTCAGGATTATGGGTGATAGAGTCTATTGGTTCCGTGACGTCAGCGCGAGAAGACTCTCAAATTCAAATTCAAAAATACTTTATTAATCCTAGAGTTAGATCAAATGTTACTTATATCATCCCCATAACTTCTTCCAAACATTTGTTCCAGGTGCTGATAAATGTTAGCAGGTATGATCTAAAGTAGCAGTCTGTATCACTGCAGATATGAAGAAGCCTCTGACTGGAGACACTGGTTTTTCTTTACAGCATAATGAAGAGGATGCTCGGGGTTTTGTTCTGTTTCTCATGATTTTCAAAATGGAAAAGATTCCATAAAAATCTAATAAATATCAATTTAAAAATGAGATGTTCAAAGAAGCAAATGCTTCCGAGTGCCAGAAAAATTGAATAATTTTATTTTGATTGTTCCTAAACTTTCAACTTTGATCTTAAACAAGCCATTTGATCATAAATGTAATTTAATTATTTAATCTTAATTGATTATTTTAGTACTTATAAATTATCTTAATGGTTTTTCCAACTTGGAAATTAGAATTTTAGAGTTCTCATTACAAATGGGAGTAGTGCTGTACTGTACTATTAGGAGTACGATACAGTAAGTGCATGAATACACTAATATTTCTCCATAATCTGTGTTAC